>NC_079190.1:382887905-383204066 GCF_029499605.1 Hyla sarda | reverse complement strand
GTGCTATCCAACGTTTTTTGGGGTTCGCCAATTATTACAGACAATTTATTCCACATTTTTCCACCATTGTGGCTCCTATCGTGGCTTTAACCAAGAAGAATGCCAATCCTAAGTCCTGGCCTCCTCAAGCGGAAGACGCTTTTAAACGGCTCAAGTCTGCCTTTTCTTCTGCTCCCGTGCTCTCCAGACCTGACCCATCTAAACCCTTCCTATTGGAGGTTGATGCCTCCTCAGTGGGAGCTGGAGCGGTCCTTCTACAAAAAAACTCTTCTGGGCATGCTGTTACTTGTGGTTTTTTTTCTAGGACCTTCTCTCCGGCGGAGAGGAACTACTCCATCGGGGATCGAGAGCTACTGGCCATTAAATTAGCACTTGAGGAATGGAGGCATCTGCTGGAGGGATCAAAATTTCCAGTTATCATTTACACCGATCACAAGAATCTCTCCTATCTCCAGTCTGCCCAACGGCTGAATCCTCGCCAGGCCAGGTGGTCTCTGTTCTTTGCCCGTTTTAATTTTGAAATTCACTTTCGCCATGCCGACAAGAACATTAGGGCCGATGCTCTCTCTCGTTCCTCGGATGCCTCGGAAGTAGAGCTCTCTCCGCAACACATCATTCCTCCTGACTGCCTGATCTCCACTTCTCCAGCCTCCATCAGGCAAACTCCTCCAGGGAAGACCTTTGTCTCTCCACGCCAACGCCTCGGAATCCTCAAATGGGGTCACTCCTCCCATCTCGCAGGCCATGCAGGCATCAAGAAATCCTTGCAACTCATCTCTCGTTTCTATTGGTGGCCGACTCTGGAGACGGATGTTGTTGATTTTGTGCGGGCCTGCACTGTCTGTGCCCGGGATAAGACTCCTCGCCAGAAGCCTGCTGGTCTCCTTCATCCTCTGCCTGTCCCCGAACAGCCTTGGTCTCTGATTGGTATGGACTTTATTACAGACTTACCCCCATCCCGTGGCAACACTGTTGCAGGCTCTAAGAAGAGGGGGAGACCCAAGCGGGGGGGGGGGTACTGTTACGCCGAGCGCTCCGGGTCCCCGCTCCTCCCCGAAGCGCTCGCAACATCCTCGCTACGGCAGCGCCCCGGTCAGATCCACTGACCGGGTGCGCTGCGATACCGCCTCCAGCCGGGATGCGATTTGCGATGCGGGTGGCGCCCGCTCGCGATGCGCACCCCGGCTTCCGTACCTGACTCGCTCTCCCTCGGTCCTGTCCCGGCGCGCGCGGCCCCGCTCCCTAGGGCGCGCGCGCGCCGGGTCTCTGCGATTTAAAGGGCCACTGCGCCACTGATTGGCGCAGTGGTTCCAATTAGTGTCTTCACCTGTGCACTCCCTATGTATACCTCACTTCCCCTGCACTCCCTCGCCGGATCTTGTTGCCCTTGTGCCTAGTGAAAGCGTTCCCTTGTGTATTCCTAGCCTGTGTTCCAGACCTCCTGCCGTTGCCCCTGACTACGATCCTTGCTGCCTGCCCCGACCTTCTGCTACGTCCGACCTTGCTTTTGTCTACTCCCTTGTACCGCGCCTATCTTCAGCAGTCAGAGAGGTTGAGCCGTTGCTAGTGGATACGACCTGGTTACTACCGCCGCAGCAAGACCATCCCGCTTTGCGGCGGGCTCTGGTGAACACCAGTAGTATCTTAGAACCGGTCCACTAGCACGGTCCACGCCAATCCCTCTCTGGCACAGAGGATCCACCTCCTGCCAGCCGGCATCGTGACACAAACCCCCTACAACTACCAGACCTACTGTTTTGCAGATGCTCGGATTCAGTCCTCTAGCTGTCACAATTTGGCACAAGTTGCTTGTATACTTATTCTCATTTTATCTGCTTTTAACTCCAACACTACAACTTCAGGAATTGACTGTTTACTTGCTGCCAAATATGCTATATCTCTCCCCTTGATAGGTGTCATTGTAACAAAATCTAAGAACAAGAAACAAAGCGCTCCATAGGGTAAAACCAAATTACACCAGGTGTGGGGAAATAGCAAAATAACCGCTCACCCTGGGAGGTTGTGTAAGGTCATTCACAACAATGGTATAGACATGAAGTAATTGGTGGTCATCTGCTGCCCTCTGGCTGGACTGCAGAGGAAAACAAGTGGAGGTGGACTTCAATGGATACTGCCGGCTCACTGCTGCGCTGACGGACCCAGATGGACACAGTATGGAGGATAAGACGTACTTTAATGACCAGGATGCAATGCGTTTCGCTGCATATACGCAGTGAAATGTGTTGCATCTTAGTCATTAAAGTACGTCTTATCCTCCATACTGTGTCCATCTGGGTCCGTCAGCGCCGCGGTGAGCCGTCAGTATCCATTGAAATCCACCTCCACTTGTTTCCCTTATTGTAACAAAATCCCCATCATTTACTTGTCAGAAAAGGTTTTGTCTGATATATAAGTATAGCTTTTGCTTTCATAGCCTTTCATTTCCTTCTTTTCTTCGTGCATCAGATCTATATTAGTGGTTTGTATTGCATGTAGCCTGTGTCCAATTCATGTAAGTAATGCACTTGATATGCGAAGTCTGACCATGCTTTCAGACAGGATACTGTCATTTTGGCTTTGTTTTCTGCATCAGACCTAAAAATGCCAAACATATCATTCCAAGAAGTCCATAAAAGGCTAAAGAGAAGGGAAAGACTTCAGAGCCCAGCCATGCTCTCCCACGCAGGGAATGTGAGAGCCATTCAGCCCTTTCACTCTCACTCACTCTGGACTAACTATATTAACTCATTCCCAGAGAGACAGTACCCTTTGCACACATTTTTACATCAAGTACCGAATTACAGACTTCATGGTCAGCCAGGTGCACAGAAAATCGTATTTTCCACGGAGCCACACACACATATAAAGCTGTTATGTTGTTCTGCGATTCTTACTTCTTGATGCATTAAAATCTAAATTTACAACTATTCTAAATATCTGCTCTGTCTGCTCCCAGAACACTTTGCTGTGTCTAGCACTGGCAGATTCCAGATTTACCTGATCTGGCGGTCTAACCATTTCCAGTCTCAACACATTTTCTCACGTTCTGTCAGGTTTAACGCTGCTTCTGACAAATGAGCCTTTGATAAGCAGAAGTCCAGAATAACCAAGCAGTCTGGATTTTCTGTTGGGGAGGCTGTGGGTTGGGTCGGGGGTATAATGGAACTTTGACTGATGTCACCTCCAAGATCTTAGATAATCAGTAATGTAATTGGGACTGTAATAGGGCTGGTGGCTACTACACATTTCCTAAATGTTTTGCATGTATAGATAGATAATCTAGCTAAACAAAATTTTTTGAAATAACATTTTGACAATGACAATGAGTAATGTGGCTTTTACACCCAAGTAAATCAATCTTTCATTGCTGAAATCTATTAACATCCTAAAGCAGAATTGGAGGGTAAAGTGAATAGTTACATGGGTTTCATGCATAATTCACAATATTTAGTTTGGCAAATGGAAAATACAAAGTTTGCTCAATAAAGTTAAAGAGAACCTGTCACCAAATAAACTGTTCTAAACTAACTCAGGCTATGTCCTCTAACTACTCCAAACACCTCTCCCATCCTTATAAAAATGTCAGAGCTTTAAAAAAAATGTGTATTATACCTTTCTTCTTGCTCATCTCCCAGCAGGAGAAAGTGGGTGTTTTCCAGCAGGCATGACATCACTGAAGCCTGCTGGGGGACCACTTCCGACCTCACAATGTTGCAGTGCTGTGATGAATAGAAGACCTCAGGCTCTGTGCATCTTTCAATGAGGCTCTGTGCATCTTTCAGTGAGGCTCTAAGCAGCTTTCAGTGAGCCTCTATGCAGCTTTCAGTAAGGCTCTGTGGAGCTTTCAGTGAGGCTCTGTGCAGCTTTCAGTGAGGCTCTGTGCAGCTTTCAGTGAGGCTCTGTGCAGTTGTCAATCAAGCTCAGTGCAGATAAACACTTCCTGAGTTTGGACTCCTGCCAGGTCGGGAGGAGACCAAACTCACTGTATTAATTGTGACAGGGGAAAGAACAGAGCCACCTAGTGGCATTTTTTCTATTATATTTTAAACATATTTATGTTAATAATTTTAAAAGCAAGTGAATGGGGAAGTGTCTGCTAATTACACATGGAACACTATATTAAAAGTTTTATTTGGTGACAGGTACTCTTTAAATTAAAGTTATTAAATAGAAAAATAATAATAAAAAGAATTAACTCACCCGGCGTTATAGATGACTAAACCAAGCCTGGTGAACATTCTCTCACTTATAACTTTGGGGAAAAAGTGACTGGCCAACAGTTCGAAACTTGCCAGGTTTGGCTCTTTGAACCTGGCAATTGCGCTATTATATGAGAAGGGAGGAGGAACATATGGCATTTTGGTGCCTGAATGTATGATAAGAGGAGGAAGTAAAACTGAGATGACAACTGAGTAGCCCAGCATACTTTGAAGCTAACAGCTTCACATGACCCCAGGTTAACCAATCATTGCTTGCATTATGTTACATACAGCTCCCAGGCCAAACAGGAGACAGTATAGCGTGGGTTTAAGAGGCTGATAAAACTCTATGCACTGCATTGTGGCCACTATCTTGGAAAGGAAGCTGAGCAAAGAGCAGTGCACAGAAGAACTGTCTGTGAAACTACTGATCCCAGAAAGCTATCACATTATAAATCAAAGCAAGTTGAGCAAAGCACTGTGCAATGGGTTGATCTCCGACAGTGACCTGTCAAAAGCATATACTTACCTTCTTTATCCTGTGCTACTGCCATTCTCAGAGAGCTCTCAGTCCTGCCATGCAGCACTTTTGTAATCAGGTTGGCATGTGCAGTTGTCCAATCATGAGCTACAGCGGTGTCCCGGCTCAGCCACTGTACTGACCCCAAATCCGGATGTGCTCTGCAGCAGGACCAGGAGTCCTCTATAATATTTAATCTAAACATATATCAAAGCCAGGCCAGAGCCAGGACACCTGCTGGTTTGCTGCCGTTTCTACCACTGTAGAATGCAGCCTGGGATGCCACCACTGCGGTCGGGGGTACAGTGAGTATGTTCCTCCCGTGCTAGCGAGGAGCCACTGCCATGGAGTATCATCTAGCCCTGCATACAGTTTGTGGCATTATTGCATGCAGATTTATTCTAGACTGTAGAATTATTATATGCAGATTTATCCCTCACTGTCATCCCCATATTTTTTGCATTTTTCCTTTGGTATGTTTACATTGTATTTATTTTTACCTTCACCCTGTAGTAATATCTCCCTGTTTTACTGCACTGGTTGCTAATTGACTTAGTTTTACAGGTCCACTTACACTATCTGTTCAATGTATTTATTGATTGATATTACCCTTTGATTTTTGTGTACTTAGAACTACTGTAACCGGTAATTCCTGTATCTCCTTTATAGCTTGTCTGGTTAACCCCTGAGGAACCCACCTATATGGCAGAAAGGTATTGGGTTATACCATTGCATGGCTGTGCTTTAATTATAGGGATTTCTACAGTCTCCCTGATGTTATATCACGCCATAGGTTTGATTATATACTTACTACCCTGTCTCCCAACCTGCATTTATTTTCCAGGCCTAGGTTTCAAGTTCCTCTATGTTGTTGGGGGCCCTCTATTTTGTCCCTGTCTGTCTATCCTGATACTTAAAGGGGTACTCAGGTGGAAAACTATTTGTTCAAAAATTACTTCTATTTAAAAATCTTAAAGGGGTTGTGCGCTGCCCATAGACTTTGGTAGAGGGGGCGGGTGTGACATCACGAGGGGGCCAGGCGTGACGTCATGCCCGGCGGCCGCGAACACGGAAGCCCGCACACAGCGTTCGGAGTAATGAACTTCCGGACGCTGCGTGCGGAGCTCCGAAATCCAAGGCAGCGCACAACCCCTTTAATCCTTCTAGTATTTATCAGCCGCTGTATACTACACAGGAAGTTCTTTTCTTCTTGAATTTCTTTTCTGTCTGACCACAGTGTTCTCTGCTGACACCTCTGTTCATGTCAGGAACTGTCCAGAGCAGGAACAAATCCCCATAGCAAACCTATCCTGCTCTGGTCAGTTCCTGACATGGACAGAGGTGTCAGCAGAGAGCACTGTGGTCAGACAGAAGATAAATTAAAAAAGGAAAGAACTTCCTCTGGAGCATACAACAGCTGACAAATACTGGAAGGATTAAGATTTTTAAATAGAAGTCATTTATAGATCTGTTTAACTTTCCGTTACCAAGTGAGTTAAAAAAAAAAAATTCAATCGGAGTACCCCTTTAAGAGTGGAGTTGTTTGGTTTTAAGCGTCTTTATTAAAAGTTATATTTTAAGTGTGTACCCCCTGTGAACTACTAAACATATATCGAAGCCATAGGACCACAAGTTTTGACATTGCATATCTAGATTTTAGTAAGGCTTTTGACACTGTCCCACATAGAAGACATTATCAATAAACTGCAGTCATTGAGCTTGGACTCCCATATTGTTGAATGGATTAGGCAGTGGCTTGACAGACAGACAGACAACAGAGGGTTGTAGTCAATGGAGAATATTCAGAGCAAGGTCTTGTTACCAGTGGGGTACCTCAGGGATCTGTACTGGGACAAATTTTGTTTCATATCTTGATTAGTGATATTACAGAAGGTCACGATGGTAAGGTAAGTCTTTTTGCTGATGACAGAGTTATGTAACAGGGTTGATGTTCCTGGAGGGAGACGCCAAATGGAAAAGGATTTAGGCAAACTAGAAGAAAGGTCAGAACTCTGGAAACTGAAATTTTATGTGGATAAGTGCAAGATAATGCACCTGGGGCGTGAAAACCCTCGGGCAGAAAATAGAATATTTGACACAGTCCTGACCTCAGTATCTGAGGAAAGGGATTTAGGAGTAATTATATCAGAAGACTTAAAGGGGTACTCCGGTGGAAAACTTTTTTTTAAATCAACTGGTGCCAGAAAGTTAAACAGATTTGTTTGTTACTTCTATTAAAAAAAATCTTAATCCTTCCAGCACCTATTAGCTGCTAAAACTACAGAGGAAATTATTTTCTTTTTGGAACACAGAGCTCTCTGCTGACATATCTGTCCATTTTGATAACTGTCCAGAGTAGGAGAAAATCCCCATAGCAAACATATGCTGCTCTAGACAGTTTCTAAAATGGACGTGTCAGCAGAAACACTATGCTCGTGATCTCAGCAGTGAGCACTGTGTTCCAAAAAAGAAAAGAATTTCCTCTGTAGTATAAAGCAGCTAATAATTTTTAATAGAAGTCATTTACAAATCTGTTTAACTTCCTGGCACCAGTTGATTTAAAAAAAAAGTTTTCCACTGGAGTACCCCTTTCAAGGTAGGAAGACAATGTAATAGAGCAGCAGGAAATGGTAGCAGAATGGTTGGATTATAGGGAGAGGCCGCTGTACCTCTCTGAGGTCGACGGTACACCACCTCCACTTATAGTTCTATGGGAGAGGCGGGGAGGCACAAACACTGCCTCCCCGCCTCTCCCATAGAGCTACATGGAGGAGGCCGCAAAATCATGCTGCGGCCGGCACGCCTCCTGCATGGGAGAGCCGTTACAGAGCTGTGGCCCCGTGCGGGAGATCGCGGGTGGTCTCAATGGTTAGACCCCCACGATCAAACACTTATCTCCTATCCTGTGGATAGTGGATAAGTTGTATTTTGTTGCAGATGTCCTTTAAAGGGAATATATAACCTAGATTAAAGCCAAACACAGAAATACATGCCTTGAGTGGCTTTTAACAGCATTTCAAGATATGCTTTACAACCCCAATGCAACAATAGCCTGGAGGGAAACTTATTTACTTCTATGATAAAGTTTTCTAAACATGCTTTGTGACCTATGCAGAGGTCAGTATGCAGAGGCGGGAAGGCTGAACACTGATCATCACCTATTGTGAGTGGCCTGATCCCATTTTATCTATACACTGATGCCACCTTTCACTGTTATTCTGCCTGTTATAAGGAAGGCACTTGTGAAAAGGGATTTACAGGAAATGCTTGCACAAATTATTAGGATTTGTGCAAAGAAAGAAAACTGCAAGATTTCAGGGTAATTTTAGTAAAAAGTAGAATGTGAAAAAAACATCACCAAAGATATGTTTCACATAAAACCTTGATTAAAACATTGGTTATTTTCTGAGACAATTTCCATCAAATCCTCAATTACAAGTGCATTTTTGTTATTATTTGAATGACTGTTTAAATGATTATACTCCCCGAAATGATCTCCGGTACTGCTCCAAGACCTATTGTCTGTATAGAAACAGGAGGGAAAGCATATACTGTATGTCGATTCTGTCATGTTTTCATGGGGATATGTTATAAAAAAAAATTTGGCTAAAAATCTTGACAAAAATGAGCTACAAAATGAGGACCAAATATTAACCAGGAAACTATGTAAACCCAGCCTAAGACTTCTAACTAGTATGAGCTAGGCTTAATTCTTGTAACATCTGCGCTCTGGCCAGACATGCTGTCTGTGAGCGATCTCTTGTCATGTCCCTGCTGCCATCGGGACTGGGATTCGCATCGCGGGACGTGCCCACATGGTAATCCCAACCAGTCACTCACTTCCCTGGTCTTCCTGTTCTCGCAGCCCCGGAACGTGTGCCCCCACCTCCTAAGGCGCGCGAGCCAGTGCTCTTACATTTTAAGGGCCAGTACTCATTTAATTAAGTGTTTTCACCTGCACCCTGTCTTTAACTATCAGCTCCTCTGTTGTTCCCTGCTGGATCTTTGTTGCCTTGTACCCTCGTGAAAGCATACTGTGTTCCTGATATTCGTTTTCCTGATACTTGTTTCATTACTTGACCCTGCACCTCTGCTGCCTGCTCTGACCTACTGCTATCTTGACCTCATCTTGCCAGTTTCTTTTTGTGCCATGCCACATCCCAGCTACTTGTGTGGACGAGTCGTGCCAGGGGTAGCGACCTGGGTGCCGCCTGCCACTGCAAGACATCCCGCTTTGTGGCGGGCTCTGATGAAAACCAACAGCACCTTAGACTCCGCTCCTGGGCATGGCTCAGGTCATCATCCACACAGTCTCAGAGGATCCACCACCTGCCGTGACCCATTACAATTCTGCTCTGGAAATCTGCAGCACATATTAAGACTGGAATATATATATATATATATTTTTATATATATATATATATATATATATATATATATACTACAGTCACAAAATCCGGAAAGGGGTGTGGCTTTGATAAAGAGACATGGCTTAAAATGTAACACCGTACACAAAATAAATGCTTCAGAATTCTTGTTCAGATTAAGCCAACTAACAGTTTGACTAGACAGTCTATAAATAAGGCAGACCTGGTATGCCTTGACAAGTCTGGCAAATTCTCAGACTCTCCTAACTTTACACTGCCTAAGAATTAGTTTTTTTTTATATATATATATATAAATCTAGGCCAATATTTTGGTTATTTTGAAAGTGCCTGTGAGTTTGTATGTGGACGGGAGAACCCAAATAGATGTATTTCCCACAAGGAACTATTAGAGAGTGGTAGAAAATTCTATGCCTGAATTCAAGGAACTTTCCTATAGCAGTGGATGCAATCTCACATGGGATTGAGATCTTGCATATGTTTTCTCTTCTCTTACATAGCTGCTCAGAGACCTAAAAAAGTTAATGGATGACTCAGCCCCCCCAAAAAAAAATCTTATTCTGGAATTTAGAAGGAAATGGTGTAGATAGATGAGAAAGATATCAATCAAAGAACCTTGAGTTCTAAAGTAAATTCTGGATTTACTCACCCAGCATTAGAGATGACTAAGCCAAGCTTGGTGAACCTGGTCTCACTTAGAACTTTGGGCAAAAAGTGACTCTCTAAACATTAAAACTTTTCCAGGCTTGGCTTGTCTGAACCTGGCAATTGTGCTGTTATAAGAGAAAGGATGGGAAACATATGGCGCTTTCTTGCCCGAATGCATGGTAGCCCAGCATACTTTGCAGCTAGTAGCAAAATCACATGACCCCGGGTTTGTCAATCATTGCTTGCATTATGTTACATACAGCTCCCAGGCTAATCAGGAGACAGTATAGGGGTGGGTTTGGGAGACTGATAAAACCCTATGCACGGTATTGCAGTGGCCATCATGGAGAGAAAGCCGAGCAGTGAGCAGTGAACGGAAGAACTGTGGAACTACTGATCCCAGAAAGCTATCACATTATAAATCAAAACAAGTTGAGCAAAGCACTGTGCAGTTTCCTGATCTCACACAGTGACCTGCCACCTGTATTACTGTGTCTACTTTATGCACTACAAATCCCAGTAGCGTATATGCCGAATGAGCCTATAGTTAGCTATCACACTACAAATCAAAGCTAGTTGAGTGAAGCATTGTGCAGTGGACTGGCTTGTCTTTTAACAAATATCTGTATTAAAAGCATAGAGAGTGGATGTAGAATAGGCATTTTTGGACACTCTACCTGTATTTTCTAGGTTTAATAAGTGTTGCTCTCGATAATTCGCAATGCAAATTTTATTTGCGAATATCACATATTCGTGAATTCGCGAATATTCGCGAATATAGCACTATATATTCGCAATTACGAATATTTTTTTTTTTTTTTCACAGTACACATCACAGTGATCATCCCTCTCTGCTTCCAGCTTGTGTGGTGCGAAAATTTGCATATGCTAATTTTCATATATGCGAATTTTCGCTTATGCTAATTTCCACATATGCAAATTTTAGCTTTTGCTAATTTACGCATATGCAAATTTTCGCATATGCAAAAATAGAACGTGAATATTACGAATATGCAAATTTAGCGAATATTTGACGAATATTCATCCATATAAGCGCGAAATATCGCGAATTCGAATATGGCCTATGCCGCTCAACACTAGGTTTAATCAAACATATAGCATTTGTAGCCAGATTTAATATAAATCTGCAAAAAAAGTGTTGGGAGTCAAAGTTGACTGGAAGTTTTCAAATCACCCCAAAACATTCAAATAGCTTCCAAATCTTTTCTTTTTTATTTTTATGTCTGTTAACCCCTTAAGGACTCAGGGTTTTTCAGTTTTTGCACTTTCGTTTTTTCTTCCTTACCTTTTAAAAATCATAACCCTTTCAATTTTCCACCTAAAAATCCATATTATGGCTTATTTTTTGTGTCACCAATTCTACTTTGCAGTGACATTAGTCATTTTATCCAAAAATTCACGGTGAAACGGAAAAAAAATCATTGTGCGACAAAATCGAAGAAAAACACCATTTTGTAACTTTTGGGGGCTTCCGTTTCTACGCAGTGCATATTTCGGTAAAAATGACACCTTAACATTATTCTGTAGATCCTACGGTTAAAATTATACCCTACTTATATAGGTTGGATTTTGTCGCACTTCTGGAAAAAAATCATAACTACATGCAGGAAAATTTATACGTTTAAAAATGTCATCTTCTGACCCCTATAACTTTTTTATTTTTCCACAGACAGGGCGGTATGAGGACTCATTTTTTGCGCTGTGATCTGAAGTTTTTATCGATACGATTGTTGTTTTGATCGGACTTTTTGATCACTTTTTATTCATTTTTTAATGGTATAAAAAGTAACCAAAAATACGCTTTTTGGGACTTTGGAATTTTTTGGCGCGTACGCCATTGACCGTGCAGTTTAATTAATGATATATTTTTATAGTTCGGACATTTACGCACGCGGTGATACCACATATGTTTATTTTTTTTATATACACTGTTTTATTTATTTTTTATGGGAAAAGGGGGGTGATTCAAACTATTTTTAACTTTTTCTTTGCAGTGTTATAGCTCCCATAGGGACCTATAACACTGCACACACTGATCTCCTATGCTGATCACTGGCGTGTATTAACACGCTTGTGATCAGTGTTATCGGCGCTTGACTGCTCCTGCCTGGATCTCAGGCATGAAGCAGTCATTCGTCGATCGGACACCGAGGAGGCAGGTAAGGGCCCTCCCGGTGTCCTGTAAGCTGTACGGGACGCCGCAATTTCACCGCGGCGGTCCCGAATAGCCCGACTAACTAGCCGGGATAGCTTCACTTTCACTTTAGAAGCATCAGTCAGCTTTGACCGCCGATTCTAAAGGGTTAATACCGCACATTGCCGCGATCGGCGATGTGTGGTATTAGCCGCGGGTCCCGGCCGTTGATGAGCGCCGGGACCGACGCGATGTGATGCTTCATATTGCGGGAGCCCGCGCAGGACGTAAATATGCGTCCTGCGTCATTAAGGGGTTAAAGGAATGGTTGGCCAAGCACAGAGTAGAGGGAACAGCACCTCTGCCATGACCATTACCAGTAAGCATGTTGGTGGCAGTACCAGCTTTGTGGACACCACCTATTTGCCCAGCCCAGTACAAGTGGCACCAGCAGCTAAGTGTGTGGTGGCCACTGGGTGTTAGTAGGACGTACCTTGATAACTTTGTGATGCCAGGGCACCATTTATCCAATCCACGGTCCGAAGGTTGGCCAGACATGATGAGTCAATAAACACACCGATGAAAGGTTATGGATAACTGCTTTTACTGAGCTTGTGAAGGTGGTATAGCACAAACAGCTTACCTTAGTGTGAGAGTGCAGCGCAACACTTGTTGCCTTTCTGAGACTTGTGGTGCTTTTCATCAGACGGAATTGTAGAATTTGTGATTCTGGTAGCTAGGGTCCTTCCAAGGCACTGTAGATAATTCTACAGGCTACAGGCTTGAGCAATCGAGCCCCTATCTCACTGATACATGCAAAGCTATAGCTTTGCGGGGATCAGCATAAGAGATTAGTGTGTGCAGTGTTATAGGTCCCCATGGGAGCTATAGTACTGCAAAAAAAAAGTGAAAAAAAAAGTTAATAAGGTCATTTAACCCCTTCCCTAATAAAAGTTTGAATCACCCCCTTTTCCCATAAAAAAAACTGTGTAAATAAAAATAAACATATGTGGTATCACCGCGTATGGAAATGTCCGAACTATAAAAATATATTGTTAATTAAATCGCACGGTCAACGACGTACGCGCAAAAAAATTCCAAAGTCCAAGCGGTCAAAAAGTCAATACAAAAATGGTACCGATAAAAACTTGAGAACACGGCGCAAAAAATGAGTCCTCAGACCGGTCCGTATGAAGAAAAATAAAAAAGTTATAAGGGTTAGAACATGAGAATTTTTAACATATAAATTTTCCTGCATGTAGTTATGATTTTTTCCAAAGTATGACAATATCCAACCTATATAAGTAGGGTATCATTTTAACCGTATGGACTTACAGAATAAAGATAAGGTGTTATATTTACCGGAAAATGCACTGCGTAGAAACGGAAGCCCCCAAAAGTTACAAAATGACATTTTTTCTTCAATTTTGTCGCACAATGAATTTCTTTTCTGTTTCGCCATAGATTTTTGGGTAAAATGACTAACGTCACTGCAAAGTAGAATTTGGTGGCGCAAAAAATAAGCCATCATATGGAATTTTATGTGCAAAATTGAAAGCGTTGATGATTTTTAGAAGGTGATGAGGAAAAATGAAAATGCAAAAACGGAAAAACGCTGAGTCCTTAAGGGGTTAAAGAAAAATACATTATTCTTTTCTTACACTTTACACATAATTTGAGATATAAAGAACGTCAGTGGGCCCAACACTCTGTGATGCCAGGCTGCCCGAGTCAGTCCTCAACCACCGGACAGCCACTTGTGCTGGGACGCCACAGGTGCTTCATAGTAGCAGCAGCATTGGAAGCAAAAGTTGTCTATGTCTTCCAGAGTTTAAAGAGAGGCAGTGCATCCAGCTCACCTGGTATGAGATGATCGGAGCCCGGTCCCAGTGCAGGACAACAAAAGCGGATCAATATGAAAAGGAAAAAGTGGATCCAGCTCATCAGATGCTAAAATCCGGATTTATTCCAACATGCCCACACACAAAAGAACAGGTGGACGGAATTGATGCATTTCAAGCGCAGGTGCACTCTTAGTCATATAACTAAGAAAAGAAAAGGGCACTCCCTTGTGAAGTATGTCAGTAGGTGTGCATCCCAATGTGATATACTGACCTTGTGGAGTTGTGCTAGCGATAGGCACACCTCTATGGAAGGCTTGAAAATAAATAGGAGATAAGCTGCCGCACTCTGACCTAATCCCACACCTTATAGGAGTGAATCCTTTTATTGCTTACCCATTTGCTAAAAATGACAAAAATGTTATTCTTTGTCCAGTTCCAATGCATGTAAAGGGTTCTAGGGCTAATAAAGGAATGATTGTTTGGTGGCTCAAATACCCGATATGTTTTGATTTGTCACACTTGTCCATGGAACAAGAAACTAAAGTGGCCACTTGGGGGAGATTTATCATTGCCTCCCTGAAATTTTATTGGCTGAAATTTGGCACACAATTTTTGCGCAGTTAGGTTTTGTGCAAAATTTTTTAGCAATTTCTAAATATACAAAAACTGACTGTGAGATGCAGTGTTTCATTCTTGCCTATGCAGTAGACGAGATTTATTAACTGTATCTTTTTTAATAAGGCGCAAAAATATTGCGCAAGTGTTAAAAAAAAAAAATGTAAATTCATACCACCTCTGCTTTGCCTTAGAAAATGACATACCACAGCAAGTTCTGAGATGATTTTTCATTTCTGCAAAATTTATCAAAGTCTAGTGCCGTTTTGGTAAATTTGGTGGCACACATAAACCAAAAACACAGCAAAAAAAAAAAGGCTGTGAAGTGGCTGCACACGGACACATAGGGGAAGATTTATGAAAACCTGTGCAGAGGAAGAGTGGTGCAGTTTCCCATAGCAGCCAATTAGATTTCTTCTTTCTTTTTTGAAGAGGCCTGAAAAATGAAAGAAGCAATCTGATTGGTTGCTGTGGGCAACTGCACCACTCTTCCTCTGCACAGGTTTTCATAAATCTCCCCCTTGGTCCCCAGCTCATGCTTTTGTCAATCCTTATAGACTTAGAGCAATGATTACTCCCTAATCTGTCTGTCTCAGGTATTTCTCTACTAGTGTTGTCATGGGCAAAAAAAACTTTTTCTTTTTATTGGAATGTCTCATTCTTCTAGCAGTTGTGAAAAAAAATTGGCCAAAGAGGAAAATCCTAGAGGAGTGGTGGTGCTGGAGCGATGGGGTTGAGTAATATTTCTTTAGTTATTTTATTACCTCTTTTAGACCATTTTTTTTTTCAAAACACTGAACACCCCTTTAAAAATGTGACCTTCAACTATCTGTCATTGTGTTTTTTTTTCTAGCAAGAACACAACAAATAAGAAAAAGCACACCAAATGCACATTGGGAAAAAAGAAAATAAAGATCAACTACCAGTTCTTATGGAGCACTTATTATAAGAAGAAACAGGACTGCCTGCTACATTATTTGAAGGGATTGTTGCGAATGAAAACAAGAGATCTAAAGATCACACAAAAAAGCAACAAACACTAAGGTCGAAAGGATTTGTGGTTTTATATGTAAATAGCTAAAGCTTAGACATAAGACAGGGCTTGGTAAAAGCTTTGTCTGGAACAAAATGTGCCCCAATAAAATCTGAAAATTGTCCTTATAGGACAGATTTCAAAAATCAACTGATCCTAAGATCAAAGAAGTTAGTTGTTTGTTGTTTTTGTAGAACTATGGTTACTAATTTACTGATGAGCAGAGAGGTGTCGCTGAATATGTCAAAGTGGTCTGCGCCATTTGCTGTAACTACTAGGCAATACGATAGCAGCATTTCTAGTCCAAAAATAGAGATGAAATCATGGCAGGTGTGCTGTCAAAGTTAGATAGCCTTTCTTTTACAGAAAACACATAACTGAAGTTAGATCAACAAACATCACATTCCATGGATCTCCAATGTTACGTTAAATCTTTGTCTTGATAATATTTTTACACCAACCAGAGTTCAAGCAATTCACTTTCTGTTACATTTAAATGTTAACATTTGCTAAAGATTCTGGTGAACAGCTGTTAAGGGGTTTGCCTAAACAGAGATGCTTTACATAGCATCTTATTTAATGCCTCAAAATGTATAAGCATTTAAAGGGTACCTCTCATCAAAAAAACTTTTGATATATTATAGATTAATGTATGCAGAATAACTTTACAATTGCATGTTATTAAAAAATATGCTTCTTTCTATTTAATTTTCCACTTTGAAGAAATGACCACTAGGGGTCTCCCTACCAGTCCTGGCAGCAAGCATTTCAGACTCATGCTGGAGTCCTAAACACTACGAGCTGCCAGTCTGCTTTGTTCACAAAGGAGAACACTCAGAGCTGCCAGCCTGCTTTGTTCACAGCCTGTTTGGCTGTGAACAAAGCAGGCTGGCAGCTCTGAGTGTTTAGGACTCCAGCATGAGTCAGAAATGCTCGCTGACAGGACTGATCGGGAAAAATACAATAGAAAGAAGCATATTTTTCATTAACAGGCTATTGGAAAGTTATTCAACATTCATTAATCTAAAATATATCAAAAGTTTATTTGATGAGAGGTACCCTTTAACCTCTTAAGGACCCAGGACGTACTAGAACGTCCTGGCACCCTGGGCTTTAAGGACCCAGGACGTATTAGTACGTCCTGGTGTTTCTCCGGTCTCTGCCGCGCCCCGGGCAGAGATCGGAAGCGGATGCCTGCTGAAATGCTTCAGCAGGCATCCAGGGCAAACGCCGAGGGGGGCCATGTAGGCCCCCCATGTCGGCGATCGCCTCAAATCACAAGGGAAATCGCCCCTGCGATCTGTGGCGATACCGGGCTGATCGGGTCTCTGGGACCCGACCGCCCGGTAATTTTGCATGATCCCAGCTGTCACAGACAGCCAGGACTATGCTAAAGAATAGGAGCGAGGTGGCAAGCCGGCCACCTCCTCCTATACCCTGCTATCCGTCGGTTAGTTAACCGACCAATCGCAGGGGGGGGGGGGGGGGGGGGCGGTTACTTCCTCCCGCCCTGCCCGGCCCCATGAAGTACGGAGAGGACGGGAGGAAGACCTGAGGACGTGGCGGGGGACGGGGAGTGCTGGGGACCGGCCCCGGTACTTACCTTGTCCCTGAAGACCCGGATCCCGGCGATGAAGACAGCGGCGGCGGCGACAGGTGAGTGGATCTTCAGCCGCGGTCGGGCCCTTTACAGCAATGCACGTCGCCGTAAAGCGACATGCATTGCTGTAATGGGACCCTGTAAACTACAACTCCCAGCATGCCCAGACAGCTCTCGGCATCTGGGCATGCTGGGAGTTGCAGTTTTGCAACATCTGGAGGTCCACAGTTTGGAGACCACTGTGCCCTTCCAGATGTTGCAAAACTACACATCCTCAGCATGCCCTTACTGTCCAGGCATGCTGGGAGTTGTAGTTCTGTAACATCTGGCCCTTCAGATGTTGCAGAACTACAACTCCCAGCATGCCTGGACAATTTTGGCATACTGGGAGTTGTAGTTTTGCAACATCTGGAGGGCTACAGCTTGGACACCACTACACAGTGGTCCCCAAACTGTTCTCCTCCAGCTGTTGCGTAACCATTACTCCCAATATGCCCTTCGGCTGCCTGGGCATGCTGGGAGTTGTGGTTTTGCAACAACTGGAGGCACACTGGTTGGGAAACATTGTCTGTTTCCTAACTCAGTGTTTCCCAACCTATGTGCCTCCAGCTGTTGCAAAACTATAACTACCAGCATGCAGTGATAGACCGTGCATGCTGGGAGTTGTAGTTTTGCAACAGCTGGAGGTCCCCCCCCCCCCTGTGAATGTACAGGGTACATTCACATGGGCAGGGGGCTTACAGTGAGTATCAGGCTGCAAGTTTACGATGCAGCAAATTTTGCGCGGCAGCTCAAACTCGCAGCAGGAAACTCGCTGTAATCCCCCGCCCGTGTGACTGTACCCTAAAAACACTACACTACACTAACACAAAATAAAATAAGTAAAAAACACTACATATACACTTACCCCTACACAGCCCCCCTCCCCTCCCCAATAAAAATGAAAAACATCTGGTACGCCACTGTTTCCAAAATGGAGCCTCCAGCTGTTGCAAAACAACAACTCCCAGTATTGCCGGACAGCCGTTGACTGTCCAAGCATGCTGGGAATTTTGCAACAGCTGGAAGCACCCTGTTTGGGAATCACTGGCGTAGAATACCCCTATGTCCACCCCTATGCAAATCCCTAATTCAGGCCTCAAATGCACATGGAGCTCTCTCACTTCAGAGCCCTGTCGTATTTCAAGGCAACAGTTTAGGGCCACATATGGGGTATCGCCGTGCTCGGGAGAAATTGCCTAACAAATTTTGGGGGTCTTTTTCTCCTTTCCCCCCTTATGGAAAGGGGAAGTTGGGGTCTACACCAGCATGTTAGTGTAAAAAAAAATTTTTTACACTAACATGCTGGTGTTGCCCTATACTTTTCATTTTGACAAGATTTACACCCCACTGGTGTCTGACAGATCTTTGGAACAGTGGGCTGTGCAAATAAAAAATTTTGTACAGCCCACTGTTCCAAAGATCTGAAAGACACCAGTGGGGGTAAATGCTCACTGTACCCCTTGTTACGTTCCTCAAGGGGTCTAGTTTCCAAAATGGTATGCCATGTGAAGGTTATTTTGCTGTCCTGGCACCATAGGGGCTTCCTAAATGCGACATGCCCCCCGAGCAAAATTTGCTCTCAAAAAGCCAAATATAACTCCTTCTCTTCTGAGCATTGTAGTTTGCCCGTAGTGCACTTCAGGTCAACATATTGGGGTACCTCCATACTCAGAAGAGATGGAGTTACAAATTTTGGGGGTATTTTCTGCTATTAACCCTTGCATAAATGGGAAATTTGGGGGAGAAACACATTTTAGTGATTTTTTTTTTTACGTATGCAAAAGTTGTGAAACCCCTGTGGGGTATTAAGGCTCACTTTATTCCTTGTTACGTTCCTCAAGGGGTCTACTTTCCAAAATGGTATGCCTTGTGTTTTTTTTTTTTGCTGTCCTGGCACCATAGGGTCTTCTTAAATGCAACATGCCCCCGAGCAAAATTTGCTCTCAAAAAGCCAAATATGACGACTCCTCTTCTGAGCATTGTAGTTCGCCCGTAGTGCACTTCAGGTCAACTTATGGGGTACCTCCATACTCAGAAGAGATGGGGTTACAAATTCTGGGGGGTATTTTCTGCTAATAACCCTTGAAAAAATGTAAAATTTGGGGGGAAACACACATTTTAGTGACATTTTTTTTTTTTTACATATGCAAAAGTCGTGAAACACCTGTGGGGTATTAAGGCTCACTTAATTCCTTGTTACGTTCCTCAAGGGGTCTAGTTTTCAAAATTGTATGCCATGTGTTTTTTTTTGCTGTTCTGGCACCATAGGGGCTTCCTAAATGCAACATGCCCCCCAAAAACCATTTCTGTAAAACATGCTCTCCAAAATCCCTTGTCGCTCCTTCGCTTCTGAGCCCTCTACTGCGCCCGCCGAACACTTTACATAGACATATGAGGTATGTGCTTACTCGAGAGAAATTGTGCTACAAATACAAGTATAAATTTTGTCCTTTTACCCCTTGTAAAAATTCAAAAATTGGGTCTACAAGAAAATGCGAGTGTAAAAAATGAAGATTGCGAATTTTCTCCTTCACTTTGATGCTATTCCTGTGAAACACCTAAAGGGTTAAAATGCTGACTGAATGTAATTTTGAATACTTTGGGGGATGCAGTTTTTATAATGGGGTCTTTTGTGGGGTATTTCTAATATGAAGACCCTTCAAATCCACTTCAAACCTGAACTGGTCCCTGAAAAATAGTGAGTTTGAAAATTTTGTGAAAAATTGGAAAATTACTGCTGAACTTTGAAGCCCTCTGATGTCTTCCAAAAGTAAAAACACGTCAATTTTATGATGCAAACATAAAGTAGAGATATTGTATATGTGAATAAAATAAAAAAAAATATTTGGAATATCCATTTTCCTTACAAGCAGAGAGCTTCAAAGTTAGAAAAATGCTAAATTTTAAAATTTTTCATCAAATTTTGGGATTTTGCACCAAAAAAGGATGCAAGTTACCACAAAATTTTACCACTATGTTAAAGTAGAATATGTCACGAAAAAATGTTCTCGGAATCAGAATGGTAACTAAAAGCATTCCAGAGTTATTAATGTTTAAAGTGACAGTGGTCAGATGTTCAAAAAATGGCCGGGTCCTAAGGTGTAAAATGGCTGGGTCCTTAAGGGGTTAAGGGTGTTTCTTTTGTGTGATTATATCAGTAGTCTCAAACCTGTGGCTTTCCAGCTGCTGCAGAACAACAATTCTTAACATGCCTCATCAGCCACAGATTTTGGGGAGCCACTTATTTGAAAAGTGATGTAAACAGGGTAAACTCCCATTGGAAATGGGAAACACCAAGCTGGTACATCTCTATAAGGCAAACACTGGAAGAGTTTGGTGATTTAAATGGGGCCACTAGAGATGAACGAATTTTTGAAAAATTCGATTTGGCCGATTCACAAATTTTCCGAAAAAATTTGGTTCGCTCCGAATTTATTTGCGGCGGATGGATAACTATTAATAATGGCTTTTTCTGGGCTACAGAGAGCCTTAATAGGGGTCTAGAACACTTTGCCTTGCCGTAACACGCATAGGGAGTGTGCTGTGTTAGGGAAATAATACTGATATTCAGTATGACATGCAGATTAGAGGTGTCGCTATTAGAATCACTGTTGCAGAGCGGCACAATGACAGAGCCTGGAGGTGGCATCAGTATGAGGAGGCCATATAGTGGCTGAATGACCCAGCCTGGAGGTGGCAACAGGCTGATGAGACCATAGGGCCTCACAATTGAAAAGATTAAAGATATTTTTTTAACATTTAAATTTAAGATTTTAAATAGATGAACCTAGAAAGTTTTATTTAAGGTGCCAGCAGCATGAGGAGACCATATGGCGGCACAGTGACACAGCCTGGAGGTGGCAGCTGCATGAGACCATAATCTGGCAGAATGACACAGCCTGGAGTTGGTGGCAGCAAGAGGAGACCATATAGTGGCTGAATGACACAGCCTGGAGGTGGCGGCAGCAAGAGGAGACCATATAGTGGCGGAATGACACAGCCTGGAGGTGGCGGCAGCATGAGGAGACCATATAGTGGCTGAATCACACAGCCTGGAGTTGGTGGCAGCAAGAGGAGACCATATAATGGCTGAATGACACTGCCTGAAGTTGGCAGCAGCATCAGGAGAACATATGGTGACAGAATGAGACAGCCTGGAGCTGGCATAAGCATGAGGAAAACATAAAGAGGCAGAATGAGACAGCCTGGAGGTGGCGGAAGCATGAAAAGACCATATAGTGACTGGATGACACAGCGTGGAGTTGGCGGCAGCAAGAGGAGACCATATAGTGGCGGAATGACATAGCCTGGAGGTGGCAAAAGCATGAGGAGACCATATAGTAGCTGAATCACACAGCCTGGATTTTGTGGCAGCAAGAGATGACCATATAGTGGCAGAATGACACAGCCTGGAGTTAGCAGCAGCATGAGGAGAACATATGGTGGCAGAATGAGACAGCCTGGAGCTGGCATCAGCATGAGGAGAACATATGGTGGCAGTATGATACAGCCTGGAGTTGGCATTAGCATGAGGAGAACATATGGTGGCAGAATGAGACAGCCTGGATCTGGCATCAGCATGAGGAGAACATATGGTGACAGTATGAAAAAGCCTGGAGCTGGCATCAGCATGAGGAGAACATATGGTGACAGTATGAAAAAGCCTGGAGCTGGCATCAGCATGAGGAGAACATATGGTGGCAGTATGAGACAGCCTGGAGCTGGCATCAGCATGAGGAGAACATATTGTGGCGGAATGAGACAGTCTAGAGGTGGCATCAGCATAAGGAGAACATATGGTGGCAGAATGAGACAGCCTGGAGGTGGTATCAGCAGTAGTGATGAGCGGCATATGCCATATTCGAATTCGCGATATTTCACAAATATATGGACGAATATTTGTCCTATATTCGCGAAATTCGCATTTTCGATATATTCACAGTTATTTTCTCATGCGGATAATTATCTACCTATCTATCTATATTATCTATCTAGAATGCAGAAAAGCAGCACATCCACAGACAAGCAGCAAGTTGATCTAGGTGCATGCAGCCATGGGAGACTTGGTTAGGGACTCCAACTTTAAGACAAAGGATAAAACCGCAGCACACAAAGTGATTTTATTCCATCTTCAGCAAAAAATAAAGTGCAACATTTCAGTAGTCTCACACTACCATCTTCAGGCATGTATATTATCGCATTTCAAGACAACAGTCTTATTCTTCAGTAGCCAAGGATATATCCTTGGCTACTGAAGAATAAGACTGTTGTCTTGAAATGCGTATAGTCCTGCCTATTATCGATAATTTTACAATATTAGCACCTTCTATGAATTCTAAAGCCTATGATTCAGTCTTTGGCAGCGCTGTGGCACCTGGCCACTGTTAAAGATCGAGGCGCGCGATCCAGCACGAGGACGCTAGTTACACAAAGTCCAGTTACCTGTTTCCACTATCAGAGATCCTCTTGGCCGGACGCACATCTGTGCCCACCTGCACCTTCCTGGGACCGCTGCATGGGACAACCTACCCGCACCAAGGCCAGATGACACTCTGTGCCAGCTCTGACTACCACCCTCGCCGATATCCTTGCGAGGACGGCAACAAAAATTGTGAGTAACATTACATCGCAGACTGCAGGTACCACTATCTACAATATCTCTAAACCAGTCTGGTAACATTGCCCTCTGCATCACCTATTGGATACAGGAAAGCTAACTTTCTGTTGAAGACTGTTGAAAGGCATTTATCATTGATATATGGACATCACTATATTCCAACCATAGGCTCTATATACGTTAATAGATTGTCTATATTTATGTTTTATTAGGTGGCTGATTATACTTTTTTTTATTACTTTTTAGCATTCACTATTTTTTAGCATTGTACAAAACCACATCTGGTGCAAGGGCTCTGCACAGATGTGAAAGGCATTATTTCTTTTTCTTCACATTCAAAAAAGATTTTTTATTGAAAAACACAGAAAAAAACAATACACAATCAGGGTGTGCAGGGGAAGAAGAAAACAAATAATGGTCCAGTAGCCTTTGGAGGCCAAAATAGGACAAAAACATGAGCACCAAATTAGAACAGCGTATAACACAACATAAGGTGTGGAACATGTGAAGAAGGCAATGGAAGCTGTAGTAAGAGCGACACAAACGGACAATAGGGATCATAAACAAGCCCAGTATAGTAAAAAAGAGAGCAGACTATATAGCAGTCATGGAAAATGCATCAGTACATCAAAAAATGCAAAAAGAAATGTACACATTGCCAAGAGAGACAGGAACCAAAAAGAAAGAGTACGACAAAGAAAAGGAAAAGGAGAGTAGAAAGAGAGAAAGAAAGGCGAGGCAATAGTAAGAAGTCATAGAGAGGGACACCGGCTGGCGGGAAGCCACTAGAGC
The DNA here is from genome assembly GCF_029499605.1 of Hyla sarda. Classification (NCBI taxonomy): domain Eukaryota; kingdom Metazoa; phylum Chordata; class Amphibia; order Anura; family Hylidae; genus Hyla; species Hyla sarda. Next base: position 383,180,616 of record NC_079190.1, on the reverse strand, counting down.
AAGGGGGGAAAGCCGTGGAGGAGTAATACAACCATACAAACCAACAGGAATTATGACAAGGACCGGTATCTATCAGAGGAGCAGAATTGCGACACGGGGAAACAGGTGGTTGTGAAAGGCATTATTTCACTAAACATTTATTGTATGTTCTATGCTTCCATCCTTGATTCAGGTCTACTATCTATATTAGTATCTAATCATTTTTATGTCTACTAACCTCTATTCTTTCTTTTCTCCCCTTTTTTCTCCTCTTTCTCCTATTGATTTTTTTTTTCTCATCACTTTTCACACTGACTCTGGAGGACTGGTCTTCTATATATAAGTTATTATATAAAATATTTCCACATATTCTAAGGTCTTTTGGGACAGTCGGCTGAGTGAGCTACACAATCTTTTCCATTTCTATACTTATATACCAGCTGAGTGCGTATATGTCACACTTATGAGAGGTGGACAATATGCTCCACTACAAACTGTATAAGGCTACAAAAACAAGTGTGTAGCTTTGGGTGGCCTTTCACAATAACTAAGCCCAAATTAGTTTAACAGGAAAATATATATAGGACACACGTAAGTGTTCGTACAGTTTACACTTATGAGAGCTGGACAATATGTTCCGCTTAAAACTGTATAAGGCTACAGAAACAAGGTTGTAGCTTTGGCTGGGCCTTCAAAGTAACCAGGCCCAAATTATTTTTTCAGGACAAAAAACGTACACCACGTAGGTGTACCTACAGTTTACACTAATGAGAGCTGGACAATACACTCAGCTTAAAACTGTATAAGGCTTCAGAAACAAGGGTGTATCTTTGGCTGGTCTTTCACAGTAACTAGGCCAAAATTCCAAGAAAAAAAAGTACACCACGTGGGTATACCTACAGTTTACACTTTTGAGAGCTGGAAATACGCTCCTCTACAAACTATATAAGGCGACAGAAACAAGGGTGTAGCTTTGGCTGACCTTTCACAGTAAATAGGCCCAAATTAGTTTTTTCGGAGAAAAAAAAAATGTACACCATGTAGGTGTACCTACAGTTTACACTTATGAGAGCTGGACAATACGCTCAGCTTAAAACTGTATAAGGCCACGGAAACAAGGGTGTAGCTTTGGCTGGCCTTTCACAGTAACTAGGCCAAAATTTAGTTTTTCAGGGAAAAAAATGTACACCGACTATGTACGCACAGTTTACACTTAAGAGAGGACAATAAGCTCCGCTACACAACCTGTATTAGGCACTGTAATCAGGTGACTGGCTTTTCGTGCTCCCCCTAACTGGCCCCTGTTAGCTTTACAGTTGGTGTACAACCAACTGCAGCAGTACAGAATTGCTGTGTAGTAGAGCCCAATACAGTACTATTAGACACAAATAGCAGGTGACAGTGGCATTTACTGCTCTGCCTGACTGGCCCCTTTAAGCTTTAGAGTTGCTGGAAACCCCACTACAGCAGTGAAGTCGCTGTGTATTACACCCAAAAGTGTACTTTCTCTCTCTCTGTCAGTGTTTTTATGCAGTGATTTTGCTTTGTCGTGAATTGCTGCTGTAAAGCAGTTTTTGTGTGCAACGCACAATGCTCTCTCTCTCCCTGCAGTGAAATGCTCTCTCTGAAATAAAACGCTGAAGTGACTGGCCGCAAAATGGCTTCCAATTATATAAAGCTGTTATAACAGAGGGGTGGCCGGCTGCTGGTAGGCTGCATGCTGCATGTGATTCAGGGTCATCCTGCCTACCCACTTTGGTGCTTTCCCAGAGTTCCTTGCCCCATCTCCTCCATTTTAGATGCACTGGAGCCTGGACCACACTAAATGGAGTTTAATGAAGCAATTTGTGCAATTGAATCGCGGCGATATTCGGATTTGTTGCGAAGCAAATCTTTCCTGAAATTCGCAATGAATTTGGATTCGTCGGATTTGATTCATTCATCCCTAGTGGCCACCATTGGATCGAAGACATGTGTTCTCTGGAGTGATGAAACTGAGGTTAAAATTAGATCCAAAGAACACGATAGAAATTTACCAACAAAACGAGGAAAGGTATACCAGGCAGTGAGTGAGAGAACTGGCAGGGTACAAATAGCAAGCCTAGAAAGCTCAAGCAGAGCATTTAAGTAGCAACAGAGCTCAAGGCCAGAAAGAATTAGCTGCTGCTGCCATAGAAAGTGGAGAAGAAAAGGAACAGACCTACACAGGAACCTGGAGAACTTTGTAACAGGCCCCTTATTTCCAGTGAATGGTAATATTAATGCTACAGCATACAGACATTTTAAACAATAGTTTGCTTTCAGCTTTATTGGCCTTCTCAATGCTTTTGAGAAGGCCATTTCCTGTTCGATTATTACTGTGTCTCTCGGTACATTTTGACAAGATCTTTGGGATCAACTGCAATGCTGAGAACCAGACCTCTTGTTTGTGATTTATCTCACAAACGCTATTTTGTCTTAATGGGAAAGCCTTTATGGAAGAGTAAAGTCTCTTATAGCTAAGAAAGGGGGCCCAACTCCATATTAACACTCATGGTTATTGAATAGGATGTCCAACAAGCTTAAATGGTGTCATATCCAGGTGCCTACAAATTTGCCATATCTTGGCCTTCTCTAAATTTTAGATGCCTCTCACTGGTTTATTAACATTGAATGAACCAGTAACTTAATAAAATATACTGTTTATCATTTTCCTCTACCGCATTTTGTTCACATTGCAGGAAAGTGTTTTCAATTAAATTAATGTTCTTGCAACACTTAACATTCTATCATAATAAACCAATGTGTTATTTTTTGGTGGTCCGCATTGTAGCGGGAATATACACTGTGGGTCTGGAATCAAAACATACTGGATAAACAGACCAGGATTCTATTATTTGTATCCCATTTCAAACACTATCCTAGCTGATGTTTTCACAGAACTACTTATTGGATAGGACATTCTACTTAATATAATACAATTGCCATAGAATATATATATATATATATATATATATATATCTATCTATCTATCTATCTATCTATCTATCTATCTATCTATCTATATATATATATATATATATATATGTTGTAAAAAATAATGAAAACCAAAAGTAAATGCTATAGTGCTTAAGAAACCCTCCGGCACCAGAGTTGTGAAGTACATTGTAGAAATATTACTTTATGAATATGATTTATGATTATTAGATATGTGTAATTTGTGATCAGGCAGTTCTTGGTAAGATAGAAAAGCTTAAAGCGCTACTCCAGGGTACAGAAACTTATCCCTCCCCCCCCACCCCGATCTCCTGTATGGAGCCCTGGGGTAGGGGGGGGGGGGTTGGTTGTTTTGGTGGTTTTTGGGGGGACAGCGGTCAGACTCCCCATGATCTGACACCGTTTATTTTTTTAGTTTTTTTTGTTTTTTATCTCAGATCACTTCTTTAAAAGGTATGTCCAAGGACAAGTGATTGGCTGATAGTTCCCTGTGTTGAGACTGACATCAAGCAGGGCTTAGCAGCGAGGCCACAAACCACTGAAATGAAACAGGGCAGCTGAGTATGATTTTTTTTTTTCAATCTATTTATTTATACTTATACATGTTACTCACTAGGTCATGCAGATGCTTTACATGTCTTTTTTTATGTGTCTAGCTTCTGTATTTGGCTCAGAAAATCCCTCTGTTTTGCATGCCCAAGTCAAGGATTGAGCCCACCCACACACACCATGCATTCACTTCCTCCCTGACTCTGCTGTACAATGCTGTGTCTCTTTATCCAAACATCTTCAGGCTGCTGTGTAACCCCCTCCTCTCTGTTTTCAGACAAGAGTCTGATAGGACAGAAGTGAGCATAGAGGCATGATAATCCCACCCCCTCACTTACCAGACTTTGTTTCAAGCCTCTGTTTCAGCTGGGACAAAGATGATGCTGCAGTCAGAGAGGATTATATTCTGGATGGTATGGGGACCCTGAGTAGTGATTTTATAAGTTTTTATTAAAAGAGATAACATTTGTTTATGAAACATATTAGAAAGGTTAATGTTTTGCCAGAATGTACAACATATAAAAAGTTTTGATTCTTACAGTGACCATTTAAAATGTCTTTTCTGGTTTAGAAATGTCTAATTTGAGAATTAAAAGGGACACAAATTAAGGAAAATTTATAAAAAACAACAACAACAACAATTCTATTGGGACCGGAAAGAATACCATTTGTGCTAAACAATTTTTTCTTTCCAAAAGTACTTTATTTGGATTTTTGTAACAAAAGGTAAATATCTTTCACATAAATACTGATCACAGCATCTGCATCATTAGAGATGCTGCGGGTGACTGAACGGACCACATTGGAAACTTTGAAAAAGCCACTTCCCTAGTAAAAATTATTCCCCTTTATCCCATTCTACAAAAAAAGTGTAAAAAAAAAAATCTTTAAAATATACATATTTGGTATAGATGAACGCATAAACTATTAAATTTAATGTTAATGGCATAAACAATGAATGGCATAAACATTTAAAAAAAAAAGTCTGAAATTGCTGCTTTTTGGTCACATCACATCTTAGAAAAATTAAAGAAAAAGTGATCAAAATTCTCATATATGCAAAAGTAGTACAAATAAAAACTACAGGTCACGGCACAAAAAAAATAACCCTCATGCAATGCCATATATGGAAAAATGAAAAAATTGTAGGGGTCAGAATAGAGCCATTTTAAACATACAAATTTTGTTAAAAGGAAGTTTGAGTTTAAAAAAAAAATGTACAATTGTCCCATATGGGCAGGGAAGGAGTGCACTACTGATCTCACCCACTCCCTCAATCCCTACCTACTTGCCTATCTGCCCTAAATAGCAGATTGACAACCACAGTGACAGTCCCTCCCTAAATATGTGATGGAAGTCACTGTCAACAAAATAAACTACAATACAGACACAGGTCAGGATTCAGTAAGAGAGTAAACAGACAAAAATAAATAATATCTAACACACACACAATATGTCAATATCCACTAGCCAAGTCAATACAAGGAGTTGTCTAAGTACAAAAAAAAACACTAATACCAGAGAGAAGTCGAGAAGTCAAGCTAGAAGTCACAGATACTGGGTAAGAAAGAAGTAGAGAGTACACAGGTGAAAGCTAAAGAGGTCAGCTGACCAACCCAGAGAGCTAGGTATACCCTGGCAACAAAAAGAAACTGTCAGAACCGATTAACCCTATGGGTTCTAACAACAATAATAGAAAAGCTTGTAAACATGAGTATTATTTTAATGGTATTGACCCACAGAATAAAGAAAACATGTCAGTTTTACCATAAAGTGCATTGCGTAAAAACAAAACCTTCCAAAAGTGTGTTTTTCTTTTCAAATTTCCCACAAAATAATATTTTTTGGGTTGCGACCAAATTTTTTTAGGGTAAAATGAAAGGTTTATTTACAAAGTACAATTGTACTCCTCGAGCAAAAAACAAGCCCTCATATGGGTCTGTGGATGGAAAAATAAAATGGCTCTTAGAAGGCGAGGGGTCAAAAACAAAAATGCAAAAATCAAATTCGCTCGGTCCTTAAGGCTAGGGATCGACCGATATCGTTTTTTTAGGGCCGATACCGATAATTGGTGCAGGTTAGGGCCGATAGCCGATAACTTATACCGATATTTCGGTATAAGTTATCGGCTATTTAACCCCCTGCGACACCGCTGCAGATCATTGATTTAAAGCGGGCGCTTTAAATCAATGATCTGCAGTGGCTTTTGCGGGGCCATAGGCCGCCGCCGCCACCACCCGCTTCTCTCCCCTACCTGCCAGGGTGCTCCGGGCCATACATCCATCGTTCCTGTAGTGTCCGGGGGCGTTCCGGGTGGAGGGTGGTCCGGTCCGGGCTGTCCTTCTTCTCCGGCGGGCCTCTTCTCCACTCCGGGCAGGCTCCGGCCTAGTACGCTGCATAGACGTCGCTGCGCAGTGACGCACCTGAAGTCACGGCGTAGCGGCGTCTATGCAGCATACTAGGCCGGAGCCTGCCCGGAGTGGAGAAGAGGCCCGCCGGAGAAGAAGGACAGCCCGGACCGGACCGGACCACCCTCCACCCGGAACGCCCCCGGACACTACATGAAGGAAGGATGGCCTGGACCACCCCCATTACCGGTAAGTTTAATTTTTTTATTCACTCGGAGGGTGGGGGAGGGGCCCGACCAGTATAGCGGTATGGGAAAAAATCCATACCGGTATACCGCCTAGCATCACGGTGGGGGGTGCGACGCGGTGCGGTGGGTCGGAGGTGCGGTGCGGCGGGTCGAGGGGGTGGCGGTCGCGGTGCGGGGGGCGGGGCATTATCGGCTTATCGGCAAGATAATTGCCGATACCGATAATGTCCAAAATCGTGATTATCGGCCGATAATATCGGCCATACCGATAATCGGTCGATCCCTATTTAAGGCCAAAGCAGGCTGTGTCCTTAAGGGGTTAATAATTTCTTCCCAAAATTATCAAGGTTGAAGATAGAAAAGGATGTTGTGCTCTAGATCCCATCTTCCCACGCTGGTCTTGATATTTATTTTCCTAAAGTATCATAACTGTTTATGCATAAAACATGTTCAACTTCAAAGAATCCAGATTAAAGCTTTTGGTATGACCGTGGTGTTCTTTTTTAGTCAACAGAGATGTAATATATTCTTCCAGCACATACCAATTTCCATTACAGAGAGTGAACATATACATAGGAAAAAGGAATTGCTCTAGATGGCTGGTAAGGAGGCCCTCAACAGGTACTTTATGTCATCTCCTATTATCTTAGAGCCAAGGTTTATTACTAGAACATCCAGCCCTAACATCAACAAACTGAATGTCAGACAATCAGTTCAGATAAGTTTTGTTTTCCCATGCTATTACCAATATGGTGACTACATTTTTAGAATCTGTCAGGCACTAGATCATATCTGGTTTGCTTTTGAGAAACCCAGACAGTGAGAAAGGGAGTGTTTATGGTAGAAAACATAGTCCAACATCTAATTACTTAGAAAGATCTCTTAAGTTCTGAAGAGCCTTTATCTCACTTGGCAACTTCATAGGAATAGCTTTAGGAAAGTATAGTGAATTCTTGGTAAAAATATTTGTAACTGTCATGATTACGCAATGATTATTTCACTTTGCACACTTATCTTACGTTTCCTTTCATTAGTATGCAAACATGACAGAGATGGAAAATTTCTACGTTACACAAGATTGGTCAAGCCAATTCTACATTTTCAAACAATTTAAATACTTATCCTACAAAAACTAAAATTATTTCTTGTTTCCATGTTGTTCCCTTATTTCAAAATACCAACAAAAACATGAATAAAGTCCCAATATAAGTACGTAAGTAGCAAATTATTGTGAAATTGAAATATTTTATTTTGTTTGCAAATTTTCATATTCTGGTGAGGATAAAGTTGTCTCAGTATTCATCATTTGTGGCCATCTATAGAGGGCTTTCACGCACAACTTTTTGTAGCAGTTTTTTATTCTGTTTTTTAAGCTAAAGAAATAGTTCAAGAACTATTTCTCCCGTTACTATCTTCAGTCACAAAATAACGGCCGTTATCAATAACGGGCTATAACGGGTTAAAACGGCTGTTAGAAAAATCCCATAGACTATAATGGGATTTTCTAATGGCCGTATAGGATTTGGGTTACTGCCGTTTTCAGCTGGTTTTCAGATGGATGTTTAAAAATGGAGAATTTTGTAGTGTGAAAGGGGCCTTACCCACACTCTGCATGACCTTCTCCCTAAGTCTGCTGTGAAGTGCTGGGTTTCTTCATCACTGCAGGCTGCTCTGTAACCCTTTCCCCTATGCTTTTGTGCTGCAGTCTGATAGGGCAGAAGTGAGAAAGCAGGAATGCTAGTCCCACCCTCATTTTCTAGACTTTGTCCAAGCCTGTGGGACAAAGATGATGCTGCAGCCGGACAGGATTATGTTCTGGATGGAATGGGGATCCCTAGTGTTTTTTTTATTTATTTTTTTTATAAGCCATGATTTCTATAAAAATAAAATAAATTTTTTTATGAAATATATTAAAAAGGTGAATGTTTTGCCAAGATGTACAACATAATAATTTTTTTTTATCTGACAGTGCCTATTTGACATGGAGAAAGAATCACATGACTTTTAATGAGAAAAATGTAGTTGATAAAACACCAATAGCTAGATGTATACACACTATTTATGGGGAAAACCCCCCCACAAAGACTGCATCCTGCAGAGAAAAATAAGGGGCAGTTATAGGTGTTTTTTTGTGGGCCAATGAAAAGCCAAAAAAAAATTGTTTCTGTTCATAGCCTTAGGCTTGATTCACATACAGAATTTTAGTTAGTATTTAAAACTCTTTCTTCACCTCAATGGGAACCCCATAACGGGTTCAGTATTTAAAACTCACTTTGTTCTTTATTTTGGTCAGTATTTTTACCAAAATACCGAAATGTGCAGAGTGCTAAATTTGCTGAAAAAGGCCACTAAATACCAAACCCATTTCTGTCCATGTAGACAATTGTAGCTTTAATTACCATTAGCTCCAAACCTTCAACATGTATCAAGAATGTAAGTCTAAGCTGAGTCTGAACTACCTCCCCAAGAGATGCAAAAATGTTTTCACAAATGTAAAAAAAATATTTGGATACATCAATTTTATAGAAACTGTCTGTACAAATGTGGCCATATGGTAACTGACCCCTGCCAGATATCACAAGTCTCCATCTAACACATTCTCATTATGCTTCAGACTCATTTAAAGGTTGCACTAATAGGGAGGTTATGAGATACAGCTGGTGAGACTGCTGCATTACCAACATCTTTTGGGAAAATACAGGAATGTTACTGAAAAGCAATATGCATTCATATTTATTCCACAAAACAATGAATAATATATGTATAATTGGGGTCAAGTGGGTTTTAGTTTACAGACTGTACCATTTGACACCTTAAAAAGCTTAGCGTAACCCATTATGATAATGGATGCTTGCCCTATGTATCGGAAGCTCCTTATCATATTTCTCTACATCGCATATAAAGAAGTGGAAGAGCACTTCAAGGTATTGCAAACATCCCATATCGTAATTGTTAACTCATCTTACGTAGGGGACATTGACTTGTTCACACGATCCATACTTTCCTTCTAGAATGTATTTATTTTGCCCAATTCTAGCCACAACAATTGCACACCAAATCTGCTCTGTCTGATCATGGCAATAACATCCTAATCTTGGTTGAAATTCACTTGAAAGAAAAACCCTGCCCCAACTGCACTGAGGGTATGGCCTCACAATGCAGGAGCTGAGAACAGTTTTGTGTCTTCAACACCCGAGCAAAATACTTTCCCGAGGCAAACTTCAAGTGCAAGTAACATCAAGTTTGTCAGGTTTGGCTTCTGTGGCTGCATGTAATTAGTGCAAATACGATTTAAAGGGGTACTCCGGTGAAAAACTTTTTTTTTTTTTTTAAATCAACTGGTGCCAGAAAGTTAAACAGATTTGTAAATTACTTCTATTAAAAAATCTTAATCCCTCCTGTACTTATTAGCTGTTGAATACTACAGTGGAAATTCTTTGCCATTTGAAACACAGAGCTGTCTGCTGAATCACGAGCTGAGTTGAGATAGTCTTTAATTGCCGTTCTACCAATTGTATCCACTTTATAATATTTTTGCATATACACTGTATCAGTGTTATTGTATCTGTCCCGTATGCTGCACACTCTGTAATTGCTGTATTGTTGCAGCGTAATGACTGTAACAAAGTTGTCGGTACTTTCGTGCCACTCACCGCTCCTGGGACCTGGCTAGCTGTGTCACGCTCCAGCTGGGGCGGCGATGTACGGCCGTGTCTCCTCCAGCGAGCTTCGGAGATGGCAGTTCTCGGCCGGTCAGTGTGGTTCCCAGTGGCGTCTGACGTCAATGGTCAGCAGTCAGCTGATTGCAGGTCAGCTGACTGTTTAGTTGTAAGTGCTGTTTAGTTGTAAATGCTCATTCTTTAAAATAGTTAAAGTCCTTTTGTTTAAATAGAGTTAGTCAGCAGGCGGTCAATGATCTAAGTGGATATATGGCAATGGTTGTCTTCTTGAAGCGCTATATGTAGAAAAAGCAAAAACGCACAGGGATAGGGTGCTTAATGTGAATAGAGTTCAGTGGGATCCGACATCCAAGTATAGCACCAGACGCGTTTCGGGGTATGGCAGATTAACACCCCTTCTTCAGTGGTGTATTACATGTAAAATTCTTACAGGACACATACCAGTGACATATCTAAGATTGAGCTAGACTTAGGTAGGTGGAGAGAACTATCAATTAATTTTATAGGGAGTTAGTGATTGGTGTGTACTTCTACAACATAGTATGAGTGTTGTCATTAGCTTAAAGGATCCAAAGGATCGCCGGGATACCGCTGCTGGGGACCCCCAGGATCGCCGCTGCGGCACCACACTATCATTACTGCACAGAGCGAGTTTGCTCTGTGTGTAATGACGGGCGAAACAGGGGACGGAGCAGCGTAACTTCAAGGCTCCGCCACTCGTGACATCACGGCCTGCCCCCTTAATGCAAGTCTATGGTGAGGGCGTGATGACCACCACGCCCCCTCCCATAGACTTGTATTGAGGGGGCGGGTTGTGACGTCATGAGGGGCGGAGCCGTGATGTATGATGCTCCGGCCCCTGTATTGTCCGTCATTACGTGCAGAGCGAACTTGCTCTGTGCAGTGAGGATAGCGCGGTGCCACAGCGGCGATCCCGGGGGGTCCCCAGCAGTGGGACCCCGACGATCTGACATCTTATCCCCTATCCTTTGGATGGGGAATAAGATGTCTAGGGGTGGAGTACCCCTTTAAGTCTTAATAATGTCACCAAGGGAGGTTATTTAACCCCCAGGACAGCATTTTCCATTGCCATAGCCCCTCAGCCTCTTGACAAAGCTGAGGCAGTGACGAAACGTAGAGGTGGGCTTTCTTTGTGGTTTTAAAGGGGTAGTCCACTGCCCCAGCGTTCGGAACATTTTGTCATTGGAGTACCCCTTTAACTGCAGCAGCACTGTATCCCTACACATCAAATATAGACTACTTGCCTTATATTGCTCAAAATGTAGCTGCACTCCTTACCTTTACCAACTGTAGATTGGTGGGAATACATAATGTTAGTAGTACAACAGGGGATATTAGTGCTCTGACCACTATATGGTCTCCTCATGCTGCCACAAACTCCAGGCTGTGTCATTTAGCCACTATATGCTGCCGCCAACTCCATGTTGTGTAATTCAGCCACTATATGTTCTCCTCATGCTGCCGCCACCTCCACACTGTGTCATTCAGCCACTATATGGTCTCCTCATGCTGCCGCAAACTCCAGGCTGTGTCATTCAGCCACTATATGGTGCCGCCTATTCCAGGCTGTGTCATTCAGCCACTATATGTTCTACTCATGCTGCCACCACCTCCCCACTGTGTCATTTAGCCACTATATGGTCTCCTCATGCTGCCGCAATCTCTAGGCTGTGTCATTCAGCCACTATATGCTGCCGCCAACTCCACGCAGTGTCATTAAGCCACTATATGTTCTCCTCATGCTGCTGTCATCTCCACGCTGTGTCATTCAGCTACTATATGGTCTCCTCATGCTGCCGCCACCTCCACGTTGTGTCATTCAGCTACTATATGGTCTCCTCATGCTGCCGCCACCTCCAGGCTGTGTCATTCAGCAACTATATGCTGCTGCCAACTCAAGGATGTGTCATTCATGCACTATATGTTCTCCTCATGCTGCTGGGACATTACCTAAAAAATTTCATGGTAGCACTAGCTACCAAAAGTTTTCAATTCAGATTTGAAAATTTATCTTTTAATCTTTTGAATTGTGAGGCCCTATGGTCTCCTCATGCTGCTGCCACCTCCAGTCCAGGTTGTGTTATTGCGCCACCATATGGTCTCCTTATGCTGTTGGCACCTTAGATTAAACTTGAAAAATGTTCTTGTATCTAAAATCTTCTATTAAAATTTTACAAAATGTCTTTAATCTTTTCTATTGTGAGGCCCTATGGTCTCATCGGGCTGCTGCCACCACTAGGCTCTATCATTGTGCCACCATGTGACTCCTTGTTTGATTGGGTTTTGTGGTCATACAGTATTAGTTCAAAGTAAACGCTGGGATATTAAACTTGGGAATCTAAAAATCGATGTAATCTTTTCATTAGGGACTGAGGCCCCATTGTTTTCAACATCAGATATTACCTGTGGAATTATCACAAGAATCCAATGAAACAGCTTGAAGCGATAACAATGAACCATAACTGATGAAATGAAACATTCACACTTTCACAGTCAGGGGGGTGCTGAGAGGCAGGGGCTGGAACATGTGGTATCTCGTCTGGTGGAGGACTGCCAGCTCGAGGCTCACCAGAATGGGTACTTAAAATTTTAACAAATTCAAATAAAATAAAATAAAAATCACATAAAAAAATCTCTTTATTCTCTTCAATTTTGACACTATATGGTCTCCCTGCTGCCACATCCAGACGCTCTGCGGCAGTGATTCTAATAGCGATGCCTGTAATCTGCATGTCATACTGAATAACATTATAATTTCACAGCACACTCCCTATGCGTGTTAGGACAAGGCAAAGTGTTCTACATCCCATTGAGGCTATATGGTCTCCTCATGCTTCCGCCACCTTCACGCTGTGTCATTCAGCCCCTATATGTTCTCCTCATGCTGCCACCACCTCCACACTGTGTCATTAAGCCACTATGTGGTCTCCTCATGCTGCCGCCACCTCCACGCTGTGTCATTCAGCCACTATATGGTCTCCTCATGCTTCCGCCACCTCCAGTATGTGTCATTCAGCAACTATATGGTCTCCTTATACTGATGCCACCTCCAGGCTCTGTGATTGTGCAGCTCTGCGACATTGATTCTAATTGTGATGCCTCTGATCTGCATGTTATACTGAATAACAGTATTATTTCACTAACCCAGAACACACCCTATGCTTGTTACAGCAAGGCAAAGTGTTCTACACCCCTATTGAGGCTCTCTTTAATAGCGATTCGCCATGAATAAATTCAAACCGAACCAAATTTTTTCGTAAAATTCGGCAAATCGGACAAATCAAATTTTTCTAAAATTCGCTCATCTCTACTAAGTAAATACCATGGAAAAAAATTGTTGGTATTTAAAACCCACAAAAATCAGGGCCAATACGGTTTTTAGCCATATGATGGCATATATCTTGGGCTGTAATTTGGAATCAATTTAGGACAATAAGCAGCCCAAAATGCACCCCAGATGAAAATATTCCTTTTGGGCTATCAGTTTTAACATTTGCCAAATGTGCTAAAAGTAATCAGTGCAAAAACAAAAGAAATAAAAAATAAAACTTTGATATGTAAAAATTACCAAAACATGAGTCCCCTACTCAAAATCATAATCACAGATGTGCATTTAAACTATAACATTTTTTATGTTTTACAGGGTTGGTCCTTGGTTGGATAGTGCCAGGTGCAGACCATACTATTAAAGGGGTATTCCGGGGTTAATCAACTTTTAACTATCCTGCCCATTATAAATAATTATGCTAGTTTTACATTTACTTGCTATACCGCTCTTCATTATATGGTCCCCCCAGGTCAAGAGTTTCCTTTCAGGTCAGGATGACATTGGTCTCACAATCCTTTGCGGCTCGAGGCAGCTGGTATACAGGGGCTTGGCTATTTCTTGTATTTCCTCACAAGCCAGCCCCCTGATGATGTTTAAGGTCCATCTGTACGTCCTGACGTGCCGGCGTCCCATGATCTCGGCAACCTTTGCAGGGAATGCAGGCACAGGAGTGTGAGACAAATGTCATCAGGACCTGAAAGGAAACACTAGACCTGGGGGGAACCATATATAGTGGGGCAAAAAAGTATTAAGTCAGCCACCAATTGTGCAAGTTCTCCCACTTAAAAAGATGAGAGAGGCCTGTAATTTTCATCATAGGTATACCTCAACTATGAGAGACATAATGAGAAAAATAAATCCATAAAATCACATTGTCTGTTTGATTTTAAAAGAATTTATTTGCAAATTATGGTGGAATATAAGTATTTGGTCAAAAACAAAATTTCACTTTGTTATATACCCTTTGTTGGCACTGACAGAGGTCAAACATTTTCTGTAAGTCTTAACAAGGTTTTCACACACTGTTGCTGGTATTTTGGCCCATTCCTCCATGCAGATCTCCTCTAGAGCAGTGATATTTTGGGGCTGTCGCTGGGCAACACAGACTTTCATTTCAACTCCCTGCAAAGGTTTTCTGTGGGGTTGAGATCTGGAGACTGGCTAGGCTACTCCAGGACCTAGAAATGCTTCTTACAAAACCACTCCTTCGTTGCCTGGGCGGTGAGTTTGGGATCATTGTCATGCTGAAAGAGCAAGCCACGTTTCATCTTCAATGCCCTTGCTGATGGAAGGAGGTTTTCACTCAAAATCTTATGAAACATGGCCCCATTCATTCATTCTTTACACGGATTAGTTGTCCTGGTCCCTTTGCTGAAAAGCAGCCCCAAAGCATGATGTTTCCACCCCCATGCTTCACAGTATGGATGGTGTTCTTTGGATGCAACTCAGCATTCTTTCCCCTCCAAACATGACGAGTTGAGTTTTTAACAAAAAGTTTTACTTTGGTTTCATCTGACCATATGACATTCTCCCAATACTCTTCTGGATCATCCAAATGCTCTCTAGCAAACTTCAGATGGGCCCGGACATGTACCGGATTAAGCAGGGGGACACGTCTGGCACTGCATGATTTGAGTCCCTGGTGGCGTAGTGTGTTACTGATGGTAGCTTTTATTACTTTGGTCCCAGCTCTCTGCAGGTCATTCACTAGGTCTCCCAGTGTGGTTCTGGGATTTTTGCTCACTGTTCTTGTGATCATTTTGACACCATGGGGTGAGATCTTGCGTGGAGCCCCAAATCAAGGGAGATTATCAGTGGTCTTGTCTGTCTTCCATTTTCTAATAATTGCTCCCACAGTGATTTCTTCACACCAAGCTGCTTGCCTATTGTAGATTCAGTCTTCCCAGCTTGGTGCAGGTCTACAATTTTGTTTCTGGTGTCCTTCGATAGCTTTTTGGTCTTGGCCATAGTGGAGTTTGGAGTGTGACTGTATGAGGTTGTGGACAGGTGTCTTTTATACTGATAACAAGTTCAAACAGGTGCCATTAATACAGGTAATGAATGGTGGACAGAGGAGACTCTTAAAGTAGAAGTTACAGGTCTGTGAGAGCCAGAAATCTTACTTGTTTGTAGGTGACCAAATACTTATTTGCAAATAAATAATTTGCAAAAAAATTCTTTAAAAATCAGACAATGTCATTTTATGGATTTTTTCTCTCTCATTGTGTCTCTAATAGTTGAGGTATAAAATAGCAGCAGCATACTTGGTCAACAAAATCAAGGCTTTTAGCGCACGTTTTGATCAAAATGTGTCCCCCCATCCACCACGCGGAGGTGGCCTCATATCGGATGGGACCCTAATATTCATTCACCTCAGGCTGGGTAACATGCGGGATCCACTAACAACCCAAAACCACCTCCTGTGAAATAGGGGAGGGGATGCATGGCTACAGCTATACCTATGATGGCTTCTCTCATCTTTTTAAGTGGGAGAACTTGCAAAAGTGGAGGCTGACTAAATACTTTTTTGCCCTACTGTAATGAGGAAAAAGAAGACCATCTGTAGCAGAGCGGTATAGCAAATAAATGTAAAACTAGCATAATTATTCATGATGGGCAGGATAGTTAAAAGTTAGTTAACCCCGGAATACCCCTTTAATACCCTATCTTACGGTGTATCATAAGTCCCCAAATAATACAATCATTCAGCTTACAAATAACACTGCCTGATCAATACACAAGAATGAAGCTTTATTCTTTTCAGCTGCTTTTCATAGGTAAAGGCACTGTGGACGATTGAGACGCAAGGGCCAGGTGCTCAGATCAACATGGCCAGTATCCTCTAGTATACCTGCCATGGTTTATGGAACCAATATAAAGGACAACAGAGGCAGCTCATGCTAGTGGACTCTTTAGACTAGAGAATTTGTACTAACCTGAGTTGGTCTCATAGCAATTGCTATTATTTGCAAACAAAGAGGTGGGATGGTTATAAAGAACCTTCTGTCTCGGGGGACAAAACCCTGCACTATAAAAAAAGATCTCATTGACATTTGCTATAAGGCCTGCTCTCTCCATGTTGATATAACTGGAAGAAACAAAGTTAGATATTACGGCCACAAAAATGCTGTCTACTGAATATGACCATGTCTTTGACATTTATAAGCTAGCAAAACAACTCCTAAAGAAGTGGAGAAGACTTCACAGTGGATGTACAAGTCTTTATATCACACCATGATCCTCTCTATAGGAACATTCTGCAGAACTACACAGCAGCCAAAAGGAACGCTGTATCACAAGTAACCCAAAACAAATGAATTCATTTATCTGAAAAATGTTCTTTACACCACACTATCTTCTAGAGGAAGACTAAAAGTATTTGTCTTTGATACGTAATGCCATGCCAGATGTCTCAGACGCAGAACGAGATGTAATTGTTCTTTGATATGTCCAACGATTTGGTGACAAAAGTTTGGGCATTCCAGTAAAGGTCCAGTAAAGTTATTTGTTTATTTGTTAGGACTAAAATAATTTAGTTGTTGGGGAACATTGTATTGAGAAATATAATGCCTAAGACTTTTTTGTCAATAAGATTGACCTGACTTAGCTACCAGGTTTGAATGCCTATGCTATTGTATGGTTTGACAGTGTTTTAAAGGGATACTCAACTGGCCAGTGTTCCAGCTGTGTGCGCTAGTTCCGAACGCTGTGTGAGCACTGCGGGGGTCAGCCATGCCCCCTGTGATGTCTGGCCACGCCCGCTCAATGCATGTCTAAGGGGGTGGGCTCGGTGGCTGTCACGTCCCTCCCATAGACTTTCATTGAGGGGGTGTGGTCTGATGTCATGAAGGGGCATAGCCAACCCCCACAGCGTGTGCACAGCGTTTGGAACTAAATGTTCCGAATGCAGCCGGAACACTGGCCAGTGGAGTACCCCTTTAAAAGTCAGCAGAGACAAGGCAGGACTATGATGTTTTTTTTTCTTTTTTTATAATTTGTGTTTTCTATATGATATATTGTCTATGTTCCATTAATACTTTTAAGAATATTATACCTGATGTTCCTGAAGTTTGATACCTTCCTATCCTACGAGCACCGTGTTTTAATATTACATAATATTTTCTGATACAGTTTCCAGGCAGTCGTTTTGTTATGTACGATACCTTCCAAAACCACAATGTTTAACTTATCGAAAAATGAAATAACTTTAAGATAACAATATGAAGTTCAGAGAAAATAGAATAGTTTGTGTCCTTGACCATTACTATAATATATGTTCATTGTCAAGAACATATTAAGAGGTACATTTTTAAGACCTGGGTATGTGGATGGTCTATTAGGGACTGTTGACAGCTTGACATGTGTATAGTTGTAATAGTAAACAACATTCAGGGCATGTATAGGTGTGTATCAGTATCATTTATTAGTAACATTTAGGCTGGGGGAAATTTGTAAAAGATTTACAGCAGTGTTCTGTGCAAATAAAAGCGACTTTTTATATTTCACACTGCACTTTGTTGATTTTCAAAAGTGTGTAAAGCTTAGCACAAAAAGGTTGTGGCCACTTGTGCAAAAGTCAGTTCTTGAGAAAAAGTTTACAAGGTAAAGAAGGGTGTCTAGAGGTTGGTATGACATTCCGTTAAGTTACATAAGTATTGATGGTATGAAGGAGCAGAGGAGTTTAGGTAGTTTGTTCTACAATTATATCATTACTCCAGATATTCCCCTGATCTCTAGACAATCAAAGAATAGAAGCATTAAGCACTGCACACTATGAAATGGCACTCACCTTCATGTGATGACAGGTAGTGCCATAGGACAGGAGCTGGTCAGTTAATAGAGCCATGTAGTGGTGACGCAGGGTTCCTTGAACCCAGTATAAAAAATGATTCTGAGGGCCCAAACAGCATGTTCACTTTCATTGCACACAGGACTTATCAGTAAAAAGAATTTGGGGGTTATTTGTGAATCAGAACACGTCAGAGACTGCAAAAACATCTCCAAATAGAGTTGTTGTCTATTAAACTATGCAACCCATTATTATATGTTAGCAGTGGCGTTGCTAGGGTTGGTGTCACCCGGTGCGGTAGAAAATGGTGTCACCCCCATACCTACCCCCCCCCCCCCCTCAGTAAGTTTTTAGCCTGTTGTGACGGACACCACTGTTGTAGCGCATTGTGAGAAATTCCAGTATAATTATCAGATATACCAGTTGCCACAGAATGGGAAAGTGTTAAAGAAGTTTTCACCATTGAAATATACAGCTTCCAGAATTACTTAAAGGGGTACTCCACTGGAAAACATTTACTTTTATATCAACTGGTGCCAGAAAGTTAAACAGATTTTTAAATTACTTCTATTTAAAATCTTAATACTTACAGTACTTATAAGCTGGTGTATGCTCTACAGGAAGTTGTGTAGTTCTTTCCAGTCTGACCACAGTGCTATTTGCTGACACTCTTTTTTATTATAAAAGTACAAAACTTTACAAAACATAAAACAAGTTCATTTCACTGTAACAAAATTAACAAAACTGAACATAAAAACAAACTATCCGTCTCAAAATAACAACTTAAACCTTCCTAACCGGCCAGCCCAGATAAACCAAAAATAAATGAATAAATAAATCATTACCTACTATAGTCCAACACACACACACACACACATACCTAATGAACATAAATAAAGCTTTCCACGCTGGGATCAAAAACTAAAAATATCCAAACTAGGAAACATTACCACACTGCTCCTCCCCCCAATAACAAAACAAAAATATGGCTAGCTGCCGTAACAAAAATAATCCAACTTGGATAACAAAATATATACATATACATATATATACACACACACATATATACATATATATATATATATATATATATATATATATACATACACACATATATACATACATACAAATACACTTTTTTTTTTTCCCTTTTTCTTTCCTTTTTCTATACATATATATATATACATATATACATACACATACACATACACACACACATATATATATATGTATACACATACACATACATACACATATACACATACATACACATATACATACACACATATATATACATATACACACATATATATACATATATATACATATATATATATATATATATATATATATATATATATATACATACATACATACATACATACACACCCACCCTTTTTTTTTTTTTTATATGTTTTTTTTTAACCTCCCCTACCCCCACCACACACACATACATATACCCACAAACAAAAACTAATCCACACTGGGACACAAACATAAACACAAACATAAATATAGTGTACTCTTAACACTATACTATAATAACTGAAAACTGGTCCGACTGCCTTTCTCTCCCAAATAATTATGACATTGTACAAATAAAATAAAAAATATTACAAAAAAAAAAAAAAAAAAAATTAAGGTGTATACATAAAACTATACAGATTATACATAACAAACAACTCAATAACACAGAAAAACAACCTATACTAAACTATCCCATCACCCACCACCCCCTCTGGACATGGGTCAGAGTCCATAGGTCACAGTTTTTGTCCACAACTGACCCATACCAGACCCCCAAAATAGTACCCACTGCAACAGTCCAGTCCTGGGTACAGACCACCACCACCCCCCGAAAACCCCCCACCCAACCTAAAATACACCCCTACCCACCTAATGTAAACAGAACAATATATATACAAAACAATATTTACATACTCTACAACAAGCAATATTAACAGTACAATACACCAAAACCACAAGGCTCAAGTTTGGTTGCCTGCAAGCCCTTTACAATCTTTTCCATAGAAAACAAAACAAAAGGCTAAGGTGACATGCATAGCCCCCCACCAGGAAGAAGGATGGCAATCCTGATAAAATTAAATTTAAATTCCTCTCCCTATCAACCTCTAACCCTATCACTATCCCTTCATGAAACTGACCCTATACTCACCCTAAGATATATACACTATCCCTGGCCAAAATAAGGTACTTCACCTTAAGGGCCTAGTACCTAGGGCACATCAAAAGAAAAACCTCTCCATAGGAGAGAAGCCCTACCGGTACCAAGACTGCCATACTCCAAAGACCTGATCTTCCCAAGGTCACCGGTGATATTCCTACAGACCTCCACCTCGGAGAGGATTTTCTGTTGGGTCGACACTAAACACCGTGCACTCCACGTGTAGTACCTAACCACTAAGCTAACTAAGAATAAAGTGCCCCGGTCTCGGCCACCCAGGGACCTGAATGCCCCATAAGCCCACTCCGGATAGGTAAGGCCGGCAAGTTGACTCCAGCCGATGGAAGCGCCCACCCGGTTGTAAACCCCTATATTAAAGGGACAGTGAAGCAGGAAGTGGTCCATGCTTTCCAGCGTGTCCCCGCACTCTTCTCGGGGACATCCCCGGTCATCAGAGTTCCTACACTTCAGGTTGTCCCTTACATATAGCTTCCCCTGAAAGCAGCGCCAGGCCAAGTCCCAAAACTTCTGGGGGATCCTTTTCATGTTCAAAAGATACAACCCCACCCTCAGATCCCGACCTGGGCAGTCCCTGAGCGCCAGAGGCTTCTGAAAGTGGGTCAACAGAACCCGTTTGTCAAGGAACTGCCTTGACTGGGTCCTGATCTCCCACACTCCCAGACCCCAACGACGTATCGCCTTCAGAGTCGGGGTAGCGTAAGCCGGAAGATATCCATGGGGCGTACGGAGGTCCTTCACTTGCCCTCCTGTCTCCCATTCCTGGAAGAAAGGCCGAAACCATTCCCTGCAGGAGAGTACCCACGGAGGAGCCCTCTCTGACCAGAGGTTTGCGATGTTGGCTTTCAAGAAGGTGTTCGTAAAGAACACCACAGGGTTTACCATAGATAAACCCCCTAGTCTCCTCGTGCGGTACGTAACCTCCCTCTTGACTAGGTTCATCCTGTTCCCCCATAACAGTTGGAAAAACAGGCTGTAGATCCTAGTATAGTAAGCCTCTGGCAAGATACATACGCTGCCCAGATAGATAAACAAGGGGAGCAGGTACGATTTGATCAGGTGTACCCTTTCCCTGAGGGTCATAGACCAACCCTTCCACTGGTTCACCTTCTGAGTGGCATCCTGGAGCTTACCATCCCAGTTTTTGGTGGGATAATCATCCTGGCCGAATGTGATGCCTAAGACTTTTGCTGATTCTTGGGGCCCTGGAAGGGTGTCCGGGAGATCAAACGTGGGATCCCCCCCTCCCAGCCAGAGACTCTCACACTTATCCCGGTTGATCTTAGACCCGGATGCCTCCGAGTAGCGTTCCACCTCCGACATCACCACATCGACCTCCTCTCTCTCGGAGACGAAAATAGTGACATCATCAGCGTACGCCACCACTCTCTGGGTGACAGCCGGCTCCGCCAGACTCATCCCGACTCCCGCCAACGGCCCACAATCTACCCTCCGGACGAAGGGATCGATTGCGAATACGTATAAAAGCGGGCTCAAAGGACAACCCTGACGGACTCCGGACCCCACCTCAAAAGAGCGGCCAGACCACCCGTTCACAAGCGGGAAACTCTCTGCCCCTGCATACAAGATCTTAAGCCAATTAACAAAAGTAGTTGGTAAGCCATATCTCAGGAGGACGGACCAGAGGTACTCGTGGTTCACCCGATCAAATGCTTTGGCCTGATCCAAGGACAGCAAGTACCCCTTCCAGAGACCTGCACTACTCCGCTCCACTGCCTCCCTGACACTAAGGACAGCACTTAAGGTGCTTCGGCCTGGAACAGAGCAGTGCTGAGCCCCCGAAAGGAGCCGGGGTGCAAACTTCACCAGCCGATTAAACAATATCTTGGCCAGAAGCTTCCTGTCCGTATTGAGAAGAGCTATGGGCCTCCAATTCTCAACACGGCTAGGATCTTTACCCTTTGACAGAAGAATCAGGGCTGACCTCCTCATTGACTTCGGCAGAGTGCCCGAGGAGAGACACTCATTAAATACCTCAGTCAAGAGGGGAGCTAAAGACTCCTTAAAGGTCCTGTACCACTCAGATGTTAAGCCATCCGGGCCTGGCGACTTCTTGGGGGCGAGCCCCTCGATCGCCAGTCTCACTTCCTCTTCCCCTATTTCTTCTGCCAAAACATCAAGAGAGGGGTCTACCCCTGGCTCAGGAATGGTTTCAGTCAGGAAAACCGACATCCTGTCTCGATCTAGATCCTTCCTCCCCAAGAGGTGCGAGTAGAAGGATCTGACGACCTCCAAGATCCCTGATCTGGACCGATTCAGAGATCCTGTACTATCAATCAGTCCTGAAATGACTTTACTACTCACTGACATCTTGCAGTTCCTGTAAGGGTCGGGCGAGCGGTACTTCCCGAAATCCCTCTCAAAAACCAAAGATGCGTGCCTATCGTACTGACACCTCATCAGCAAGGACTTCACTCTGGAGATATCCTCTCGGCTACCTCCAGTCGAGACAAGAAGCTCGAGTTTCCTCCTCAGACCCTGATACAGGCGATACCTGTTCAGGGACCTGAGGCTCGAGAGCTGGCGGAAGAACCCCGCAACCCGCTTCTTGAATATCTCCCACCACTCCAGCTTATTACTACAGAGGCCCAGTAAAGGTACCTGACTCTGAAGAAAATCCTCAAAGGACTGTCTCACCTCTGCTTCCTCCAGGAGGGACGAATTCAGCTTCCAATAACCTTTACCCATCTGGGGGGTCTCTGAAACATTCAGGGAAAACAAAATCATACAGTGATCGGAGAACTCCACCTCAACCACGGACACTGCGGAAGAGACGGCTTCCTCCTTTAAATAAAACCTATCTATCCTAGACCTGCGACTACCTTGATGATAGGTGAAACCCGCGTGGCCCGAGGGGCTCCGGATGTGGGCGTCCTCTAGGCGAGCTTCTCTAGCTATGCTAATCAGTGCCACACTATCGCAAGTCAGCGGACCATTGGAGCCTCTCCGATCTTGGGACCTCGTGACATTATTGAAGTCCCCTCCAAAGATCACTTGCCGACTCGTAAAAAGAAAGGGCTTAATCCTCATAAAGAGATCTTTACGGCCCCGCTTAGTTTGCGGGGCGTAGATGTTAATGAGCCGAAGCTCTTGTCCCTTCATGAAGACATCTAAGATCAGGCACCTCCCCATTTCTAATTCAATAACCCGTCGGCATTCAACAGGAGCGGTAAAAAGGACCGCCACCCCACTATACGGGTCAGCCGCAAGAGACCAGTGGGAGGGACCACGCCTCCACTCTCTTCTGGCTCTTACCAGAGAGGCTAGATCTGGCAACCTGGTCTCCTGTAAAAAGAAAATGTCAGCTTCAACGCGGCCGAGAAAATCAAAGGCTGCGAATCTAGCCGTATCTGACTTTATGCTGGCACAGTTAATAGATGCCAGCGTCAATGGGGTGAGTGCCGCCATACAGGGTGATTAAATTAGACGGCCACACCCTTTACTTTTTCTTTCCCTTCTTTTTAGCCCCCTCATCCCCCGAAGAAGATGAGAGGGCAGGACCACTCTTAGTTCTTTTTTTTTATTCAGTTTGGTCCATTTGATCCCCATCTACGTCCGGCCCCGGTCTAGCCCTGCCCTCCAAGGAAGGAGCCTCAATAGGACAGGGCCCAGTTCCCCCTGGAGGCTCCTTCTTCCTAGGCACCTGGCCCTCACCTTCCCCCTTCAAGGAGGGGGAGGAGATGGTATCGAGGACGAGGTACCGGTTTGACAGGTCAATCAGAGGGGGGGCAATCAGGCTTCCGTTTTGGACCTGGCCCGTAGTACAGGGAACAGAGGGCTCTGACCTCTTCTTTCTCCCTTTTCTTTTGCCCTTGTCTTTCTTTTTAGGCCTCTCTCCACTCTCCTCATCCACACTTTCATAGTGGGAGGAATCGGAAGTGTCGGCCATATTGCCCTCCTCTTTGCGCAGCATCCTGACCTCCTCATCCAGCACGTCCTCCTCCTGGGCTTCAGCGGTTACAGGGCCAGCTTCAGGAGCAGGGGCCGGAGCTACCCCCGCCACCTGGGCACTCTCCAGCTCCCTACTCCTCCTCCGATTTTCCTCCCGCCTTAGTTTGGCGGGGCCCTTTTTCCTCCTCACTAGCCCTGTTGCGCCCCCATCCCTGCCCGTGCCCTCCCCAGCCGAGGCAACTTCACAGCTCTCCTCAGCCGGAGCGGCCGCTGCACGGGCGAAGGCGCTAGGACAACGGCTGAAAGGGTGCCCGAGGACACCACACAGGTGGCACCGGATCTGCCTACAGGATGCGGCCAGATGACCCACCCCACCACACAAAGCGCAGACCTGCACAGTACAGGCTGCGCTAAAGTGGGTGGGGCTGCCACACCTGTGACAGACCTTAGGCTGCCCCTGGTAGAAGACCTGGATCCTATCACGTCCAAGGAAGGCGGCTGACGGAATGTGGGCAACTGTACTCCCTGAACGCTTGAGTTTGACGGAAAACGTCCAGGCCCCGGACCAGATCCCGTGCTCATCAAAGTTTTTCTTGGGCATGTCCGTCACATCCCCATACCGTCCGAGCCAGGTCATGATGTCATAACAAGAAAGCGACTCGTTACGGGTCAAAACGGTCACTTTCTTGACAGAGTTCTGACGGGAAATCGCCTTTACGGCGAAATCCCGCCAGCCGGGCTCGTTCTTCGCCACTTCGTAGTTCGACCAGAAGAGTTCAAGACCCTCCGGCCGAACGAAACTGACGTCAAACTCAGACGAACCATAGGGGTGAATCAGGGCAAAGATGTCGCTCGCCCTGAATTCCATCTGAAGGAGGAGCTCAACCACTTTTGCGCGAGGTGGGCACGCATCCTCGCCCCTCCAAATCAGACGGACCACATTCCTACGGTTATTGTCCTGCCCGGATGTCGGGAGGGACCAGACCACCTCCCCATTCCTCTCTCGAAAAGCCCCCAAACCGTGCCTCTCTATCCAGAAAGACAGGTCGACCTCACCCCTTCCCTCTACCTGGATCGACCTGTCACCCCTGCGTAGAGCCTCCAGGAGGCGCTGTTGCAAGAGGCCTCCAGAGCCGGACGGAGACGGGGACCCCCCTGAACCCCCGGCAGCGACATTGGCATAGCTCCTAGGAGCAGTCACTACCGGGGGGGCAGCCGGACCAGACCCAGAACCAAACCCAGAACCACTAATAACACCATTCACACCACTCCTCTCATCATCTTTCTTCCCATTCATATCACTACTACTCCCACCATCATTCACTCCACTGACTCTCCCACATACACTCCTCTCATCCACAACACTTCCACACTCAGCATTCTCACATCCAGCACTCTTATCCTGACTAACATTTTCTGGGCTGGCTGGGACTTGTAGTGTTGCAGGTTTTATTACACTCTTTTTTTCTGGTTTAGCTGCCGGGGTCGATGCTGATAGTTCCTGCTCCATAGCTGAAGTCACTTCCGGAGTCTGGGGCTGCCCCTCCGGGTGCACCCCAGCTCCTCCCACAGTGCCAGCACCTACTTTTCCCAACCACACGGGTTCTGTGGATGATGCCGGAGCCCGGACACTCCCCCCCCTCACAGAGGAGTGCCCCGCAGCGCCCACAGAATACACAGTACTCGGAGGACCGCCCCCCGAGCACACAGACCTACCACTCTCCTCCACCGGCACCCGGACACTCCCCCCCCTCACAGGGGAGTGCCCCGCAGTGCCGGTAATGCCCATAGCACTCGGGGAACCGCCCCCCGAGCACACGGCAGCATAGCTTGCCTCGCCACTGCCCACCATCAGCCCATCCTGCCCCTCCCTACCGGCAAGATGGGTGGGCTTCACATCTATTGCGCCCTCTGCCTTTTCTGACGCCATGCTGTACCCCCCATGCTGGCTCCGTTCCACCACAGAAACGGGGTCTGGCAGTCTGGGGGGCCCAGCAGCCTGAACCAGCTTTGCAGCTGGCCCAGACTGCTGGAAGGGAACAAACACATATTGTACTGTTTCCTGAATCTTTTTTTTCTTAGCTTTTCGCTTCACCACCACATCCTCACACTGATCTTCTCCAAAGGTAAAATTCTGGAGGTGGGCTGGGGACTCCTGCATTATGATCGCCCTCAACAATCCCCCAGCCTCACTTTCCACATCCTCCTCACTATCGCTTGCTGGTAGTGCCACCTGTGCTGGCTCAATGTAGCTGTCCTGTGTTTTGGTGTCATAGGGAGTAGCCACAGGAACAGCATCCATCTCCACAACTTGTGCACTTTCTTCCACCTTCTCCTCCTCCTTTACAGCTTCACCACCATCCTCGCTATCTTCACCGCCACTACTCTCCCCAACATCCACCTCCACCTTACCTGGGGATTTCGTGGCGGCAAACCGGCTGTCGTTCTCAAGCTTTTCCTTAAAGAGACCGCTCCCCTCCAAGATCTCTGCTCTCCTCTCCTCCAGCTGCACAATCTCAGCTTTCAGTGCTGCGATCTTTTTCCTTAACTCTGGCCTGTTCTTTTTTGGTGCAGTGTTCACCAGATTCTGAGCGCCTCGCAGATCTTCTCTGGCCAACTTCAGATCCTTGCCGCACCGATCATACTCAGCAAACCTCGCGGCCAGGCGGGAGCAGTAGTTGGCACTGGACTCCTTGGGCCCTCGCTCTACCCACAACTCCACACTTCTCCTCCTCGCCTTTTGTCCACCAGATCTCTGGCTGGTACCTGTTGCCGGGGGAGCAGAGCCTGCATTGCTGCAGACTCTGCCAGATCTTCTACCCCGGGCCGGAATGGCTGTTGCTGTTTGCTCTCCACCCCCCGCCAGCCTTGAAGAACGGGAGGTGGAGGCCAGGGACGCCATGCAGGGAGGCTCTCCCGAGGAGGCTGCCACACTCCTGGGGAGGCTGATGAAACACCTGCTCTGGTCTGCTGGAAGTCTCTGGAGCACACAAAGAGACACACCCGAATGAGCTGCACACCAAACTGCTCAGGACTACAGGAAGTGCTCTCTGCTGACACCTCTGCCCTTGTCAGGAACTGTCCAGAGCAGGATAGGTTTGCTATGGGGATTTGCTCCTACTATGGACAGTTCTTGACATGGACAGAGGTGTCAGCACAGAGCACTGTGGTCAGACAGAAAATAAATTAAAAAGGAAAATAACTTCCTGTGAATCGCTTATACAGCAGCTAATAAGTACTGGAAGGATTAAGATTTTTAAATAGAAGTAATTTACAAATCTGTTTAACTTTGTAGCACCAGCTGATTAAAAAAAATGTTTTCCAGTAGAGTACCCCTTTGAGCAGTGGTGAGGTTATGTTGGGAGTTGTAGTTTCACTGACCATAACTGTAGAACTGACAAGTGACTACAGCTCTGATGTAGAGAGGAGAATGTACAATGGTATCAGTGACTACAGGTGACATCTTCTCTATAGTGAGGAGAATACACAATGATATCTAACTACAGGTGACGTCTTCTCTATAGTGAGGAGAATACACAATGACATCAGTGACTACAGGTGACGTCTTCTCTATAGTGAGGAGAATACACAATGATATCAGTGATTACAGGTGACGTCTTCTCTATAGTGAGGAGAATACACAATGATATCAGTGATTACAGGTGACGTCTTCTCTATAGTGAGGAGAATACACAATGATATCAGTGATTACAGGTGACGTCTTCTCTATAGTGAGGAGCATACACAATGATATCAGTGATTACAGGTGACGTCTTCTCTATAGTGAGGAGAATACACAATGATATCAGTGATTACAGGTGACGTCTTCTCTATAGTGAGGAGAATACACAATGATATCAGTGACTACAGGTGACGTCTTCTCTATAGTGAGGAGAATGTACAATGATATCAGTGATTACAGGTGACGTCTTATCTATAGTGAGGAGAATACACAATGGTATCAGTGACTACAGGTGACGTCTTCTCTATAGTGAGGAGAATACACAATGATATTAGTGACTACAGGTGACGTCTTCTCTATAGTGAGAAGAATACACAATGATATCAGTGATTACAGGTGACGTCTTCTCTATAGTGAGGAGAATGTACAATGATATCAGTGACTACAGGTGACGTCTTCTCTATAGTGAGGAGAATACACAATGATATCAGTGATTACAGGTGACGTCTTCTCTATAGTGAGGAGAATACACAATGATATCAGTGATTACAGGTGACGTCTTCTCTATAGTGAGGAGAATACACAATGATATCAGTGATTACAGGTGACGTCTTCTCTATAGTGAGGAGAATACACAATGATATCAGTGACTACAGGTGACGTCTTCTCTATAGTGAGGAGAATGTACAATGATATCAGTGATTACAGGTGACGTCTTATCTATAGTGAGGAGAATACACAATGATATCAGTGACTACAGGTGACGTCTTCTCTATAGTGAGGAGAATACACAATGATATTAGTGACTACAGGTGACGTCTTCTCTATAGTGAGAAGAATACACAATGATATCAGTGATTACAGGTGACGTCTTCTCTATAGTGAGGAGAATGTACAATGATATCAGTGACTACAGGTGACGTCTTCTCTATAGTGAGGAGAATACACAATGATATCAGTGATTACAGGTGACGTCTTCTCTATAGTGAGGAGAATACACAATGATATCAGTGATTACAGGTGACGTCTTCTCTATAGTGAGGAGAATACACAATGATATCAGTGACTACAGGTGACGTCTTCTCTATAGTGAGGAGAATGTACAATGATATCAGTGATTACAGGTGACGTCTTATCTATAGTGAGGAGAATACACAATGATATCAGTGACTACAGGTGACGTCTTCTCTATAGTGAGGAGAATACACAATGATATTAGTGACTACAGGTGACGTCTTCTCTATAGTGAGGAGAATACACAATGATATCAGTGATTACAGGTGACGTCTTCTCTATAGTGAGGAGAATACACAATGATATCAGTGACTACAGGTGACGTCTTATCTATAGTGAGGAGAATACACAATGATATCAGTGACTACAGGTGACGTCTTCTCTATAGTGAGGAGAATACACAATGATATTAGTGACTACAGGTGACGTCTTCTCTATAGTGAGGAGAATACACAATGATATCAGTGATTACAGGTGACGTCTTCTCTATAGTGAGGAGAATGTACAATGATATCAGTGACTACAGGTGACGTCTTCTCTATAGTGAGGAGAATACACAATAATATCAGTGACTACAGGTGACGTCTTCTCTATAGTCTTCCCTTATCTAATTCAGATGGTACATACCGCCAGGACTTGATCCAGCTAAAACTTCTCTCTGCAGAATGTGATGCCCAGACGTCTCCTCACTATGTCAGCGCATTCTCCTCCTCTATATGAAAACAATTATTATTATAAGCCTGCCAGACACTGTATCCTCTAAATAGAATACTACTATACACTATACTCTTTGATTATAAACCTTCCATACACCATACCCACTGAATATAATACTACCACACACCGGCCATGACAGTGCAGCGCTCCCGGTCAGCGGGACTGACTGGGGCGCTGCGGGGAGAGAGACGCCGTGAGCGCTCCGGGGAGGAGCGGGGACCCGGAGCGCTAGGCGTAACACTCTGATTATAAACCTTCCATACACCGTACCCACTGAATATAATACTACCACACACTGTACATTCTGAATATAATACCAACACATACTGTACCCTCTGAATATAAATCTGCCACATACTGTACCCCTGAATATAATAACGCCACACACTGTACCCACTGAATATAATACTACCACATACTGTACCCTCTGAATATAATACTACCACAAACTGCGCCCTCTGAATATAAATCTGCCACATACTGTACCCTCTGAATATAAATCTGCCACATACTGTACCCTCTGAATATAAATCTGCCACATACTGTACCCCTGAATATAAATCTGCCACATACTGTACCCCTGAATATAAATCTTCCACATACTGTACCCCTGAATATAAATCTGCCACATACTGTACCCCTGAATATAATACCTCCACATACTGTACCCTCTGAATATAATACTACCACCCACTGCGCCCTCTGAATATAATACTTAGAGATGAGCAAACTACAGTAAATTCAACTCGTCACAAACTTCTCTGCTCGGCAGTTGATAACTTTTCCAGCATAAATTAGTTCAGCTTTAAGGTGCTCCCGTGGGCTGGAAAAGGTGGATACAGTCCTAGGAGACTCTTTCCTAGGATTGTATCCACCTTTTCCAGCCCACCGGAGCACCTGAAGGCTGAACTAATTTACGCAGGATAAGTCATCAACTGCCGAGCCGAGAAGTTTGTGACGAATCGAATTTACTGTAAGTTCGCTCATCTCTAATAATACTACCACAAACTGCACCCTCTGAATATAATACTACCACAAACTGCGCCCTCTGAATATAACGTTGCCATACAGTGCACCCTCTGAATATAATACCACAACCGCAGTAACACCCCTCAACATCCGTTAGCTGATGCTATTACGACGGGAGGGGGGTATTGGTGGTGTTGCTAGTGGATGATGGGGGTGCTACTACTCGGGGGGTGTTGCTGGAGGATGATGAGGGTGCTACTAGCCATCCCCCCTGGCAGTATCACCCCCATCATCCATCGGCAGGATCATCCTCCTGGCAGGAGCACCGCCATCATCCACCATCAGGATCTGCTGATGGAGGTGCTGCTGGGGGGGGGGGGGGTGTTGCTGGTGGATGATGAGGGTGCTACTGCCGGGGGGGAGCATTAGGTAGGCAGCAGTTCCCCCACATTCGGTAGTTCGCAGTTTCCCCACATTAGGTAGCATCTATTCCCTACATTAGGCAGCATAGATTCCCCACATTTGGTACCAGTTACCCCACATTAGGTAGCAATTTCCCCACATTAGGTAGCACAGATTCCCCACATTAGGTAGCAATTTCCCCACATTAGGTAGCACAGATTCCCCACATAAGGTAGCATAGACTCCCCACATAAGGTAGCATAGACTCCCCACATAAGGTAGCATAGACTCCCCACATAAGGTAGTAGTTTCCCCACATTAGGCCGCAGGTTCCCTTGCAGGTTCCCCACAATGGGTCAAAGTCTCCCCACAATAGATTGCTGGTTATACCCCCCCCCCCCCCCCCCCCACACACACACACAAAAAAAAAAACATACAACACAGAGAGACACACACTCACAGACACACACACACACAGAGTCACACAGTCACACACACAGAGTCTCATACACACACACACAGTCACACACACACAGAGTCACACAGTCACACACACACACAGTCACACACACACACAGACACACACACACACACACACACTGACACACACACAGTCACATACACAGTCACATACACACAGTCACATACACACACACAGTCACATACACAAACATAGATAGAGACAGACACACACACTCACCCATCCAGCGCAGCGCTCCTTCTCACCATGTGCCGTGCGAGTGACGTAACTGTCGTCCTCCTGCGCGGCCATGCGGTGTGACGTCAGGCCGGCGCAGACGTGGGAGCGGAGGCCGGGCACAATGCTGGTGAAGGTGAGGGGGGTGTGATGATGGACGGGCGCACCGCACACACAGCGCGGGGGGGGGGGATGTGCTGACGGATGGGAGGCCGGTCGGGCACAGATGGGGGGGGGGGGGCTACGGAGCTCTTGGTGTCACCCCATTAGGTTGGTGTCACCCGGTGCGGGCCGCCCCCCCCGCACCCGGGTCGCAACGCCACTGTATGTTAGCCTGGTTCCTTTGATACCCTGATAAGCCTGCCCAATCCCAAAGTACTGTAATTGTCATTCAGATACACAGACATCTCCATTTAGTACTAGTTTATGATGAAAACAGTAACCTTTCCTAATGATAGGATCGCTTAAAGTAAGAGGGCAATATATGTGTATGGAAAGGATCATCAAATGTATAGGGGGTTGTTCCTATTTTCTTGCAGTGGCATATGTCAGGAATGAGGAAGGGTAAAGCCCCTTTTCGGGACCTGATAATCAGCTAAATGAGAGTTGCATTTTAAATGCATCTTTGGTGCAGGTATTTAAAAAGACTCATTCCTCAAAAAAAATTTAAAAAAAATAAACTAAGGTTAAAGGGGTACTCTGCCCCTAGACATCTTATCCCCTATCCAAAGGATAGAGGGTAAGATGTCTGATCGTGGGGGTCGCTCCGTGCACCAGATGACAGGGGTGCTGCAGGAGAAATCACGGGGATCCCGTGATCCAGGGGCCGGAGGATCATCCCAGCGGTGGGACCCCCGCGATCGGGCATCTTATCCCCTATCTTTTGGATAGGGGATAAGATGTCTAGGGGCAGAGTACCCCTTTAATCAGATAATAATCCTAAACCTAAGTCAACCAGTAAATAGTTTAAAAGAGGCTGATTCAGAATCTGTTATTTTTATCTTTTTACTTATTTGCATCCCCCCACTGTAAGCCTGTAAATGTAGGAGTCTAAGTTGTCCTCTTTACTGTAGCAGTCCTCTCTATATTTATCAGTATTACCCATTCACAGACTTAAAGCATGGGAAATTAAGTGAGAAGAAACATGAAAATTACAGATTGGGATAAAGTGTTTACTGCTGGCTTTAGTCTACAGGGGTTTTAAAGGTGACAGAGTCCCTTTAAATCATCATTAATGGCCGCACATCACCGAGGGGGTTGTATGGCTGTAAATGATAAAATTAAAGGACCTGTGATCATTCGCCATCCCGGCCTGCTTTTGATTGAGCTCATACAATGAGATTGATGCCCATGCAAAAGGGCGGTATAGACATGTTGGATTTAAACATGCAGATCCTTTTCTTCCCAAAGGAAATAAGCCCAGAAGAGGTGTCTGGCAGCGACTTAGTTGGCTCTCTTCCTTAAAAAAAATGTACAAAGATAATGTGTTAAAGTCAATAATTTATTTGGTTGACAACTAAGATGTATGGCCACCTTTTGTCAAGTCACCTTTTAAAAAGTGATCCTATAGGGTGACAGAATTGATGAATTTAGCTCTGAAGGATTTTTATTTCTTTTATAAATTGTATGAACATTTTTGTACTGGAATACTGCGATAAAGTCTACCCCATCCCATAACAAATTGTACCAAGCCAATCAGAAAAGTGAACATAATGTGCACTCAGTCCAGCAGACACGTTCTGTATATTATAAGCATGACTTTTTGGGAACATAGCTGCACTTCAGAAAAATATTCGTTGCGATCCAACATTTACATTCCTGTTCACACATATGCTCTTTATTTGTGGTCTTGTAAGGGCTCGGCGCTTATCATGGCCTCAGCCCACTATTGCTGTTTTAAATTGTACAACCAACATGGACTTGTTGTGGCATCATTTAGGAACTATGCACTAGCTAATTATTTCTGAAAAATATGTTTTTTATTAAGCTCTACAAGATAAATATGAAAAATGTGGTAAAGATTTCTTATGGCAAATAAAAAAAAGTATTTTATTTACAAAAAAACGACACTGTTCTATTTCTACATAAACAAGCAGAATTAATGTTGATTGTTGTGACATAATTACCATTGGCATCGCTAATGCATATTTCTTGTCCTAAATTACTATATGCTATTTACTCTATGCACTTACTTGGAAATTTATCGTCACTGGAAAATATTTCATCCTAAAATATAACTTTTATTGTTTTTTGTGCAAATTCTGTAACACGTGTCACCAATGTGTAGCTTTAAAGTCCAAATCCACAAGTTAATGCATAAAAAAGATCGGCAAAGAAGATAAATGCTTCAGTCACGTCTGCTTGTAATGGGGTGTGTAGTAGGGAGGTGGTTAAAGGAGTACTCTGGTGCAAAGTACTCCTGCTCCGTCCTGCCCGGGCTGCAAAAAAATTGAAAATAAACCATCACTCTCCTTCCTGGGTTCCCGCGGAGCGCCACTACAGCTGATCGGTCCATCTTCTTCATACTTCTGTGTGAACGAAGCGTCATATGGCGCTCAGCCTATCGCCGGCCGCCGCAATGTTCTGCCTCGGCCCATAATAGGCTGAGCGCCATGTGACGCTTCGTTCACAAGGAAGTATGAAGAGGATGGACCTGAGGACCGATCAGCTGTAGTGGCGCTCTGCGGAAACCCAGGAAGGGGAGGGATGGTTTATTAAAAAATTTTTTGCAGCCCGGGCAGGACGTTGCAGGAATACTCTGCACCAGAGTACTCCTTTAAGGGGACTGCATATTCTCCCTTCCAAGAACTCTTTGGGTACTTGTTGACAAAAGAAAAAAACACAATGCAACCAGACAGAAATGTTGAATTGCTGTAAAACTCTGATTAGACACTTACTACAAGAAGGTGTGAAAAAGCCTCTACCTCTGCCCTATAAAAAGGCCTTCAGAGGCTTATTTTTGGGTAGAGTCCCTCTAGGTGAGAGATTGTTACAGTTACACATGCCTCTATGACTCACTCAAACACATTTTGAATTCAATGAACTGCATGCCATCTAGGCTGATTTGACCAAGCGGGTACAAGGTGTTGGAAGAAGTGGTTATGAGAGGGCACATCCTAATAGCGAAAAGGCTCTTGATGGCTTTGACAAACTACTAGTAGAAAGGACTGTTTGCTCCATCTATAAGCAAGAGCTTCTCCCAGCTTTCTTTGTTCATCATCCAGATACAGGTTCATTATACACCATCTGTCTGGTCGTACAATTTCCAGGTGCTCAGCAGAAGAAAATTTGATGTCACAATTCCCATTACAAGTCCTGTCATTGACAGCCATCCATGGTTGTCTTTAATTGCAGTAATGTCTTGAATGAGAAATCTGGACTGCTTTGGACTGGGACCAAATAGTCTTAACTGATGAATCTAGGTTCTGTTTGGGATTCGATGACAGTTTTTGAATATGAAGACTTTTTGGTGAGTGCTTCACACCTGCCTTTGGAGTAGAGTGACACACTGCCCCTAGTAGTGATACAAGAGACAGTGACAGCTCAGTCATATGTGCAAGACATCCTGTGGCCATATGTGTTGCCTCTCTTGCCAGGGCCACCAACTGGCTATTTACAGCAGGTTAAAGGATAACTGTAGTGCAATATAACTTATCCCCTATTCGAACGATAGGTGATAAGTTATAGATCACGGGGGGTCCGACTGCTGGGCCCCCCGCAATCTCCTGTACAGGGCTGCAGCAGTCTCCAGGAAGTGCCGGGTCATCCCCAGCAGGAAGCTGTGGCAGACACGCCCCCTCCATGTATGTCTATCGGATACATGAAGGGGGCATGTTGCCTGCTGCGTCATACTGCAGCATACTGCTGCGCCCCATACAGGAGAACGTGGGGGGCCCCAGCGGTCGGATATTGCACTAAAGTTCTCCTTTGATGCTCCCCCACATACAGCAAGGGTTTCCCGGCAATGTCTCTGCCAGATTGTAATACTTCCTTGGCCTGCCCGGTCTCTAGATTCATCACTAATGAAATATTTATGAAACCAGATGGGATGCCAGCTTTGGCAACCTGTAAATATGCAGGATCTACAGGCTCACCTGCAAAATCTGTGGGTAAATGTGCAGCAGGAGGCCATACGGAACCTTTATGCCCTATGCCTAACTGCATCTCATCTTGTATCCAGGCTAGAGGTGGCCCAGATACAAGGTGGTACTAGAGCCTCCTTTCATTTGTACATTTTTCCCCAATAAACTCATCCTTCTACTCTAATATTGTAACTACTTCCATAGATCATCATTACATTCACACATAAAAGTTTAATTTGACTCCAACAGCTCCTTCTTGGTGCATTAATTTTTGACAGAGTGTAAATGGCTTCCTGTCATCATGGACACAATTCATCCAAAGTATGCAGTGAGTATAGCTTACTTTAATTTAGAAATATAAAGACTTCCAGTACTTGTCAGCTGCTGTAAGCTCCAGATAAAGTTGTGTAGTTCTTTCCAGTCTGACCTCAGCGCTCTTTGCTGACACCTCTGTCGATGTCAGGAAATGCACGGAGCAGGAGAGGTTCAATATGGGCATTTGAGGGCATTTACTTATGTTCTGGGCAGTTTCTGTCACAAACAGAGGTGGCAGCAGAGAACGCTGTGGTCCGACTGGAAAGAACTACACAAAGTACTGAAAGGATTAAGAATCTTAAATAGAAGTAATTTACAAATCTGTATAACTTTCTGGCACCAGTTGAATTAAACACATTTTTACCTCCAGAGTGCCCCTTTAATTTGAGTAAAGAACTTGAACTTAACTTGGGTAAAGAAACTAAATTCCTCTTGACTTTAGTGTTTGGCTTCCTACACCACACCACCAAGGGCACACCGACTTCAACCAGCTAAGCACTGCAACACAGTGCCCTGGAGATCCAACTACCATATGTGCAGCCCCTACCACTGTGACAACCCATGAAAGTATGGAAGACCTGTGAAGCTTTTGCACCACTCTAAATTAACCATGACTAGGCTGTGGAACCTTAAAGGGTTATTTCAGGCAAAAACTTTTTTTTATATATCAACTGGCTCCGGAAAGTTAAACAGATTTGTAAATGACTTCTATTAAAAAAATGTAATCCTTCCAATAGTTATTAGCTTCTGAAGTTTTCTGTCTAACTGCTCAATGATGATGTCACGTCCCGGGAGCTGTGCATGATGGGAGAATATCCCCATAGGAACTGCACAGCTCCCGGGATGTGAGTCATCACAGAGCAGTTAGACAGAAAACAACAACTCAGCTTCAGAAGCTAATAACTATTGGAAGGATTAAGATTTTTTAATAGAAGTAATTTACAAATCTGTTTAACTTTCCAGAGCCAGTTGATATATAAAAAAAAGTTTTTGCCTGGAATACCCCTTTAAGGCCCAGCTATCCTATAGGTAATGTTTCTACTGAATTCCCCTAGCTCTCTACATGTCCCTAGCTCGCTACATGTGTAACAGATGATCAGATGAACCAAGTTTGGGTATTAGTGTTATACAACCCTTAGGGGAAACATATGGATTGAGAGAATGTGTTGTGGCTGCAGAAAAAGTCCTGACCTGTGAGATTGCTGTTCGGGCAGCAGTGATGTTGTGACAATTTCTACCCATGGTTTGAGAGAGGACAGCCTGTGAGAGCAGGAGACAAACAAGTACCATCTATGACATCAATACTATCTCAGTAAATGGTACTGAAGTAGTGCAAAGAGTGAACAATGTTAGGCCTAAAGTAGGGTCATCTAAAAGAGTTTGAGAGACTCTGTTATAATGTGCTCATGTTGGTGGGGCATAGCACTGGGGATGAGATAGTAACTCACGGGACTAAGACCAAATAAAGAGACTTTGCCTTTAGAGAATTGCAAGCCACCACTGTTATTACAACAGTTAACATGGTAAACAATCTGGTTGCTATGGACAACTGCACCCCTCTTCCTCTACACTGGTTTTGATAAATTCCCCCTCCATGTTTAAAAAAAAAAAAAAAAAAAAAGGACTGTGTCTGTCAAGTGAATTGCTACACCCTCTGAGGGTTATATACAATGCCATCACTCGTACTTCATTGCTTTTGCAACTGTATTAAGCCTTTCATTGACCATAGAATGCATTTAAAACCATACCTCACAAGAAAGGAAGGTAGGTTGGTCCCAGGAGTAAGCAATAACCTGTTTTGCAGCTAAAAATAAAAAAACAGATAAGCTTTTTTTTTTTTTTTTAACAAAGGCTTATTTAGCCTTTCGTTTCCTTATAGTCTTTGACAGGTCATAGAGAAGAAGTTGACTACCATTGGACAAGACTAACCTGTATGGGTCACATATCACCTAGGAAAACACAACTCCAAAAATAGATAGCCATGTGGGTAATCTGAATGGATACAAGGTACCTCATTGCCACTTTACAGGAGATCTACAACAGGAGTGTATTAAAAAGGATCTTGGCATTGCATATACAAATCGGTTAACATTGTGTGTAGAAGCTTCTTTTTGGATAACTTTGAAAGGTGATTGCAGTGGTATCCTACTATATAGGAAGCCCTAAGGAAGCACTGATGATGGAACTATTCACATATACTGTATACAGTTACCTTATCTGAGCTTCCCCAGAGCTTCCCTTCTGGAAGCAGGAAAATGAATGGGTAGTTTGGCTCAGTAGAGAGCCTTTCTCTTCTCCATCCGAGCTTCTTGCAGAGCAGTGGTACTTTTAACAGCCACCCAACACACAATTTCAATGTAAAATGGTTGACTGTCTATTGTAGCCTTACTCTGGTTGATGCTTTGGAAAAGGAGAGATCTCTGCATCTCTGCCATGGGAAACTCCAGTGATAGTGTCCATAAATGAACAGTGAAATCATTGAAGCTTCCCAAGGTATCCATTTAACAGGTAGTACTCTATTTAAAAGATAGATGTATAGAAAAGTGTAGTCTACAACATGATTCCATTTCAACATGTTGTGAGCAGTTTACTGTGCATATAAGTATAGAATATAAGTCAACTACTATCTAACCGAAGTCTCTGATTTACAACTCCTATAACCTTGGAGAATGTAATTGGGTAAGAATACAAGAAGGTGTCAGGCCTATAGGCAAGGCAAAGTAATAAAATTGCAATGCCAAGTTGAAAAGTATAAACATATACAAGTTAACAAAGTAGAGTTTACAAAGGTTACTGTAGGGGCCTTATTGAGAGAATAAACCCCTATAGAGCTAAATTATTACTAATATATATATATATATAGATGCAAATCATAAAATGTTGCAGTATCTTGTAATACCTTTTTTTATTGGACTAACAGAATTTTGTAGAGACAAGCTTTTGGGATTCCTCCCTTTATCAAGTCCTCCCTTTAACTAGACTTGATAAAGGGAGGAATCCCGAAAACTTGTCTCTACAAAATTCTGTTAGTCCAATAAAAAAGGTATTACAAGATACTGCAACATTTTATGATTTGCATCTGCATCACTGGACTAATACGGCTACTCAAATTTAATATATATATATATATATATATATATATATATAGTTACACATAAAGAATAGGAATATAAAGATTAGAAGAGAATGATAGGCTAGCAATACAAAGCAATAGGAGGATTCGCCAAAATAGACAAGCGCTCGGTTAGTTATAAAACAGTCGTAGTTACTGCAGGCAAATTTTTAGTAGGCACTCCATTACAGCTTTCTGTTCATGAAGTCAATAGCAATGCAGTATATGTTGAAAAGGTAAATTAATTCAGTAGTATTAATACACCTCTTGCCCGACCAGGGTATCAGCAGTTGAAAGACACCTTTTGCTGCGGGCTGTGGGATGACAGGAGTGGGTAGCTTGACAGCAAGAAAGAGTTCACAACCACTGAACTACTACGGAAGACAGAAGCCTGCAGACCAGAGGGAGGAGGGGGAAATTAGATTCAGAGGAAGTATTGTGTACTACAGCAGCAGCACAGCAAGGAAAGAGTTACTAAAAGCACTAAAACTGTTACTGCTGAGATGAGAAAGCCTTGATATACCTTGCATGGACAGTGCAGATCCTCTGAAGGACAGACACAGCTTATAAGGATAGAATTCCCCTAACAGGCAGTAGACAGCAAATTGCAGGGAAAGGAGACACCTAGTGGAAAATAAATTAGAGCTGTTTTTTAAGCCATTTTAAAGTAAATAAAGGGATATGTAGACATGTGAGAAATCACATAGGCTATCGAGTGAAGGAAAGTTGTGTGTCAGTGTCCGTTTAATTTTTTGTGCTATACTGACATGTACTAGACACATTTTTTTGGCAACTACTTAAAAAAAATCCCAGAGTAACCTGATCTTCTACTCTTTTGTGATTTGTCAGGCATTGGAAGTATTTTAGACATGTTTACCTTTACTCAGTCTTACTTACTTAGCCTTTATTTGTCAATTGAATGTGTTTTTAAATTTAAATTGTCAATGTGAAGATCTGTGGATTCATCTCACATGTAATATGTGAGATTTTTGGTATATATCTTGATTTTGTGAACTGTTTTTGCCACCAACAGCATATGCAATATATCAACCAAAGAGATCAGACAGTATTTCAGTTCAATGTAACGCAGATGGTTGTCGAATGGAAAAAGGAAACCACTGACATATGATGTGGCCATGGTACTGTATGTCCTATCAATGCGTGACCAGCCTTTGATGACCAAAGTCTCAGTATCATGCCAGACTGGAAAGGAAAAAAGTGACTCGATTTTTTCCAGGCATGTAACAGTATGTTTTGTGGGTACCAGATGGCAACCACAAAGCTGACTTATAAGGACGCTGTAAAACAAGTGTTATGTGCAAAGCCAAACTAAAGGAGATTCTGATCATGAGTGAATCTGGCACTAGGAAAAATGAGTTCCAGGATGTTATGGCTGAATCATTCATGTATTTATTTAGTCATCTCATTGTATATACGCACTTTAGTTTTCTCTATCCTCAGTGAGTATTTTAGCTCTGAGTACACTAAAACTGTATTCATACATTCAAGTGGAGTAAAAACTGTTTTTACAGTCAATTTTCGCTGTGTATTTATTTTAGGAGGGACTATATTTATTGACTTGAAATGGTTTCCTACACCAAAATGAGATCTACACACCGTGAGCTGAATCTTAAAGAGCATTTCTACTAAAAAGGAACAAAGAAATGGCAGTAAGTGATGCATTATAGGTAAATGCATATCACTAGGGACTCATCATTCAGGTATATGAGAATGCTGGGTATGAAATCTGGCAGCTGGTCTTAAAGGATAGGGGATTAGATGTCTGATCGCGGGGGTCCCATCGGTCTCTCATGCAGCACCCACCTGTGTGAGCTGCACACAACGCTAGAGGCTCTGAGTCTAAAGCCTCACGATCACTGGGCCGGAGTATCGTGACATCACAACTCTGCCCCCGTGTGACATCACGCCCTGCCACTTCAATGCAAGCCTGTGGGATTCTCATTGGCTGACCTGCACAATAGCAAGAATCACATAGTCAATCACAAGGAGGTAAAACTAAGCAGCTCGGTGTGGCCATAAATGGTGGTATTATATCAAGCTTTCACACTGGAAATAGTACAGACCCCATAACTCCCACAGCTGAGTTTGTCACAATGGTATCGAATGTAATCCCTACATATGCTGGTTTTACATGGGTATAACATTTTTTGCATTCGTATCACTACCACAAGTATGTGTCGTGTACATAAACATGTTTCTGCCTTGGGATGTAAACTAGAATGATGCCATTCACTAACAGTAAGTAAAGAGTAGGATGAAAACCTTTGGGCTGTTCACTTTAAGCAACTCATGAGTTTTTCAATATATATTGATTAAAGGGGTACACTGGTTTTGTAAACCAAGTGTCTGATTGTGGGGGGTTAACTAGTGTGAACACACCCCACCCCTGCCATCTCCTGAATGGGACCCCATCATAGCTGGTGATTGACTGAGCAAGGAGTGCTTAGGGGAAAAGGTGTGACTGGTAAGTTGAACATGGAGGGGACGTGATAAGTTTTATAAAATCAAAGTGCCCCTTTAAGCTTTATTTACATGACAATGGAAAATCACTTTAATCAACTACAAACAACTGAAATAATGCCCAATTGCCTCTGACGCTTTGTACAGCGTGACAAAGAAAATACATTAAAGCTTTGCCTTGTAAAACAGAAGAGTGATTTGTCAATTCGCAGCCAACATTCTTAGATTAAGCAATGAATTGCGCAACCACTTAAAGTGCTGTTTTAAAACCCAATCAAACAATAACTAGTTCTTTGAAGCGCTGTCCCATAATTGTTATAAAGCGGATCTGTCAAAGCCCTAGTTAAGGACAGCAGAGTATACTGCCAGGTCCGCTGATCTAATATGACACACAGCCCAGAGCTGGCTGGTAAGTGTGTCACCAGATCGCTCCTCCATGTTCTAACAGCAGCAAAAAGTCTTGTTGCAAGAAGCTGGAAAGAAACCTCTCCCCTCTTTAAATTACATTTGTATGTGGGGTGTAAACTTCTTTAAATACTTTATTTAGACACATGCCTGTTTCTAAAATAGAATGGAAAATTGGAATGGATGCTGAGTCTGGATTAGATGGAGCTAGGGCTTTCCTATGGGAATTAGGTATGCCTACAGCATGCTTTCTTTACAGGGACAGAAGAGGAATGAACTGGCCCTTAGGAATATTAAGTTGTTTTTATTATTATTTATATCTATATATATATGAAATTGGAAGCTTTAAAATAAAAAAAGGTAAAGGTGTATCTTGTATATAGTCTGTATACAGTGCCTTTCCGGTATATATTATGTAACAGTTAAAGAATACCTCTCATTAACTTGATACTCCCAGTTCACTGCCCCCATCATTACAAACCACGCCCTGCCTTTATTTTTATTCTTTTTTTAGTTTTCTACCTTGATATTGCTCTGTATTTTCCGCTCAGCCTCAGTTTCATATTCACAGACTGGGAAGGGGCGTTACCCAGCAGGAGTGACATCATCTGAAGCCATACAGGGGAGAACTTCCTCCCTCACTCTGCAACCAACAGCAAACGGCAGTTAAGTGTGTAAGGAGCTATAATTGGATAAGGCTGCACACACCCCCTTCAGCACTCCAGACTGCATTTCCTGATTTTGGACTTCTGCCAGGCCAGCAGGAGTCCAAAGTCTGTGCAAAAGATGGGGGAGAAATATGCTCTGGACAAGTAGGGAGACACCTAGTGGCAGCTTTTTTTTAAACACAAATAAAACATAGAAAACAAAATTTTTTTAAAAACAAAGTATATTGGAAGTATTTTTTTATTTACCATAAGGAGTGCAATAGCAAAAATGTGTTTTAATGAGAGTGCCCCTTTAAGCCTATTGGCAAAACCTGGTGGCAAAACATATATAAAAATTGCCTTTTTCTTCTGTGTTATGCTCTTTCTGGGAAAAACCTACCCCTTTGTAAAACCTACCCCTGTTTGATCAACATACATTTATACAAGACTGAAGGACATTTGTTACTAGAATATTGTAGGATGAAGTGGATATTGAAACGGCTTTATACCAGATTTGCAGCCAATTTGTTGACTATTGCACCCTATAGCTCTTTAGAACCTGGTTTGGACTTCTGTGTAACATTATTCATTTAGTTAATACCATTGTGAAGTCATGTTCCCTAAATTTTCCAAGATCATGTTTTATTAAAGTGCTTTCCCTTTGATTACTTTGTACAACTTGTTCCTGTAAGATGCCAAACAGTGAGCACACCATGAAGGAGAGTGCCTTTAAAACCAGTTCTTAGTTTAAAAAGAAAAAAAAAAAAACATTGCAGGGTATAATTATTGACATCTATTCACAATGGACAATGGCACTTTTGAAAGACAAATATAGAAAATGTATTCAAATTTTCTAAACATGGTGCAAGTTCCATATAATAACTTTACAGCAATTTAGGTGGTCACGTTCAATGGCTTATCA
Source organism: Hyla sarda (assembly GCF_029499605.1). NCBI lineage: Eukaryota > Metazoa > Chordata > Amphibia > Anura > Hylidae > Hyla > Hyla sarda. Next base: position 383,137,138 of record NC_079190.1, on the reverse strand, counting down.
TCCACTTATACCACACATAGTATTTTGGTCAGAATTTTTTGCCAAAACCAGGAGTTGAACCAGCACAAAGAAAAACTAAAGGAAATGTGCACTTTTTTTTGTGTTTTGAACTTACTCCTGGTTACGATACTATGTGTGAAATACTATGTGTAAACTCAGCCTGGAGTTGGCAGCAGCATAAGGAGACAATATAGTGCTGAATGACACAGCGCTGAAGTGGTGGCAGCATGAGGAGACCATATAGTGGCTGAATGACCCAGCCTGAAGGTGGCAACAGCCTGATGAGACCATAGGGCCTCCCAATTGAAAAGATTAAAGATATTTTTTAAAATTTAAATTGAAGATTTCAAATAGATAAACCTAAAACGTTTTATTTGATGTGCCAGCAGCATGAGGAGACCACATGGTGGTACAGTGACACAGCCTGGAGTTGGCGGATGCATGAGGAAATCATATAGTGGCTGAATGACACAGCCTGGAGGTGGCGGAAGCATGAGGAGACCATATAGTTGCAGAACTAGACAGCCTGGAGGTGGCAGCAGCATGAGGAGAACATATGGTGGCAGAATGAGACAGCCTGGAGCTGGCAACAGCATGAGGAGAACATATGGTGGCAGTATGAAACAGCCTGGAGGTGGCATCAGCAGCATCAGGAGTCCTGAAAGTGACCCAGTGACATAGTGGAGTGGTGGGTAGCAAAACCAGTACCCGGTGACGAAGGTGAGTGAAAAAAGGAGAACTTGGCATCAGATGTAGCAGGCAGACAGAAATAAATGGTCTCTTTTGTAAAAGTGTTAGTGTGCACAAGTAATTATTGAGGATATGCATTACGTAAAACTTAACTTTTAATAATATTCTTAGGATAAAATATATGTAGCCACATTTTTTTTTAAATCAAACAAAAGGAAAGGTGTGCAAAAAACACTGTGTGCCACCTACTCCATTTAGTATTGATGTGATGCAAAGACCTCTAAAAGATGGAAGGGAATACCATATGGTTCATGTAAACGGTGGGGATAAAAACATCCCCTGTAAGGTCCTACTCTCGCATAATTAATTCCCTTCTTGGCAAGGTTTACTCGCCTTAAAAAGGGTGGCCCCACACAGGAACCTCTCCCTATTTCCACCTGCAAACATTGCCATTTCCCAGGGTTTTTAGGTGGAAATAGGGAGAGGTTCCTGTGTAGGGCCGCCCTTTTTAAGACGAGTAGCACTTTCCTCGAAAAGGTGGAAGGGAACAACGTATTGTCTATTGTAGCAGGTGAGTGTAAAAAATTCCCCTGTAAGGGCCTATTCTTGCCCAATTAATTGCCTTCTTGGCAAGTGTTACTCGCCCTAAAAAGGGTGGCCCCACACAGGAAACTACCCCTATTTCCTCCTAAAACAAAAATGTTCACAAAGAAATGACGGCTTGGGACTCTCCACCTCGACTCGGCACAAGCCATCAGTTCTCTGAAAGGTGAAGTCTACCAATTGAAAAGGGAGGGGCTGCTGCACCAGGCACTTCTCTGCCTGACATACTTAGTGTGTGTATGAGGGGAGTACAATATGCTCCACTACGCTTAGCCTGTTGGGGACCACGGGCGTATGGGTACGCCCTTGCACCCTGGTACTTAAGAACCAAGGACGGACCAGGATATCTATCAGCAGGCATCCCGTGCCAATACCCAGGGGGATCCTCATGAGACCCCCTCATGTCGGTGATTGCCGCAAATCGCCGGTGAATTCCCCTGGTCCCCCTGAAGGGATAGGAGTTAGGTGGCAGGGGTGCTACCCCTCCCATCCCTGCTATTGGTCAGTCAGAAGCGACTGACCAATAGTAGATTGGGGGCGGGAGGGGTTAAAGTTCGGTTCCCCCGCTCTGCCCACCCACTGTTGTTGGGCAGAGCAGGGGAACCGTCGGTGACCGGTGCCGGAGGACACTTACCAACGGCGTTGGCAGCAGCGGGCGGTGATCGGCAGAGGTAGAGGATCGGCAATGACATGCGGCCCCCTGGTGTGGTGATAACGTGCAGCTCCCTGGTGCAGCCTATACAGTGGTCTCTAAACTTTAGCCCTCCAGATGTTACAAAACTACAACTCCCAGCATGCTCAGACAGCTGTTTGCTGTTAGGGCATGCTGGGATTTGTAGTTTTGCAACAGCTGGAGGGCTACAGTTTTGAGATAACTGCGGAGTGGTCTCTAAATTGTGGCCCTTCACATTCTGCAACACTACAACTCCCAGCATACCCAAACAGCAAACAGCTGTCTTGGCATGCTGGGAGTTGTAGTTGCGTACCTCCAGCTGTTGCATAACTACATCTCCCAGCATGCCCTTCGGCGATCAGTACATGCTGGGAGTTGTAGTTTTGCAACAACCGCCGCAGCGCAAACTCCTAGCGGGAAACTCACCGTAAACCCCTGCCTGTGTAAGGGAATGTACCCTAAAAACACATTACACTGCACTAACACATAATAAAGGGTAAAACACTACATATACACCCATTACACTGCCCCAAATCCCCCCCCCCCCAATAGAAAGGAAAACGTATCGTACGGTGGTGTTTCCAGAACGGAGCCTCCAGCTGTGGCAAAACAACAACTCCCAGCATTTCCGGATAGCCACTGACTGTCCAGGCATGCAGATGTTGCAGAACTACAACTCCCAGCATGCCTGGACAGTCTCAGCATGCTGGGAGTTGTAGTTTTGCAACATTTGGAAGGGCACTTTTCGGAGACCACTATACAGTGGTGTCCAAACTGTTGCCCTATAGATGTAAATTCATAGCATTGCGAGACTGTCCAGGCATGCTGGGAGTTGTAGTTCGGCAACATCAGGCCCTTCAGATGTTGCCAAACTGCAACTCCCAGCATGCCTGAGCATGCTTGGAGTTGAAGTTTTGCAACATCTGGAGGGCTACAGTTTGGAGACCACTACACAGTGGTCTCCAAACTGTTCTTATCCAGTTATCATTCAGCTGTCTGGGCATGCTAGGAGTTGTAGTATTGCAACAACTGGAGACACACTGGTTGGGAAACAGACAGTGGTGTGGAAACACTGAGGTAGTCTGTTACCTAACTCAGTGTTTCCCAATCCAAACCAGTGTGCCTCTAGCTGTTGCATAACTACAACTCCCAGCATCTCCCAGCATGTCTGTCAGTGCATGCTTGGAGATTTTATTCCTTCCCACGTGAATGTACAGGGTACATTCACACGGGCAGGGGTTTACAGCAAGTTTCTCGCTTCAAGTTTGAGATGTGGCAGATTTTCCGTTGCAGAGGGCAACTCACTGTAAACCCCTGCCCGTGTGAATGTACCCTAAAAACACTACACTACACTAACTCTAAATAAAGAGTAAAACACTACATATACACTACACCCTTACACTGTCACTTACCTTACACTTTTCCAAAACGGAGCCTCCAGCTGTTGCAAAATAACTCCCAGTATTGCCGGACAGCCATTGATTGTCCAGGCATTTTGGGAGTTTTGCAACAGCTGGAGGCACCCTGTTTGGGGAAAACTGACGTACAGTATTTTTGGTGGAGGAGGCAAGTGAAACGTTTGCATCCGGGTCCACCCCTATGAAAATCCCTAATTCAGGCCTCAAATGCGCATGGCGCTGTCTCACTTCAGAGCCCTGTCGTATTTCAAGGCAACAGTTTAGGACCACATATGGGGTATTTCCGCACTCGGGAGAAATTGTGTTACAAATTTTCGGTGGCTTTTTCTCCTTTTACCCCTTATGAAAAGGTAAATTTGGGGTCTACACCAGCAAGTTAGAGTAAAAAAAAAAATAATGTTTACACTAACATGCTGGTGTTGCCCCATACTTTTCATTTTCATAAGAGGTAAAAGGAAAAAAAAGACCCCCAAAATTTGCAACACAATAAATATCCCATATGTGGGCGTAAAATAAGAAACCAGTGAGCGATGATTCTGCCGCTTGACTGCTCATGCCTTGATCTCAGGCACTGAGCAGTCATTCGGCGATTGGACAGCGAGGAGGCAGGTAGGGACCCTCCAGCTATCCTGTAAGCTGTTTGGGATGCCGCGATTTCACCGCAGCTATCCCGAACAGCTCCCTGAGCTAACAGGCATGGTTTCACTTTCATTTTATACCTGGCGTTCAACTTTGAACGCCACGTCTAAAGGGCTAATGCGCGCCAGCTCGATCAATGCCATGCGCTATTAGCCACGGGTCCCGGCCGTTGTTAGAGGCCTGGCCCGACCTGCTATGACGCGGGGCCACGCCGTGGCCCCGCGTTATAGATCGGGAGAAGAGTTAGGGCGTACAGGTATGCCCTGGGTCCATAACAGGTTAAAACAGTATTTGTCTACAACACCAGTAGGTGTGTACTTTTGGCTGCCCTTTCACAGTATCTAGGCCCTTAAGACTTTAACAAGAACAAAATGGTACACCACTTAGATGTACGTATGTGGTATGCACCTATGAGGGGAGTACAATGTGCTCCAGTACGCTTAGAACAGTATTTGTCTACAACACCAGCAGGTGTGTACTTTTGGCTGGCCTTTCACAGTATCTAGGCCCTTAAGACTTTAACAGGAACAAAATGATACACCACTTAGATGTACATATGTGGTATGTACTTATGAGGGGAGTACAATGCGCTCCAGTACACTTAACCCCTTAAGGACCCGGGGTTTTTCCGCTTTTACATTTTCGTTTTTTCCTCCTTACCTTTAAAAAAACTCTTTCAATCTTTCACCTAAAAATCCATATGATGGCTTATTTTTTGCACCACCAATTCTACTTTGTAATGACATCAGTCATTTCACCCAAAAATCTACGGCAAAACGGAAAAAAAACATTTGAAAAAAAAACACCATTTTGTAATTTTTGGGGGCTTCCATTTCTGCAGAGTACATTTTTGGTAAAAATGACACCTTCTTTTTACTCTGTAGGTCCTTACGGTTAAAATGATACCCTACTTATGTAGGTTTGATTTTGTCAAAACTACATGCAGGAAAATTTATACGTTTAAAATTGTCATCTTCTGACCCCTATAACTTTTTTATTTTTCCGCGTATGGGGTGGTATGGGGCTCATTTTTTGCGCCATGATGTGACGTTTTTAGCGGTATCATTTTTGCATTGATAGGACTTATTGATCGCTTTTTATTCATTTTTTCATGATATAAAAAGTGACCAAAAATGCACTATTTTGGACTTTGGAATTTTTTTGTGCGCACGCCATTGACCGTGCAGTTTAATTAATGATATATTTTTATAATTCGGACATTTCCGCACGAGGCGATACCACATATGTTTATTTTTATTTTTATTTACACTGGTTTTTTTTTATGTGAAAAGGGGGGGTGATTCAAACTTTTAATAGGGGAGGGGTTAAATGATCTTTATTCACTTTTTTTTTCACTTTTTTTTTGCAGTGTTATAGCTCCCATAGGGACCTATAACACTGCACACACTGATCTTTCACATTGATCACTGGTTTCTCATAAGAAACCAGTGAGCGATGATTCTGCCGCTTGACTGCTCATGCCTTGATCTCAGGCACTGAGCAGTCATTCGGCGATTGGACAGCGAGGAGGCAGGTAGGGACCCTCCAGCTATCCTGTAAGCTGTTTGGGATGCCGCGATTTCACCGCAGCTATCCCGAACAGCTCCCTGAGCTAACAGGCATGGTTTCACTTTCATTTTATACCTGGCGTTCAACTTTGAACGCCACGTCTAAAGGGCTAATAGTGCGCGCCAGCTCGATCAATGCCATGCGCTATTAGCCACGGGTCCCGGCCGTTGTTAGAGGCCTGGCCCGACCTGCTATGACGCGGGGCCACGCCGTGGCCCCGCGTTATAGATCGGGAGAAGAGTTAGGGCGTACAGGTATGCCCTGGGTCCATAACAGGTTAAAACAGTATTTGTCTACAACACCAGTAGGTGTGTACTTTTGGCTGCCCTTTCACAGTATCTAGGCCCTTAAGACTTTAACAAGAACAAAATGGTACACCACTTAGATGTACGTATGTGGTATGCACCTATGAGGGGAGTACAATGTGCTCCAGTACGCTTAAAACAGTATTTGACTACAACAGCAGCAGGTGTGTACTTTTGGCTAGCCTTTCACTGTGACACTAAATGGTGTTTAATGAAGCGATTTGCACAATTGAATTGTGATGATATTCGCATTCGTTGCAAATCGAATTTTTCCTGAAATTTGTAAAGAATTCGGATTCGTCAAATTCGATTCGATCATCCATAATCCCAACATATTTACTAATGTTTCTAGAGAAAATATGGTGGATTTGAGCAAAGAAGAACCCTACAGCTCAGAGCATGTGAAAAAAATACTGTGGAAAAATACCTGTCAGGAATTAAAACCCACAAAGAAAATTACACTCCACTCTTAGTAAACCAGGGCCAATATATCAGTTTTACAAAAAAGTGAACAAAAAAAAAATGATCTCCCCCCCCCCCCCCCCATCCAAAAAAAATGATGGTACGGTATGTTATGGTAAAATGTATGTGTCATGCCACACTTGCCAAGTTCCACAGCCATTCCGTGCTCACCACCTTCCAGAGGACTTCACAGGATTATAAGCAAGGTACTGTTTGCAACCCAGTTCACTATTGCATTTAGCAGTGATGGCTAGCCTGAACCGTTCTGCCAAAGCAGCCAATTTATTTGCTGCTACAGGTTCCCAGGAACCCAATCTGGTGAACCTTAAAGTATGTATGCATAATCTTGAACGCCTGCAATTTCAGGAAATGAAGTTATGGTGGGATCATACCACTCTCACCAATTACATAACCAAAGATATCATTCCGAGAGGTCTACGGATCCGAAAAATTCCTAACGTTGTCTATTGTGATGAAATGCTAAATGAGTGGAATGAGGCTTTAACTATTTGTTCCAGAAGTATTATGCGGACTATTACTAAATTTGAGTCCCTCAGATTGGAGACCCTCACAGAGGACATAGATAAATTTAAGAGTGAAGCCGAATTGTATAAGGACTTACCTGAATATAAAGATTTCTTGGATAAAATAAATGAGCGCATTAATAAAATGGAAACCCACATCATGGAAACCAAAAAAATCAAGCTACAGCGGGACATACGGGACTATGAAACTAATCAAGTCTATGCGTGGGGCAAATGGGAATCAAGTGAACCCAAATCCATTCTAAAAAATAAAAATAAAAATAACAGAAGAAGAAATCGCAACCATAAACCGAAAGTTACATTCAGCTCATCTGAGTATGAAACGGAAGCTAATGGAGACAGCACAGAATCGGACGCTTCACAGTCCTCAGCTGTTCAACAGCGTCATCTTTCAATAAACTCCAAGCGCAAAGGAAACCCTCCCGGAGGGGGGGGGGGGGGGAGAAAACACAATAGACGTTGCTACTCCCAGATTGAGGAGCCAAGTGACGAGAAATTAACAGTGCTAAATTTATCAAATAGGGCACTCACTCCTGATCAGATCAGTGTCCTCAGTAAGGGGTTGAATTTTTCCCCCTCAAACGATCTGCATATTTTTAAAATGTTATGTGAAATCAATAAATTTGTACGGAATTTGACAATCAAAAAACATTTTTTTGCAGATGATGTTGTGGATAATGATGTACCAATTTCTCGTACCAATTATGTCAATGAATATTGTGGTTTGCATTTCCCTGAGCAGGTGGCCTTATGCACATTACAAGATCTAGCTGGGGAACAAATAGATGCAGTTACTATTAGCAACCCTGCTCACAGAAATGCAAACCCATATTTCTATCCCCTTCAATCTAGAACTAATGGTATGGATCTATTCCAAAATGCAGTGGAGGTGGATCTAATTGCGTTGGGTAACAGTCGATCAGGACTGCTCAATAAACATCGTAACCTTTCGCGCAGTGAAAGTGCCGCCCTCAATGAACTTAGTACTGCAGATGATATAGTCATTAAAATGTCTGATAAGGGCAGCACAGTCACTGTGATGGATAAGGCTGTTTACATGCAACAAATAAATTATCTACTCTCAGACACAAATGTGTATAAAAGATTGAATACTAATCCTACCGCCAAGTTTAAAAATGAGTTGGATAAATTACTGAGCGAGGGTGTTAGCTTGGGTGTCATTTCAACCAGGGATAAGGAATACATGCTGGTTGATGAACCCATTATCCCCATCATGTATGGCCTACCCAAAACCCACAAACTAATTTCACCCCCCCCCCCCCCTATGCGACCGATTGTGTCTTCTTGCGGCTCCCTTCTAGAAAAACTTTCCATATGGACTGATCAAATGCTTCATCCCATGGTCCAAAGGGTCCCTGGTTATCTTAAAGATTCCAGAGATGTTCTTAGAGCTTTTGAACACCTAACATGGAGAAAAGAGCATAGTTGGTTAACTTGTGATGTTGTCTCATTGTACACCAGTATTCCCTGGCACGTTGCCATGGAGGCACTGGTGTACCATTTGGACAACCACAGTGACTATACTATTGATTTGAAAGAATTCATTAAAATGAGTACATGGTATCTCATGACACATAATTATTTTTCTTTTGATCGAATGTTTTTTATTCAATCCAGTGGTGTTTCAATGGGTGCTAGACACTCACCTTCCTTAGCCAATCTGACTATGTCATATTGGGAATCCAAGTACCTTTTTTCAGCTTCCAATCCATTTGTCTCCCACGTGCAGTGGTATGGCAGATTCATAGATGATCTCCTCCTGATTTGGAGGGGTGATATGTCTGCCATACCACTGTTCCTGGAATACATTAATGACAATTCCTTCAATCTCAAATTTACTTACCATTCACACCCATTCAGCATTTCATTCCTTGACCTTGAATTTAGTTCAGTGCCAGACCATATTATTTCTGTTTCTACGTTCCGTAAACCCACTGCAGGGAACACTATTCTTAGAGCTGATAGTAATCATCCGCCACATACCATCAGGGCTATTCCAGTAGGAGAATTTACACGGATAAAGAGAAATTGTAGTGGTTCCTCTGCTTGCGAATCTCAAATCAGTGAGGCTTTGCGCAGGCTCGCGAACAGAGGTTATACCACACGTACTTTATCCAGAGCTAAAACCATTGTTGCCAAAAAGGACCGCTCTCTTTTAATTTCTCCACCTATTAATTGTGGACAACATAGTCGCTCAAATTTTCAGAGTAAACCGGTCATTGCACTCACTTATTCTCCCCAATTTACACAGGTCAAGAATATTATCAATAGGCATCTCCATTTCCTGAGACAGGATGAAATTGTAGCAAAAATATTATCCAAAGGTTGTCACATAGTCCCAAAAAAGGCAAAGACCCTTGGAGATATTTTATCTCCTAGTTTGGTATTGTCCAACACAGTTAACAGAAATAACTGGTTGAGTAATAGAGGATTTTTTAAATGTGGCGGCAGGATTTGCAGAACATGTAACTATGCCAAATTATGCACACAATTTTCCAATGCAGAGCAAACCAAAAATTATCATATAAAAGATTACATTAATTGTAACCACCATAATGTAATTTATGTCATTGAGTGTTCGCAGTGCCAACTTAAATATGTAGGTTCCACCTCCAGGAAACTTAGGGTTAGAGCGCTGGAACATCTCAATGACATAACCAGTAATGCCGTAACAAACCGATCGGCAGCGTCTTTACATTTCAAAACTGTACATGGTGGTCACATTAATTATTTTCAAATCTATACTATAGAACGTGTTCATATAGGACCCCGTGGTAGTTGTGTGCGGCGAAAATTATTGGAACGTGAAGCATTTTGGCAATTCACTTTGGGCACTAGTGCACCAAAAGGTTTGAATTTAAAGAGAGAATTGCTGTTCCATTACTAATGCCGCATTCATACACACACGTTTGTTCAACTTTTACAGTCAATTATAACTGGTGTACATTTTATATGTTTTTCCATTCTTATATTTCTTCACCATGTTATATTTCTGTGTTGTATAAGCCATTTATGCAAATTCGCATATTAGTGTATTGTTTTTAGCATTTTGTACTTTTACTAACATCTTTCCCATGTTTTGTATTAGTATCCTCCTCTGCACCGTTGTCAGCGGTTTCAGTGTGGTTTAATTGGTGGCCAATTCTCCACCCACTACCTGTCCGGTATTTAACTGACACCTGTGCAGATGGATGACATCACTGACGAAGGGCGCATGCGCCTGAAACGCTTCTGATCTGCTGGTTGCTTTTACTGCTTTTACTGTGAGTTCTAATAAAGGCTGGATTTCTACTGACCCACGCTGGATCATTTCTTCTTCTTGTTTGAATATGTGTCATGCCATACATTGCCAAGGAGTGCTGCTAGGGTCACATATAGGGTATACACTGCATATTTCATGCTGCAGGAACTCTGCTGGGCAGCGGGTAATACGCAGTATATTTTGCTATGAGCAGGCACATAGGGCTTCCCTGATACAGACCTCTTTGCACAGTGAGGTTTGGAGGCAGGCCGGCGCATCATAGTCATGCTGGCGTTCTGGGTCCGCCTTCACTTCCTGCGGCTGGGAAGCTCTGTGTTTCTGCTCATAGCAAAATATGCTGTGCATGGAGGATTTCCAGTGGCATGAAATATGCAGCCTATACGATATGTGTGACCCTACCCTTATGTGGATAGGGGATAACACCATGAAGTGGGAATACGATGTTAAGGGGTTAAAGGAACACTAAACATGGAAATTTGACATACTGAAAGAAATCCATAAATAAATCCCTTCATGTTCTTTTTTAATTCTATGTTGTCTCATGAATTAAAACTGAAAATATCTATAGAAATATATAAATATATATAAAGAAATCTTCTCTATGCATCCCAGGAAAATGTAGGCCATGTAGGGTTTCCACAAGACTGTTTCAGGAAAATGCAGAAAATTCTAAAGGTTGACAAGGTGTGAGCAGATTTACCTCCTGTTACTTTCAATTTATTATTCATTTCTAAGTTTAAAATGAAAAAATAAATGCCATACTGTGAAAAATAGAAGTGCCTAGAAACACCAGGGGTCCATAGTGCCAACAATCCCAATAGAGAATGTATTATGTAATTCAGGACTGACTGTCAGAGATTGATAGGAAGGAAAGATATGGGATTTCCAGCAATTACAGTGTTTCATGATCTCATTCTCATCAGTGTCTGTGTGTACAGTGAAAAGTAATAATAGATGATTATAGGATTATCTACAGATTTGTATATGATTTACAGGACATGAGGAACAAAATTCCACTAGTGATATTGTATGTCATACTGTACCAGGTCTCCATGGAATACACTCGGCTGTGATTGCATTTCCTTTTACTTTACCATCTTATCCATGTACATTGAGGTGGCCTTTGTAGTGTCTTATACTTATAGACTTATACTATTTAGAGACTAGTATAAAATTTGTAAGATTTATTAGTATAAGCAGCTTTTTTAAGCACAGTATATGGTTGTAGTCCAAATAGTTCTTCCATTCAATGTTTTGCATTATTCTTTAATAAATGAACATAATAATTTAATGTAGGGAACTTCCGTCTATTTTTAGGGTGCCAGGGCATGGTTGTCATTTTTGATCCGACATGTGTTATTTTGTGACGGGAGAATGAATGGAAGAAATAGTGCATGCACTATTTCTCCCGTAACTATCTTCCGTCACAAAATAACATCCGTTATTAATAACGGACTATAACGGATTAAAACAGATGATGTAAAAATCCCATAGACTATAATGGGATTTTCTAACGGACGTATGGGATTTTTTAACGGACGTTTAATGGCCTATTTTCAGGGTTTTCATAACGAAACATTAAACGGATCTTTAAAACGGATGAATTTTATAGTGTGAAAGCAGCCTTAGTTGTATATCCAACTATTGAATTCAAAATTAAAAGATTGAATACTAAAAATCAGGAAAAAGTAACAATAGTGGAGAGATTTTGCCCATAGCAACCAATCACAGCTCAGCTTTCTGATCTTAACAGGCTCTGGTAAAGTGAAAGCTGAGCTGTGATTGGTTGCTGTAGGCAAATCACTCCACTTTTTCTCTTACACATTTTAATAACTCAGGGTCACTATTTTCAAAACTTGAATAAAAGTGCAAAGATGTTAGAAGTTGGGGTACATGTAGATTAAAGGGTACCTCTCATCAAATAAACTTTTGATATATTTTAGATTAATGAATGTTGAATAACTTTCCAATAGCATGTTAATGAAAAATATGCTTCTTTCTATTGTATTTTTCCCGATCAGTCCCGTGAGCAAGCATTTCTGACTCATGCTGGAGTCCTAAACACTCAGAGCTGCCAGCCTGCTTTGTTCACAGCCAAAAAGGCTGTGAACAAAGCAGACTGGCAGCTCGTAGTGTTTAGGACTCCAGCATGAGTCTGAAATGCTTGCTACCAGGACTGGTAGGGAGACCCCTAGTGGTCATTTCTTCAAAGGGGAAAATTAAATAGAAAGAAGCATATTTTTTAATAACATGCAATTGTGAAGTTATTCTACATACATTAATCTATAATATATCAAAAGTTTTTTTGATGAGAGGAACCCTTTAAGTTAACAGTGACTGTGCTATGGCTGCATACTGTATATTGAAGGCCTGCGAGAGTCAAGGCAATGGATATATGTATTTTTGTTAATGCAACGAATTTGTGTCTTTTAAAAAAGCCGTTGGCTGTCCATGCATGTTGGAGTTGTAGTTTTGCAACATCCAGAGGTCCGCAGGTTGGAGACCACTGCACTAGCCCATTAGTTCCCTATACCATTAAAGAAGGGACGGCTCAATATTCGCGAATATGCACATATGCGAAGAGCAGAGAGGGATGCAGTGATCACTGTGATGTGTAAAACACGAAAAGCAGAAGACTGGAAAAAAGCTGCACTCTGCCAAACGATGCTTTATTCCAAGTGTCCATACAGCAGAAAGCAAGTCAATAGCTGGAGGTGCGGGGAGCGAGAGCCAAAGCTCTCAGGTGCGCGGGGGGGGGGGGGGGGGGCGTACCACTAGACATCACTGTGATGTGTACTGTGAATAAAGAAAAAAAAAAGCGAATATTCGTTATTGCGAATATATAGTGCTATATTCGCGAATTTGCGAATATGTGATATTTGTGATTAAAATCAACACTAATAATAAACATAAAAAAACATTAAAAAAAAATGAATATTGTACTGCCACTTAAGTATAAAAACGAGTCCCGGTTTGAAGCTCATCTAAGGGTATTTGCAAAGGTATGATAGTTCTAGTTCCTGAAAGATAAGCAAAAAATCTTGTTTTCTGATCCTGGGAAAGCAGGGTAATGTTTCAATTAGATGCTGTACACCGTTGGTGGTATAATGAAGTCCTGTAGTGGAAAAAAGGTGTGGTGCTATGCACTGTACTGTAGATTGCATGTCCTATTTGATATTGTATATACGTTGGTGGTACAATGCTAACCTATGCAGGAAACCTGTAAGGGAAAACAGTGCGTGCTGTGCACTGCTTACCGATCCCGATATTCGGCCCTGCAGCGCTCTCACACAGAACCCACCTATGATTCCAGCCGAATAGTGGTATTGCCTGTCCTGGTTGGCGATCCACTGTCGCCGGCAAGCCTGGGAATGGGGAGATTGCTGTGTGATGTCCGGAGTCGGAGAAGTCCTTTAGATGCTGCGGGTGGCGTCTTCCACATGGGTTTAGTGCGCCTGATGCTGAAGTCCTGTCTTTATGTCGGATGAGGATCAACTTAAAAGATCTTGAAGTGGCAGTGCTGTGTTACTAGTAGGTTAGACGCGTTTCGGGGCATACTGTGCTCCTTTTTCAATAACTGTGATACAGTACACTCTATTTTTCTATTGATTGGATACAACAAGTATTATATCTGATTCATTATACACATTAAGCTCCCATACACTACATATACAAGGATCTTACTAGAGAACGGTTACCGTCTCTTCACATTCTTAGGAATTAGCCGCATCAGTTGTTGAAATTCAAATTGATCATTGTGTGTCCTTAGAAATTTCAATGTGTAATCTCTCTGTGGGTCTAAAGAAACATTTTTGTTTAACAGAAACATATCCCCCATAAGAATAAAGACAATGGCCACACTTTAAAAATGAGCTATGAGATAATAGTTGTTCATCCAGTTCATGGAAAGTACATCTTGATACATGCTGTTTGTTCATGACTGCATCTTACATAAAATGGAAAAGACAACACAACACTTGTATCGACCACTGAATCATTAGCACGAAAGCTTCTGAAATAAAGAAATAAGCCATTCAAACAGTTTAGACAATAAATAGACAGTCTATTAATCCATGTTGTATAATATTTGAGTAGTTTGTGTCATTTGATATAGCAACCTTTTACTTACCTCATAGATCTTCTTCTCCACATTCTGATGTCTCAATCTCTCCAATTGTTGAATAAATTATTTCATATAGTAACTATAGAAAAAAAGGAAAACAGAAAGAGTGTGACAATGTGCCGTTACTCCTAGCAACCGTGAGTGTAATACAAAGGGAGACAATTCTGCTGACCTTTTGGTGTTGTACTCCGGGTACAACACCATGTAGCGTGATATGAGGTCCAGGGGTGCTACCGCGACACCTTCCCCTTCTTGGAATAATCCTAGGCGGTCTCGGAAATATGGAAAACTGTGATGTGCGACACTGCAGAAAGCATCGGTGTGTTCGGGCGCTCTCCTCGAAGTTGCCGGTCAGTCCGGGGTAAGACGTAAATCAGGCCCAGGTAGGGGATGATATAAATAGATTTTATTGCACTTACAAAATAAAAAAGGCCATATAAAAAAGGGGGTGGGACCACGCATTTCGAGGGGCGTGATCCCCTCTTCGTCAGGTCCGATAGTTGCACAAGGAAGAAACATTGTCATTTATACAAGCAAAAAGACCGCAAAAATTGCAGGTCAAATCTTAAAAACAGTTTACCCACTAAAATATTCTGATATCCTCATTATGTAGAAATCACAGTTGAATATTAATAAATATAATTATTACAAAACATAAATATTAAAAAAGGAATATGAGCATTCATGTACGAATTTGTCTATAGACTGTTCATTAGTTAAGAACAACTCCAAGTGTCAATAACCTCTTCTGTGCAAGAGCTCAGTATTCTGGTTGACTGGCAAAAGTGCAGGTTCTGTTTAGTGCAGCAGGATAGAACAGGTCCATCTAACTATGGGAGACTCCTTGAGATAAAAAATTCCTATGGCGGTAAATTTTCATGATACAAACTACATCAATTTCCAATTAAATAACATTTTAATTCTGAAGAGTTTTGTGGAATTATATTTTTATATATTATTTGTACAGATGTGCTGATGAATTTAACTTAATCACTTCGATCGCTTCATTAAGCCTGTGTGGTTGCAAAGTTTGAAGGTGGTAAATCCAGTACATCTCCTTGTTATAAATTATTTCATAGGAGACAACCTTTTTTAGATTGTGGCCTCCATGGAGTTCAGATGGATCTCATAACACTTTCCAGAGCAGAAATGCAGTCTTTTAAATTTGTAAGAATATATGAAAGATATTTTCCTACACAACGTAGCAAAGTCTCAGAAAACCGTTTTAGGTGACGTAGTGGGCACCAACAAAGAAATCACTCTCCTCTTTATAGTACCATCACTACTCTGGACTGGTGACTCTAAGACAGTATGAATCTGGGCATAACATTTACTCCACAGACTTTATCAGATGAAGGACTATGTGGTTATTTTTTGTTCCTTAGAAAATAGAACAATCTTGGAGGACACATTAGATAAAAAAAAAAAAAACTAAAGTCAGACAACACCCATCTACGAGCACCCAAACCTTTCATGGGAAATGTAAACTTACAAGCTGAACTTTACATTAAATATTTGAAAAGTAAATGAATGTCAGCTAGTGCATGTGCACCTTAAAACACAGATGTTGAGAAATACTAATAGTGAATTGGCTTAAAATATTGATAAATTGAACATTTCTGGAGAGACAGCCCCATGCATGATTTCAAAGCCATGTAGAACATTTGCACATTATGGCCAGGATATTATCAGCACAAACTTGGCACTGCGTTTTTATTAATGCTTGATAGTTGTAATGTCCCATGGGTGGGGACTCACCGTGCCACAAGATGCATCTGGCCAGGCAGATGGCGCAAACTGACACTTAAGATAGCAACAGATGCAGCAGAGCAGACTAGGTATTTATAACAGAGCAGATGCGGTGAGAATAGCTAGCCAGGATGGCTGCAACCACCTGCTAACAGACAGGAATATAGTCGACAGTCCAAGTTCATAGAGGCAAAGGTCAGGTTTCAGGGGTTGAGACAAAGGCAAGGTCAAAAAAACGGCAGAGGTCAAGAACACAGGATCAGCAGGCAGACAGGATTTAGAGACCTAGCAATGCAGAATAAAACCTTGCTGTGGAATCAGGTAATAGGTGAAGCAGGTTCATATAGGGAGTGCCTGGTTGGGATTGGATGGGAATCTATAAGTGAATGCACACTGTTTCTATAAGATTTAGCCAGGGCTTGTGCGTGGACCCCAGAGGACAGAGCAGGAACTGCAGCAGAAGAAACTTCAGAGCAGGAAGACCAGGAAGTACAACAGTCACATGACAGGATGTCGCCTGACGCTGGTAAGAACCAGGGCACATGATACGCTGGTTACAATAGTAGTGAATTGCTATGCATACAAATAAGTAAATATATGACATTTGAGACCTTCTTCAGATTATCTGACAAATAAGAAATCAAAAGAAGCAAAATAAGGCATATACACTCTTACATGTTCTTTTGATTTAACAAACCAATTTAACCAAGTAAACATCATGTGTGATCATTTAACAGAAAATAATGGTCATACCAAAGGATACAAAAATCAATAGGTCATGATTTTCTTACAGAGCAACACTAATCGAAACCGATATCTGTAGGTTTGGTAAAGGAACAGTACCAATGACACCCATGAGTAGACGGATATCTAGGAACAAGGAAATGCTAGGAGAAAGGCTGTTGTACTCACTGGATTGCTTAGAAGATCATGTAGACAGTAGATGTAATAGTGGATCTGTGACAAGTAGTCACTGCAAGAATAGCCATAATGGAAAAATAGCCAATTTATGTGGTATTGAGGTAGCACTTCCTGTCCAAAAGGCATGAAATGTGTGAAATGGGCGAGACAAAGGACAAGACAACTAAAGTAATAGCTGCAAAAATAAAGAAAGCAGCATAGGCGTGCACAGCCTATTGCATTAGGGTATACACCCTAAAGCACAAACTCACTCCGCACGCATACGTATATATATTACCGATACTGCTGCTGGGCCTGGTTCTGGGAATAAAAATTTTGTTATGGTAGGTAGCACTAGCTATCCAAAATCTTCATTTTAAATTTCAAAAATTCTTGTGTTTTTTCTTTGGGATTGTGAAGCTCTGGGGTCTCCTCATGCTTCAGCCAACTCCAAGCTGTGTCATTCAGGCGATATATGGTTTACTGATACTGCTGCTGGTCCTGGGTCTGGGAATAAAAATGTTGTTATGGTAGGTAGCACTAGCTATCCAAAATCTTCATTTTAAATTTAAAAAATTCTTCAGTTTTTTCTTTGGGATTGTGAAGCCCTGGGGTGTCCTCATGCTTCAGCCAACTCCAGGCTGTGTCATTCAGGCAATATATGGTTAACGGATACTGCTGCTGGGTCTGCGTCTGGGAATAAAAATGTTGTTATGGTAGGTAGCACTAGCTATCCAAAATCTTCATTTTAAATAAACAAAAAATTCTTCAGTTTTTTCTTTGGGAATGTGAAGCCCTGGGTTCTCCTCACGCAATATTTGGTTTACTGATACTGCTGCTGGTCCTGTGTCTGGGAATAAAATTTTTGTTATGGTAGCACTAGCTACCCAAAATCTTCGGTTTAAATTTCTGAATTCATCTTTTAATATTAGGGATTGTGAAGGCCTAGTGTCTACTCATGCTGCTGCCAACTCCTGGCTGTGCCATTCAGCCACTATAAGGTCTCCTCATGCTTCAGCCACCTTCAGGCTGTACCATTCAGACACTATATGGGCTCCGTATGCTTTCCCCACCTCCAGGCTGTGTCATTCAGCCAATATATTGTTTTCTGATGCTGCTGGGACTGGGATATTAACTCAATATATGTTATGGTAGCACTAGCTTACATGAATGCTTAATTAAGATTTCAACATTGATCTTTCAATATAAGGGGTTATGAAACCCTCTTGGGTACTACTGATGCCTGCTCCTGACTGTGTGTTTTAGGAACTACTTGTCTTACTGATGCTTCAGGGCCTGGGCCTTACATTTTTGGATGTTTAGCACTTGCTAAATACATGCTTAATAGAAATTTCAACATTGATCTTTCAATGTAAGGGGGTATGAAACCCTCGGGTGTACTGCTGATGCCTGCGCCTGACTGCCCCTGTGTCTTTCAGGAACTACTTGGCTTACAGATGCTTCAGGGCTTGGGCCTTAAATTTTTGGATGGTAGCACTAGCTAACATGCATCTTCAATAGAGATTTCAACATTCACCTTTTAATGTTAGGGGTTGTGAACCCTCTTGTGTACTGCTGATGCCTTTTACTGACTGTATCTTTCAGGAACTACTTGGCTTACTGATGCTTTTGGGCTTGGGCCTTACATTTTTGGATGGTAGCAGTAGCTAACATGCATCTTCAATAGAAATTTCAACATTCACCTTTTAATGTTAGGGGTTGTGAACCCCTCTTGTGTACTCATGCTTCTTCGTGCTCCACTCTGTGTGTTTCAGGAACTACTTGGCTTACTGTTGCTGCTGGGCCTGGGCCAAATTTTTTTTTTGATGGTAGCACTAGCTAACATACATCTTCAATAGAAATTTCAACATTCATCTTTTAATCTTAGGCGTTGTAATTTTTTCCGGATTGAGGCCCTTTGGCCGTCGACATCATATTACCTGTGGAATTATCATAAACATGTTGGAGCAATAGCAATGAACCATAACTGATTAAATGAAACATTTGTACTTTCAAAATCGGGGGGGGGGGGGGGACTGAGAAGCAGGGGTTGGAACAGGTGGTATCTCGCCTAGCGGAGGACCGCACCATGAGAGCGCACCATGTACATTTGAGGCCTAAATTGGTGATTTGCACAGGGGTGGCTGATTTTACAGCGGTTCTGACAAACGCAAAAAAAAAATACCCACATGTGACCCCATTTTGGAAACTACACCCCTCACGGAACCTGACAAGTTGTATAGTGAGCCTGAACACCCCACAGGTATTTGACGAATTTTCATTAAAGTTGGATGGGAAAATGAAAAAAATAATTTTTTTTCACAAAAATGCTGGTGTTACCCTAAATATTTCATTTTCACAAGGGAAAATAGGAAAAAAGCCCCCCCAAATTTGTAACCCCATCTCTTCTGAGTAAGAACATACCCCATATGTGAATTTAAAGTGCTCTGCGGGCGAACTACAATGCTCAGAAGAGAAGGAGCGTCATTGGGATTTTGAAGAGAAAATTTGTCCGGAATTGAAGGCCACATGTGTTTACAAAGCCCCCATAGTGCCAGAACAATGGAACCCCGACACATGTGACCCCATTTTGGAAACTACACCCCTCATGTAATGTAATAAGGGGTACAGTGAGAATTTACGCCCCACAGGTGTCTGACAGATTTTTGGAACAGTGGTCCGTAAAAATGAAAAATTAAATTTTTCATTTGCACAGCCCACTGTTCCAAAGATCTGTCAAACGCCAGTGGGGTGTAAATACTCACTGCACCCCTTATTAAATTCTGTGAGGGGTCACATGTGGGGGGTCCACTGTTCTGGCACCACGGGGGGCTTTGTAAACGCACATGGCCACTGACTACCATTCCAAACGAATTCTCTTTCCAAAAGCTCAATGGCGCTCCTCCTCTTCTGAGCATTGTAGTTCGCCAGCAGAGCCTTTTACGTCCTAACATGGGGTATTTCCATACTCAGAAGAAATCGGGTTACAAATTATGGGGGTCATTTTCCCCTATTACCCCTTGTAAAAAATGTAAAATTTAGGGGAAAAACTGCATTTTTTTTTCATTTACACATCCAACTTTAACGAAAAGTGGGGTGTTAAGGCTCAGTGGACCCCTTGTTACGTTCCTTGAGGGGTGTAGTTTCCAAAATAGTATGCCATGTAGGTATATTTTGCTGTTCTGGCACCACAGGGGCTTCCTAAATGTGAAATGCCCCCAAAAAAGCCAAATGTGACTCCTTCTCTTCTGAGCATTGTAGTTCGCCTGCAAAGCATTTTACGTCCTAACATGGGGTATTTCCATATTCAGAAGAGATGGGGTTACAAATTTGGGGGGGCATTTTCTCCCATTACCCTTTGTAAAAATGGTAAATTTGGGGGAAAAACTACACTTTAGTGTGAATTTTTTTTTCCATTTACACATCCGATTTTAACGAAAAGTTGTCAAACACCTGTGGGGTGTTAAGGCTAACTGGACACCTTGTTACGTGCCTTGAGGGGTGTAGTTTCCAAAATGGTATGCCATGTGGGGTTTTCTGCTGTTCTGGCACCATAGAGGCTTTCTAAATGTGACATGCCCCCCAAAAACCATTTCAGAAAAATTCACTCTCCAAAATCCCATTGTCGCTCTTTCCCTTCTGAGCCCTCTACTGCGCCCGCCGAACACTTGACATACACATATGAGGTATTTCCTTACTCGAGAGAAATTGGGTTATACATTTTGGGAGCTTTTTCTCCTATTACCACTTGTAAAAATTCAAAAACTGGGTCTACAAGAACATGCGAGTGTAAAAAATGAAGATTTTGAATTTTCTCTTTCACTTTGCTGCTATTCCTGTGAAACACCTAAAGGGTTAACACACTTACTGAATGTCATTTTGAATACTTAGAGGAGTGCAGTTTTTATAATGGGGTCATTTGTGGGGTATTTCTAATATGAAGGCCCTTCAAATCCACTTCAAAACTGAACTGATCCCTGAAAAATTCCGATTTTGAAAATGTTGTGAAAAATTGGAAAATTGATGCTGAACTTTGAGGCCCTCTGGTGTCTTCCAAAAGTAAAAACATGTAATCTTTATGATGCAAACATAAAGTAGACATATTGTTTATGTGAATCAATGTATAATTTATTTGGAATATCCATTTTCCTTATAAGCAGAGAGCTTCAAAGTTAAAAAAATGCAGAATTTTAAATTTTTTCATCAAATTATGGAATTTTTCACCAAGAAATGATACAAGTATCGACAAAATTTTACCACTAACATAAAGTAGAATATGTAACGAAAAAACAATCTCGAAATCAGAATGAAAGGTAAAAGCATCCCAGAGTTATTAATGCTTGAAGTGACAGTGGTCAGATGTTCAAAAAATGGCCGGGTCCTTAAGGTATATTTGGGCTGGGTCCTTAAGGGGTTAATGGGATTCTGTTGCTATGTGCACACTGTGGAATTTTCATTTCATTTTCTGAGCAGAATTCTACTGGGCTGCATTGCTGCCTATGGAGATGGTTTTGACGGCGCCTGCTCCATACAGAATCTCTGCCCCGAAATATCTCTGATTGGAGTTCAGAAGTGTAGAAAAAGTAGCTTAAAGGAAGGTCTAGTTTAACCAACATCCCCCTGACCGGAAAGTGCAGAATACTAACTTGCAGTTCTGGTAACTAACTGGAAACAGTGAAGGCTCCTTTCACACTATATGTTGCTCCGTTTTAAAGACCCGTTACAATGTACCGTTAAGAAAACCCTAAAAAACGGCCCTTAAAAAATCCCATTCAAGTCTATGGGATTTTTTGTTTATCCGTTATCATCCGTTATAGCCGCTATGAATAACGGACATCATTTGTGACAGAATAAAAAACGTTACATGCACTAATCTTTCTCCCATCACAAATAACGTCTGCTATTCATAACGGGCTATAACGGGTGATAACTGATAATCAAAAAATCCTATAGACTTGAATGGGATTTTTTAATGGCTGTTTATAAGGGTATACTTAACGGGACATTGTAAGGGGTCTTTAAAACGGAGCAACGTAAAATGTTAAAGGAGCCTAAGACTAAGCTATTAACAAAGGGGGACATTTTTTTTCACTAGAAAGATTCTCTTTGTTGCCCATAGCAAGGAATCAGAGCTCAGTTTTCATTCCCCACATTTCTCCAGTAAAATGAAAGATGAGCTGTGATTGGTTGTTGGGGGGGGGGGAACAAATTGTGTGTGTAGTTTGGAAACCATGTTAACTCTGTACTCTCTGCTTGTAACAGCAACATAAGAACACAGTGTAAAACATGATCACACCGATTGTTATGAAAAGCAGAAAACACTACAGCATTGTTGTAGATCAAATAGGCACTATTGTGAGAGACATGTCATAAGTGTTTATGGTTGTTAGATACTGTTGGGAAAAGTGTACTCTTAGCGCGTTCTCTCCTGGCTCTGTGTCATGTGCCTACATAATGAATGTCAGAGAAGTGCCCAGCAGCAAGCTTCTCTCTCTGCTTGTTTCTGTGATCGGTCTGGGCTGAGTGTCCCACATTTCCCTGCTCTCTCTGTGTTCTGGCTGTTACAGGCTACACTTTAAAGTGTACCTGTCGTCAACAAAAACTTTTTATATAATGTATATAATACCATTATATGAATATTTGTAATATACATTGGATACAAAATGCGTATATTTTTGTCCCTACAGCTATTGTCTGTGTGTCTCTATGAGGAGTCCAAATACAGGAAGTGTGGGAGGAAAAGCGGGGCTCTGTGCAGTGAGGACAAGCAGGGCTCTGTACACTGAGGACAAGCAGGGCTCTGTACACTGAGGACAAGTAGGGCTCTGTACAGTAAAGACAAGCAGGGCTCTGTGCAGTGAGGCTCTGTGACACACTCCCAGTTCACACATCAGGATGATTAACAAGTCAGGAGCCTGCACAGAGCCCTGCTTGCCCTGTCCTCACTTCCTGTATTTGGACTCCTCCTTGAGACAAACATGCAATATCTGCAGGAACAGCATTTTTCCACCCAAAAATATAAAAAATTTTAAACCAATGTATATTACAAATATACATATAATGACAATATGTACATTATATCAAAAGTTTTTGTTAACTTTGCATTATAACAAAGTACATATTTATTTATTTTTTTACCAGACTAATATGATAATGATGGTGTATTGGTTTGTTTCCAAACCATTATTATTACATTATGGACATAGAAAATAACATGATAAAAAAAAGCCTTTGGCAAGGCTTGGTTTTCTTCTGGCTTTTGGTGCCCAACATTTCACACTGCAGCTCAGCTAAATGCAGGCTGCAGTGATGTCCTGCTTTGGCTGGTGATAGGCTGAGAGGCAGTGTCAGGTAAAGGCTTGGGCCTGGCCTTCTTCCAGATGTTGGGGCCCTTACATTACACTGATGCTTGGCCTATCACGGGCTTGCGTGGGATATCGCTGCGGCCGGCGAATAGCGGAGCTGTAGTGTCACGTGTTGGGCACCAAAAGCCAGAAGAAGACCAGGGCCAGAGGACAGGAGACCGATTTCAACAGGGGAGTGGCAGAAGATAAATTACACTGTTACATAGTTTATAAGGTTGAAAAAAGACAAGAGTCCATAAAGTTCAACTTAATGCCCTACTGTGTTGATCCAGAGGAAAGCAAAAACTCCCCCATGAGGCTGATGCCAATCCCCCCATGAGAGGAAAAAATTCTTCCCGACTCCAATTTGGCGATCAGAATAAATCCCTGAATCAATGTTCTATCCACATAAATCTTGTATCCATAACCTCTAATGTTATCACTCTCTAGAAAAATCTCCAAGCCCCCCTTAAACTTATTTATTGAGTCAGACATCAAAGCATCATGTGGTTCCATAGTCTCACTGCTCTTACAGTAAAGAATCTCTGTCTGTGATGATGGTGAATAGTGTTGCTCGCGAATATTCGCAATACGAATTTTATTCGCGAATATCGCATATTCGCGAATTCGCGAATATTCACGAATATAGTGCTATATATTCGTAATTACGAATATTGTTTTTTTTTTGTTTGTTTGTTTTTTCACAGTACACATCACAGTGATCACCCCTCTCTGCTTCCAGCTTGTGTGGTGTAAAGAAGGCTCTAATACTACTGTGTGAGACTGGTGTGCGAATTTTCGCATGTGCGAATTTAAAACGAGAACATTACGAATATGCGAATATTCGCGAATATATGACGAATATTCGTCCATATATTCGCGAATATTCACGAATTCGAATATGGCCTATGCCGCTCAACACTAATGGTGAAACCTTCTTTCCTCTAGACGTAGAGGATGCCCCCTTGTCATGGTTACCGTCCTAGGCATAAAAAGATCACTAGAAAGATCTCTGTACTGTCCCTTCATATATTTGTACATTGTGATCAGATCACCCCTAAGACGTCTTTTCTCCAAACTAAATAACCCCAGGCTTGATAACCTGTCTTGGTCCTGTAATCTTTCCATACCATTAATTATCTTTGCTGCTCTCCTCTGCACCCTCTTCAATTCAGCCATGTCCCTCCTATACACAGGCTCCAAAAACTGGACACAATACTTCTAGTGTGGGCTGGCCAGGGCACGCGTCCGTTGAGTGGAAAGCTTTGGTTAGTTCCCTCACTTTTTTTCTCAGGACTTGACCCCTGGGGCTGACTAATGATTTGTACAGAGGTAAAACTATGTTCCTGTCACCAGCCTCTATGTCACGCCCCATGGGTGTGGACCCACTGTGCCACAAGTGGCTGCTGGCCTAACTTGCAGTGTGGGCAGGCAGATGCAATAGAAGGCATCAGACGCCGCAGAGGGGACTATAGCAGGCAGGTGCTGTAACAACAGCAGAGCAGGATATCTCAGGTGCAGCAAACTGAAACACTGGAACACTGCAGACAGGGACCTTCACTGTTGTAAACTACTATGTTGCTCAGGCACCACAGGAAGGGAGGAGAGATCATATCTAGGTGGTGCCTGGAAGGAATTGGCTGGGAATCTAATAGGGAGTGCACACTGGCCTTATAATTCTGAGCCAGTGCTCACGCGCAGCCCCTAGAGGACAGAAGAAAAACTGCAGCCATCGCAGAAGCAGGACATGTTACAGAGCAGGCCGCCTGATGTAAGTAAGAAATAGGACACAGTACGCCGGTGGTTTTCAACCAGCAGCATTACAGCACTCCCCTCCTTACGACCCCTCTTCTTGGAGACAGCAGGAGAGAAGAATTTCTTCTGCAGGGCAGGAGCATGGGTACTGTACTCCAGGTTCCATAGTTTCTCTTCAGGCAGTAATGCCACAGGGGTCGGGACAGGTGTCTAAAAACAGGTGCCAGTTTAGGATTCCACTTTGCTTGAACGGCCTCAGGATCAGGATTTGCACATACAGGAACTGATTTTGCAGAGGATGCTGGACGAACCTCAGCCTGGCATGAGATATGGCACTGAGGTCCCCAGCAGAGAATATTCCCCGCCAATCTAGGACAGGAGAGTGTTGTTGCAACCTAGGAAGTCCCAGAAGTAAAGGATCAGAAGAGTCTGGTAAGACATAGAAGCATAAACTCCTCAGAATGTTGAGTGCCCACTTGTAGCCTCAGAGGGGTGGTAATGTAGCGGATTGGCCCCGGAAGTGGATGGCCATCAACAGATGTTGTTACAAGTGGCTTCTTCAGAAGAAAAGTAGGTAGCTGGTACTTACAAAGTTTCCAGCAGCGCCGGAATACAGTAATACAGATACAGGTATGCAGGTTTTTCCTTTAGACAGGGTCACAGGAATGCAGAGCTTGAGGGAGTCCATTTTATTGCCAAGAGTCACTTTTCCAATAGACTCCAGGGATTGAGGTTTTTCGCCTTGTGAAGGACAATTGTGCACAATGTGACCTTTTCCGCCACAGTCGTGACACAAGTTTTAAGTCAGATGACACTGATGCTCCAGATCAGTGAGCTTCAGGCATTCGATCTGCAGGGGTTCTTCAGGAGGAAAAGTAGCAGGAGTCTGAACAGGGCTCTGAAAAAACAGGAGTGAATTCAGAAGTCCACTTAGCTTGAGCGATCCTGGAAACGCACGTCAATGCATGTGGCCAAAGAGCATCCAAGGAGACAGGGAGATCCCTTCCAGCCAGCTTATTTTTTTATATGGTCACTAAGGCCCTCCCAGAAGACAGCTCGCTGGGCGTCATTATTCCAGGGAAGTTCTGCAGCCAGGATGTAGAACTGGATAGCGTCTTGTCCCGCAGACATGTTACCCTGTTGCAGGCGAAGGAGAGCAGAAGCTGCAGATGTCCTGGTTCTTCAAAGTCTGTTCAAAAAGTGGTCAAATTTTTTTGCAAATTAACAGTCTCTTAACCGCATCGCTCCCATAGAGTATTGGCCCAGGCAAGGGCTTCTCCGTATAGCAGGCAGATGATGAAGGCAACTTTTGCTATTTTAGATTGGAACTTGTTACCATGTACAGTATCTCAAAATGGATCAGGCACTGGTTCAGGAATCCTCTGCAGGACTTCGGATCACCATCATAGCATGGAGGCACAGGCAACTGGACACTGGAAACAGGAAGGTGTGAACACTGTGCATCAGAAACCGCAGAAGTCGCTGGGACCTGTGGTGCGGCTGGAGCATGTGCAGACAAAGCATCCAGGCGAGCAGAAATAGAGTTCATATACTGCAGCAGTTGCTCTTGGCGATCACTTTATAGTTGCAGCTGCTGATTAGTGTTGAGCGGCATAGGCCATATTCGAATCCGCGAATATTCACGAATATATGGACGAATATTCGCATATTCGTAATATTCTCGTTTTACTTTCGCGCATACTAAAATTCGCGTATACAAAAATTAATACAAACGAAAATTAGCATATGCTAATTTTCGCATATGCGAAAATTCGCAAACCGGTCTCACACAGTAGTATTAGAGCCTTCTTTACACCACACAAGCTGGAAGCAGAGAGGGGTGATCACTGTGATGTGTACTGTGAAAAAAAACAAATAAAAAAAAAAAGAATATTCGTAATTACGAATATATAGCGCTATATTCGTGAATATTCGCTAATTCGCGAATCTGCGATATTCGCGAATAAAATACGTATTGCGAATTTTCACGAGCAACACTACTGCTGATACAGTCCTTGCAGTGCAGACTGTGGCTTGCCAGTGGAATCAATGGCCTGAGCAAACTGTCACGGCCCACGGGTGTGGACCCACTGTGCCACAAGTGGCTGCTGGCCTAACTTGCAGAGTGGGGCAGGCAGATGCAATAGAAGGTGTCAGACGCCGCAGAGATGAATTAGGTGGCTTGAGTAGGCAGGTGCTGTAACAACAGCAGAGCAGGAAAGCTCAGGTGCAGCAAACTGAAACACTGGAGACAGGAACACGGGAACACTAAAACACTGGAGACAGGAAAATGGGAACACTAAAACACTGGAGACAGGAAAATGGGAACACTAAAACACTGGAAACAGGGGACACTTAAACACTGGAGACAGGAACACGGGGAACACTGGAACACAGGAACACAGGAACACGGGGAACACTGGAGACAGGAACACGGGGAATACTGGAACACAGGAACACTGGAACACGGGAACACTGGAACACAGGAACACTGGAGACAGGAACACAGGAACATTGGAGACAGGAACCTTCACTGTAGTAAACTACAATGTTGCTCAGGCACCACAGGAAGAGAGGAGTGCTCTTTTATAGGTTGTGCCTGGAAGGAATTGGCTGGGAATCTAATAGGGAGTGCAAACTAGTGTTGAGCGCGAATATTTGAAATGCTAATTTTTCCAGCAAATATCAGCACTTTGCGATTTCGCGAATATTTAGAATATAGTGATATATATATTCATCATGACGAACATAATTTTTTTTTATGTGAATATTTATGCAAACATTTATGCACATATCGACACTTCCAGACTGGGCACTGATCCCTCCCTACAATTGAACATGCGCACTATGCAAATTCCATTATGAATGGAAAAAAAAAGAACGAACATAGCGAATATGTAAATTTCACAAACATAGGACGAATTTTCGTCTATATTTTCGCAAAATATTGTGAATTCGAATATGGCCCCTGCAGCTCATCACTAGTGCACACTGGCCCTATAAGTCTCAGCCAGTGCTCGTGCGTAGCCCCTAGAGGACAGAGGAGAAACTGCAGCCATGGCAGAAGCAGGAGATGGTACAGGACAGGCCGCCTGATGTAAGTAAGAAAAAGGACACACAGTACACTGGTGGTTTTCAACCAGTGGCGTTACACTCTATCCCTCTCTTGATACATCCCATGACTTTGTTAGCCTTTAAGTTTAAAGTTAAACTTTAGTTAAACTTTATTATTTTTATTTTGGCAGCCCGGGCATATAGGAAAAAGTTTCACAGGAGTTTTTCTTTAAGGACCTTTCTATGAGACTGTCTTCAGCAAGTGCAGCGAGACAATGCTCAGTCAAGGTCTGCTGTCCCTTCATTATAGTGATCGGTGGGGTCTCAGCACCTGTTTTTCCACTGATCAAAACTAATGTCTCTATGACATGTCAAACATTTACAGTCATTCTTTATGGTTGTAAGTTACAATAAATATACAAGGGAATGTTTGTGGCAACTTTAATATGTGGTTTGTACTTGAACATAATGAACGTGTAGCTCTTTTTTGTGTAGGATGACCCTTACAATGTCTTGTCAATATGTGTTTAATTTCTAAGTTGATTACTTTATATTATCATATCATATGAATATGTCAATCGAGTTAAGTAGAATCTTTAATTGTGGTGTCCCAGTACCGTAAGGTAAACTTTGCTTCTGGTGCCTGCGCTGGGTCCTACTGCTCAGGCGATGCCTTATTATTCATTATAGTCTTTGCCGGTTGATTTGTAATATTTTGCACTGTATCTTTAATACATGTAAAGGATATCTATTAGGATGTATGATGCAGGGTACCCAAGTGACACTGATTGCGCAATGGGAGGCCCTTTGCCATATATAGTGTAGGGGGAGGAGTTATTCGGTGTTCCGTGGAGAAGAGAGAGAGTGTGTGTAGAGTGCAGAGATCAGCATGAGCTGCAGTGTGGAGAGGAGTCAGCCAGAGTGTGAGGTGATTCAAGGAAAGCCTAAAGTAAATCTTCATACGAGCGACCATGCCATCCTGCAAGCGTTCCCCACCCAGGAGGAGTCAGAAATTCCTTGCTGATGGGACAAGAGCTGGTGAGCTGATGGGCCATACAGTGCTAGTTCATACCCTGGCTGTGCAGAACCATAGTCAGCATGGGAGGGCTCAGAATTAAGTCCCAAGTCTGCAAAAAGTAAAGCCAAGTGGGTGTAAAACACTACAAGTCTATATTGCTCCCAAAGGTTAAGAGTTGTTTGCTATGTGTCTTTATGACAAGTATACTGTAATATCCCTGGAGAGTTCCAACTTTATGGTCCTGCTGTTTGACAAAAATGTTGTATGTAGATGAAATCAGACCGCATGCTTTGTCAGGAAGTGAGGTAATATCAGCTGACTGCTCAACATGGCACCTGAGTTCTATTAATCATGCCTAAGAACAGTACATTATGACAGATACAGTATTACAATGGCTCCGTTTCATTCCTAAAGACTGTAATGACGAGCAATAGAAACTATGAAAGCAAAGTACGTTTTGTACCTACTTTAGCTGTGGCATGTGCTGGGAGCTCACAGATGAGGCATTACTCAAAGCCTTCAGTAAATACATTCAATGGGCTTCATAAATTTTGTCACATAATATTGCAATTCATGCCTTCAATGGTGATCAGTCATGTCATGAAAGTAATTATTAAGGCACAACTCTATGTAGACTGCAAGGGCAAACATAAAAAATCTCTGTGATGTTACTGAGCTGCCGTACCAAGCGCAGCGGACTATAGACAAGCTAATGTGCCTATGTTACCAATTTAGGGGGTCCTCAATTATACCAACTTGTGGGAATTGGACACCCACCAAAGACTAATGGCCTATCATAATGTTAGAACAGAACTAAATAGATAAAACAGATACATTCTTGAGCTGCCCATGGACTGTAAATGAAGAAACCCTGCAAAGTAAGAAGGAGGCCACATGACTGGTCGACTACAGGGAGCTTAGTTGCAGTAGCCAATGCCATATAGAATCAACTCCTCCCCTAACAGTTGGTACCTCCAAGAGAGTCACAGAAGAATCTCCCCAGATGCTAAATTAATAGTAAAATCTGCTTCCATGTGAGGTAAATGATCGGACTTACTAATTTATATATGAATAAGATTCTCCATGGTAACAGACTACAAACCATGTGTAGTCTAATACTACAGTAATATCTTGCTTTAATCAGTCACCTACTTATTGCTGCTCTATTGAATGTATGAATGTACAAGTGATGTACACCAGACGGCAAACAGGAGTGTAGACATCAAACCATAAGGCAGCAGGGGGACCAATACTTTGGCTATGTTTGCATAGTGTTTAAAGGCGTACTCGGGCCCTAAGACATCTTACCCCCTATCCAAAGGATAGGAGATAAGATGTCTCATCGCGGGGGTCCTGCCGCTGGGGACCCCCGCAAACCTCTCTTGCAGCACCCACATGTCTCAGCTGCACAAAGCGATGATCGCTTTGTGACTGAAGCCTCACGACCACGGGGCCGGAGTATCGTCACGATACTCTGGCCCGTGGTGGTGAGGCTTCAGACACGGAGCGATCATCGCTTCATGCCACTGAGAAAGGTGGGTGCTGCATGAGAGATTGCGGGGGTCCCAAGAGGCAGGACCCTCGTGATGAGACATCTTATCCCCTACACAATTGACCACTTTAAAGGTCTGTTCACACAGGACTAAAATGCTGCACATTTGTTGTAGATTTTTCCAATTTCTATAGGGAATTCAATCTGCTACCATTCTGCAGTAAGTCTGTAAGAAATATACAGCAAATCTGTAACAAATTTGCAGCATTTCACGTTAGATTACCCTGAAAACTCCTTAAAGGGTACTCCGGGGTGCTAAGACATCTTATCCCCTATCTAAAGTCGCTGGGGACCCCCGTGATCTTGCACGCAGCACCCCGTTATAATCGGTCCCCGGAGCAGGTTCACTCCGGGTCTCATTATAGGCGATCACGAGGGCCGGAGCATTGTGATGTCACGGCCCCGCCTCCATGTGACATCACGTTCCGCCCCCTCAATGCAAGCCTATGGGAGGAGCCGTGACAGCTGTGATGCCCCTCCCATATGCTTGCATTGAGGGGGCAGGGCGTATCGGCACATGGGGGCGGGGCCGTGACATCACAATGCTCCAGCCCCCGTGATCGCCAGTAATTAGACCCGGAGCGAACATGCTCCGGGGGCTGATGGTAACGGGGTGCTGCGTGAAAGATCATGGGGGTACCCAGTGGCGGGACCCCTGCGATCAGGCATCTTATCCCCTATCCTTTGGATAGGGGATAAGATGTCTTAGCGCCGGAGTACCCCTTTAAGGGTTAATGCACACATCCTTGTTTTTTGCTGCAGTAGATTTAGCTTCCAATTGAAGTCAATGGACATGAAAATCTGCTGCAACAAAACTGCAGCAAAAATAAGGACATGGGAAGGGATCCGTAAGGGTGCATTTACACATACAGTATCCTGCATATATTTGAAGCTGCAGATTTTATGCTGCACATTTCAATGTAAACTAAATGACTGAACATAGCTTTTAATCTGCAGCATCAAATATGCACAGGATATTGTACGTGTGAGTAGACACTAAATTTGTTTTCCATGACTAGCGTAACTGTGGCTAATCACGCTTGGGGTTGGGGCGGATGGTGATGGGTGCTGCCACTGGGACCCCCTGTGATCCCCAGAAAGTAACCCATCTCTCCTAGCTGAGCGCTTTGACCCCCGTTTTCCAAGACAAATTGGTCTCGGCAGTGACAGCTCAGCTCACTCAGCCAATTACCAGCTAAGGGACAGGGGATACATTTTTCATAACTGGAATACCCCTTTAATGTGAAGCTTTATGGTACCTTTCATTTGAAAAGAGTTTTGATATGTCAAAGAGACATATCAAAAGTTTTGATCGGTCGAGGTCTAAGTGTTTAGACCCCAACCGATCACAAGAATACTTCACAAGAAGTGCACGCATAGCATGTTCTCTCCTGGTCCTGTGTAGTGTTGCTCGTGAATATTCGCAATGCAAATTTTATTCGCGAATATCGCATATTCGCAAATTCGCGAATATTCGCGAATATAGCACTATATATTCGTAATTACGAATATTCGTTTTTATTTTTATTTTTTTTTCACAGTACACATCACAGTGATCACCCCTCTCTGCTTCCAGCTTGTGTGGTGTAAAGAAGACTCTAATACTACTGTGTGAGACTGGTGTGCAAATTTTCGCATATACAAAAATTTGCATATGCAAATTTTCGCATATGCGAATTTTACCTTATGCTAATTTTGTATATGCTAATTTTCAAGACTCTGATGGGGTCCCATAGGTCACCCTTAGGTCACATGGTCACTGACACCTCACTGGTTTACACTCACATGCCAACAGTGAAAAAAGCTTTCCTATTCCCAGGCTCCAATTAGTTTACGGTAAAATAAGTAGAACCTGAAAATACAGTAGCGCCTAAAGGTGTTTAGAACACACCGGAGATGTGAAATCCCAGGAAAGAGGTAATTAAATAGTAAAAAAAATTGTATAGTACACTGTAAAATACGTGGTATAAAAATATTTTTTATTGCAAGATAAAAAGTATATGCATACAGAATCAATTCATTATAGGAGTAGATATAATTAAAATGTAAACATGATAGATAAAAACAATGTGGATGCTGGGGTAGAGAGTCCTGTGTTACTCTCCAAAGGGGTTAGTGATGTCACATAAGAGGTGAATATAATGATAATAAAGAGCCTGATGCTGCTGTAAAGTGCTAATGCAAAGGAAGTGCACAGTGGGAACACCGACGGGGCAGTGTAATTGGTTGGAACGCTGCTATTGATAGAGTCTGCTATTGATAGAGCCTGTCTATATCAATAGAGCACAGATCTTAGGAATTAGACATGTGCACATCAAAAATTTTCGTTTCTTTTCGTTTCTTTTTGCACCTATATTCGTATGTTTTCGGTTCGGCAGCCATTTTCGGATGACATTTTCGGACAGATTCGTTATTCTCTAAAATGGCGGACAAAATTTCCGAACGCATTCGTTATCGGATTAATTTGTCAACAGAAACATTCGTTTTCATAGGCATTCGTTATAATGGACTTTCGTTATAGGATTCGTTATCTTTTGTTTGTTATTCTGATATATTCGTCATCTCTTTTGTTATCAGGTGCTTTCATTATTCGGATACATTCGTTATTCAGCTGCAGTCGTTATTCGTTATTCGGATACATTCCTTATTCGGCTACATTCGTTATTCGGATACATTCGTTATTGCATAACGAATACATCCGCAATTTTGCCAATAAAGTTTATTGAAATTACAAAAAAAATCAAATTCGTTCCAGCAACTTCCACTTCCTCCTGGGCTGAGCTGCATGCAGTACTGTGTTGGTTGTTGTGAACTGTGATACTGTGATAATTAGTGTTGAGCGGCATAGGCCATATTCGAATTCGCGAATATTCGCGAATATATGGACCAATATTCGTCATATATTCGCGAATATTCGCATATTCGTTATATTCTCGTTTTATTTTCGCATATGCGAATATTCGCATATGCGAAAATTAACATATGTGAAAATAAGCATATACAAAATTAACATACGCGAATTTTCGCATATGCGAATTTATGCACGCCAGTCTCACACAGTAGTATTACAGCCTTCTATACACCACACAAGCTGGAAGCAGAGAGGGGTGATCACTGTGATGTGTACTGTGAAGAAGAGAAAAAAAAAAAAAAGAATATTCGTAATTACGAATATATAGCGCTATATTCGCGAAATTCGCGAATTCGCGAATATGCGATATTCGCGAATAATATTCGAATTGCGAATATTCGCGAGCAACACTAGTGATAATGAGTGATAAAAATGTCTGGAGGAGAGCATGAAAGTGTGGCTGGGAGAGAGGAAGGTGAGAGAAGGAGAGTGAGTGAGAGTGCAGGTGTCAGTGTGAATGTTGGTGGAAGAGGAGAGAGGAGGAGGAGGTCGCCCTTATCAGGGCGACATTAGCAGAGGCACCACTAGTAGACAACGCGGACTTGGGTGGTCAGTGTCCCCATCACCAAGTTCGGAATGTGGAGGGGAGGAGTCGGCACCTGTTGCCAAAAAGAATCGTGGCCCCAGGTTCACCACAGATGAAAATCTAGCTCTGGTGGCGGCTGTCACCGGACATAAATCCACACTGTTCATCACCACCGTGGGCAGTGAGGAGAAATTTGCGGGCTGGAAGCGGGTCAGAGATGCTGTGGTCCATGTTGGAGCAAAGGACCGATCAGTCGAATGTATCCGCAAAAGGTGAGTACTATATGTAAATGTTACGTATATATATATATATATATATATATATATATATATATATATATGTATATATATATATATATATATAAAAATAATAAATATGTGTGTGTGTGTTTCCCAACCAGGGTGCCTCCCGGAGACAGCCGTTGGCATGCTGGAAGTTGTAGTTTTGCAACAGCTGAATTTATTACATATATATAATTATATTTAAATATTTTATTCCACCTAATGCGAAAAGGGTGATAACTTAGGTAGCATAGCATAATGATCAGTGTTATCTATGCTCTGTTGCTCCATCCAGGATCTCAAGCATGTAGCAGAGGAGTTAAAGGGGTACTCTGGTGAAAACCTTTTTTATTTAAAATCAACTGGTGCAAGGAAATTAAACAGAAACTAAACAGAAAAGTGCCAGGCAGAAAGTACCCACCTACTGAGTGGTGAGGGTGCATCATACCTCAGGAGCCGCAAATGCAGAATTAATGTCCAATTGCAGCAAGGGGTTAAACCCGTCCTTCACTGAGGGTTTAACCCCTTGCTGCAATTGGGCATTTATTCTGGGTACCAGATGCCATGATCATTCAATACAGATCATGACATGTGCAGCAGTTAGGTAATTTATATTTCATATATGATCACATGGACTGTGTCCTACTGTCCTTTATGGGTTAAAGGGGTAATCCATAGAGAGAAAACATATAAGTTTGTATAACCATGCCCTGGAGAGTTTAGTTAATCTTATTCCTTACTGCCTTTCACTAGAGTACCCCTTTAATGTAAGAGTAGTCTATGGGGAATTTATATATTATTACACTGTGTGTGGCACTTGTAATGATGTATATTCTACTAAATAAGTAATTAATCACAGATGGAAACATTAAAACCACACAGAGGTACAGACAGTATAATTAGGTGCAGTATTGAAAATAATGGAATACCCCTTTAACACACCAGTCATTTTGGTAACACTGGCTATATCTGTTTATGAATTTAGGAATGTGGTTATGTGCAATTGTGCATATAAGTAAAATCAAAAAGTTGTAACATTTGTCAACAAAACTTTTTATTGATTTTTAATGTATTATAAACTCTTTAATAAACGATATCTCATGCAGGTATTATGACTGTAAAGCAACTGTCCTGCGTAAAATAAAAAAAACACAAGGAATTCAGGAAGTGGGAGCAGGAGTTTCGGAACCATCTCCTGCCAGAGGGTCGGAGTGAGACAGGCCTTGGTGGTCCTCATATGTCGCTTGAGTCCAAGAGTGCTGGCGGTGAGTAAAAAAAAAAGAAAAAACATGTACGGCGCCGCGAAGTGTCACTTGTACGTGTACGTCGCGGGGTTCCAGGAGCGCCACATCACCGGTAGCGGTGATCGGGCCGGGATGACTGCTGTTATCTAACAGCAGGCATCCCGGCACATCGCCGAGGGGGGTCCTGAGACCCCCCCATGACCGCGATGCGTGCAAATCGCAGGTCAATTCAGACCTGCGATCTGCGCGATTCCGGGACATACGGGTCACTGGTGACCCAGTGACCCGGAAAATAAGAGGGATCAGGGGTGTCCGAGACACCCTCGATCCCCCTAAAGGGATAGGAGTTTGGGGGCAGGGGTGCCACCCCTCCTATCCCTGCTAGTGGTCGGCCGAGCGACCGACCGATAACAGACCGGAGGAGGGGGGGTTAAAGTTCGGTTCCCCCGCTTTGCCCACCTATCGGTGTCCGGGCAAAACAGGGGAACCGTCCAGGGAAGGTCGGCGCTGGTGGTCCCTACCTGGATCACGGATCCCCGTTCGCGATCCTCCCCCACGTA
Organism: Hyla sarda; assembly: GCF_029499605.1. NCBI lineage: Eukaryota > Metazoa > Chordata > Amphibia > Anura > Hylidae > Hyla > Hyla sarda. Next base: position 383,100,934 of record NC_079190.1, on the reverse strand, counting down.
AGGCGGCGGCGGCAGCAATACATCCGGGTCCTGCTAGGTGAGTTGTTGCCTAGCAACATCCGGAGGGCCACAGTTTACAGTGGTCTCTAAACAGTGGCCCTCCAGATGTTGCAAAACTACAACTCCCAGCATGCCCAGACAGCTGTTTGCTGTGTGGGCATGCTGGGACTTGTAGTTTTGCAATATTTAGAGGGGTTCAGGTTGTAGATAACTAAGTGGTCTCAAACTGTAGCCCTCCAGATGTTGCAAAACTGCAACTCTCAGCATGCCCAGACAGCAGTTTGCTTTCTGGGCATGCTGCGAGTTGTAGTTTTGCAACATCTGGAGGGCCACAGTTTTGAGACCACTGGACAGTGATTTACAACTTGAACCCCTCTAAATCTTGCAAAACTACAACTCCCAGCATTCAGGAACAGCATAAGGCTGTCTTGGCATGCTGGGAGTTGTACTTGCGTGCCTCCAGCCATTGCATAACTACATCTCCCAGCATGCCCTTCCGCAATCAGTATGCTGGGAGTTGTAGTTTTGCAACAGCTGGAGGCACACTGGTTGGAAAATACTGAGTTAGGTCATAGAACCTAACTCAAGGTTTTCCAGCCAGTGTGCCTCCAGCTGTTGCAAAACTACAACTCCCAGCATGCATAGTCTGTCAGTGCATGCTGGGAGTTGTAGTTTTGACCCCCCTCCTGTGTGAATGTACAGGCTACATTCACACTGGCGGCAGATTACAGTGAGTTCCCCGCTACAAATTTGAGCTGCAGCTAATTTTCCGCCGCAGCTAAAACTCCTAGCGGGAGACTCAGTGTAATCTGCCGCCAGTGTGAATGTAACCTAAAAACACTACACTAACATAAAATAAAGAGTAAAACACTACATATACACACGTACACTGCCCCCCCCCACCACCCCCCTCCCCAATAAAAATGAAAAACGTATTGTATGGCAGTGTTTCTAAGATGGAGCCTCCAGCTGTTGCAAAACAAAAACTTCCAGCATTTCTGGACAGAAATTGACTGTCCAAGCATGCTGGGAGTTTAGAAACAGCTGGAGGCACCCTGTTTGGGAATCACTGGCATAGAATTCCCCTATGTCCACCCCTATACAAGTCCCTAATTCAGGCCTCAAATGCGCATGGCTCTCTCACTTTGGAGCCCTGTCGTATTTCAAGGCAACAGAATAGGGTCACATCGCCGTACTCGGGAGAAATTGCCTAAAAAATTTTGGGGGGCTTTTTCTCCTTTTACCCCTTATGAAAAGGAACAGTTGGGGTCTACACCAGCATGTTAGTGTAAAAAAATAAACATTTTTACACTAACATGCTGGTGTTGCCCTATACTTTTCATTTTCACAAGAGGTAAAAGGGAAAAACGCCCCCCAAAATTTGTAACGCAATTTCTCCCGAGTACGGAGATACCCCATATGTGGGCGCAAAGTGCTCTGGGAGCGCGCAACAAGGCCCAGAAGGGAGAGTGCGCCATGTACATTTGAGGTGATTTGCACAGGGGTGGCTGATTGTTACAGCGGTTCTGACAAACGCAAAAAAAAAACACACCCACATGTGACCCCATTTTGGAAACTACACCCCTCACGGAATGTAATAAGGGGTACAGTGAGAATTTACACCCCACAGGTGTCTGACGGATCTTTGGAACAGTGGTCCATGAAAATGAAAAATTTTGCACAGTCCACTGTTCCAAAGATCTGTCAGACACCAGTGGGGGGTAAATGCTCACTGTACCCCTCATTACATTCTGTGAGGGGTCTAGTTTCCAAAATGGTATGCCATGTGGGGGTTATTTTGCTGTTCTGGCACCATAGGGGCTTCCTAAATGTGACATGCCCCCCGAGCAAAATTTGCTCTCAAAAAGCCAAATATGACGCCTTCTCTTCTGAGCATTGTAGTTCGCCCACGGTGCACTTCAGGTCCACTTATGGGGTACCTCCATACTCAGAAGAGATGGGGTTACAAATTTAGGCGGGTCTTTTCTGCTATTAACCCTCTAAAATCCCCTTGTCGCTCCTTCGCTTCTGAGCCCTCTACTGCGCCCGCTGAACACTTTACATAGACATATGAGGTGTGTCCTTACTCGAGAGAAATTGGGCTACAAATATAAGTATACATTTTCTCCTTTTACCCCTTGTAAAAATTCAAAAATTGTGTCTATAAGAACATGCGAGTGTAAAAAATGAAGATTTTGAATATTCTCCTTCACTTTGCTGCTTTTCCTGTGAAACACCTAAAGGGTTAAAACGCTGACTGAATGTCATTTTGAATACTTTGGGGGGTGCAGTTTTTATAATGGGGTCATTTATGGGGTATTTCTAATATGAAGACCCTTCAAATCCACTTCAAACCTGAACTGGTCCCTGAAAAATTGTGAGTTTGAAAATTTTGTGAAAAATTGGAAAATTGCTGCTGAACTTTGAAGCCCTCTGGTGTCTCCCAAAAGTAAAAACTCATCAATTCTATGATGCAATCATAAAGTAGACATATTGTATATGTGAATCCAAAAAAAAATTATTTGGAATATCCATTTTCCTTACAAGCAGAGAGCTTCAAAGTTAGAAAAATGCAAAATTTTAAATTTTTTCATCAAATTTTGGGATTTTTCACCAAGAAAGGATGCAAGTTACCACAAAAATTTACCACTATGTTAAAGTAGAATATGTCACGAAAAAACAATCTTGGAATCAGAATGATAACTAAAAGCATTCCAGAGTTATTAATGTTTAAAATGACAGTGGTCAGATTTGCAAAAAAGGGCTTTGTCCTAGAGGTGAAAATGGGCTCCATCCTTAAGGGGTTAATAATTACTTGTTCAAAAAATATAAAACAATCATACTAATCCCAAACATACACACACCCATATATATATATATATATGTGTGTATATATTGATATATATATATATATATATATATATATATACATAAATAAAATATTCATATATATATATATATATATAGATAGATAGATAGATAGATAGATAGATAGATACATATACACTTTATACACACACATATATATGTATATATATATAGATATATATATATATACACTCTAAATATGTATATATATATATATATATATATATATATATATATATATATATATCTGTGTGTACATCTGTACATCTGTGTGTATATCTGTGTACACACATGCATACATAAATAGATATCAAACAATCAAGAGAATGCAGCACCTCCAGACCCACAACACTCCAAAATGCTGAAATAGTGATGAGTTTATTTCCTCAAAGGTTAATAAAATAATATTTCAGTATCTTCTTCTTTACCTATGATGAAATAAACTCATCACTTTTTCACCATATTGTAGTATATTTATTTAAGCTTTAACAACTTATGGTGGCAGCTAATCAAAGTAATGAGACACACTGTAATGTAAACTTTCTTACTGCTTCAGTCAAAACATTACTAATTAATTATTATTATTTTTTTTTTTCAGATCAACCAGGTCCATCTGTAGGGAGGATGGTCCGCCATCAAAACTTGCCCCAATCACCTGTCCTGTCCTCAGCACCGGCTGAGATAGATGAGGAGGAGGAGGTGTCCCCAGGTGCACAACACCAACCACTCTCCCCAACCCTAGCTCCTGGCTCTGTCCCAAGGGATACTTACATGCAGCTTGTTAAAGAAATCCAAAGGAGAACAGGAACATGTCGTGCGAATTAAGCCGGACGAATCGCACCATGCTTGAACTCCACCGGTCACAAAAACAAGAGTTCAAAGCCTGTTGGCCAAACAAATGGGAGAATTTCAGGCCATGTTGTTCCACCATAGCCAACAACATATGCAGGCGATGCATGATTTGAGGGTGGACGCTATATCTGCTATTGCCAGCTCTCAGAGGTTGCCTGACCCCATAAGCAGCAGCAGCAGTACCCCAAAAATCCCCTGAAATATACTGGACTAAATTAGTTTGCCTTGTTGATATGTTTCAGTTGTTGTTCTGTTTAAGATATGTTATTATTACTACAGCAGCATTGAAGGCCTTGGCCATTCAAGAAAAAAAAAAAGATTTTTTCTTTATCCTGTGTGGTGTCTAAATTATTACCAACATTACATTATTTTTATTTCCACTTTTTTTTTTTTGTGTTGTCCACATCTTGGGGGAGATTTATCAAAACCTGTCCAGAGGAGAAGTTGCCCATAGCAACCAATCAGATTGCTTCTTTCATTTTTTAACAAGGCCTGTGCTAAATGAAAGAAGCGATCTGACTGGTTGCTATGGGCAACTGGGCTGAAATGTACAGAGGTGTCAGCAGAGAGATCCCTGTGGTCAGACTGGAGAGAAATAAAAAAATAATAATAAACTGACTTATATTTTCTATTGGCACGTACATTATTCTGCGCAGATTTGATGTACTGCATATTATGCTGCAGATTTCAATATCTGCAAAAAATAATATATGTGTGAATAGACCATTATGCCTCTGGAATATTTGCTCCATTCATTTACTAGGGGTCCCTCTAGTGGCAGAGGCACTGTAAAGCACAACTGTTATAAAGAAAATTGATGGAATTTTAAGTTACTCACCAGTGATTTGCTGAAAGAAACTCCTTTTTTTTCACCCACTTCAAGGTCCAGCAATAGGATTCCTAAATCCTGAAAGAAAGATGGAAAGGTATACATTAAACTAAAATTAATAATGGGATATTAGGAGGGAAGGGGATGATTGACAGACCACTCACCTGTTTGAAGGGGCTGTTAAGCTTGTCACTTGCTTCACTTTTAAACAACTGGTAGTAACGGGAAAACATTCCAACTTGTTAACGAAACTTGAACTCAACGGTAACTGCAGCGTTCAACTTTAACTATAGAGATAACTTCAACTTTTTAGCTTGTTTCAAAGTTTAGGGCTGGGTACCCTAACTTTGGCAAATTGACTTTTAAAAAAGTCATCTGCTCCATGAGCTGAGGGGCCAGTTGAGAACGCTGTGGGCATAGAATGTTCCCGGTGACAGAAAATACCCGCTCACTTAGCACAGATGTTGGGGGGCAGGATAGGAGCTCCTGGGCCACCATGCTTAGAGCAGGCCAAATAGCCCTCCTTTCGTCCCAATATTTCATGGCATCGGCAGTGGGTAATATATGTGGTTCAGACACATACATTTTGACCATGTCTGCCACCTTATCTCTTGGTATCCGAGAGGGTTGTCTGGTTTGTCCAACCAGGCTTTGCAATGTCTCTGCCCAAAAGTCTGCAGCTCTTGAGGAGGTTGCAGCAGTGTTGCTGATGGTTGCTGAGATTTCTGCAGGCTCATCTTCCTCTGCTTCTTCCTCCTCATCATCCCTCTCTCATCATCCCTCCAATAGTGTCTGTCTGTCACACACCTTGGTGATTAATTTGTCCCTCCAGCTTGTTAGGGCATTTGCTTGGAGAGCCATTTTGCCCTTAATCCGGGGGTCACACACAGTGGCTAGCATTAGCTCAGGGCAAGTGTCTGTCAGCTCTTTAATCCTACGCTGTAGTTGGACCTGGAGTCTCCTTACCAGTGTGGCAACATCACCAACTATATAGCCTCCAGTCAACTTCTTTCTGTTATTCAGGAAGGCATCCATTTTGTTTAACAGATGAGTAAAGAGAGGGATGACTTGCGCCAAACTTGCCTTCTCCTGGCTTAAGTTTTCCATGACCGCACGAAAGGGGCTAAGTACAGCCACCACCTGAGCAACTAAGGTCCACTCCTCCCTGCCAAATGCTCTGGTGATGCCAATATAATTTTCATGGGACATTGCATGTATGGGTTTCTGCTGCTCTAGGATTCTTTCCAGCATTTCTAGTGTGGAATCCCACCGGGTGCTAACATCCTGTTTCAGTCTGTGTTGAGGAACACCTGCCTTACTCTGCTCCCGTCTGAGTAAGTGGCTGTCTTTAACACTCCGGTGAAAATGCCCTGCAATTTTTCTGCATGAATCCAGAACTCCTGTGAGCTTTGTGTTGCTTGGAGGACATGTGCAGAGCATCGCACACCCACAAAGTTGCCATCACGCAATGCCTTTATCATGTTGGCTGCACCGTCAGTCACCACGAAACCCATCTTCGAATTTGTATCTCCGTGTTCCCCAAGCCATTCTTCCACCATTTTTTTAAGTGCTCTGGTAATGTTTTGTGAGCTGTGCTGCTCATCCAATACCTCCGCATGGAGGAGGAATGAGCGGTGGCCCTGATTTGTATTCTCAACACCAGCCCCTGTGCTTCTTGGACCTGATTTGGTTTGGGCAAGTTCAGTGACAATGGGCTGCCACCAGTGTGTGGTCAATGATAGGAAAGCATGCTGGCCACTGGGAGCACTCCACAGGTCAGTGGTTAGATGTACAGACTGTCCAGCAGCTTTGCCCAGCTCCTCTTTTAGCAGATCCACACACGATTTATACAAAGCAGGTACTATACTTCTGCTGAATGTGGTACGTGATGGCACAATATATTGGGGTGCAAGTGCCTTTAGAAGGCGTTTAAAAGGTTCCCCTTCCACCATGTTAAATGGAGCCCCCCCAACGGCTATGAGCTCACCTATAAGGCGGTTAATCTTGCGGGACTGTTGGCGGGAAATCCCCCTGGGATGAAAACCAGTAAACTGTTCTATGGTGGACTGGTTTCCTTTACTGGGATGAACAACAGCTTCAGCCCCTTGCCCCTTTTCCAGGTTATCTGAGGCTGAACTCATAGTAGCACTGGAACTAGCACTACTACTTCCCTTTTTTTTACTTGGTGGAGCAGCCAAGCCACTTTGTTCTCTCATCAACACTGCCTTGTGGTGTGTCCTCAGATGGTTATTTATTCCTGCATTGGTGAGATGCCCCAAGACTTTGCCACGACTTACTTCCTTGCCACATAGCTTACATTTGGCCAAGCGACCATCCCCAACTGTTATAAAATGCTCCCATACCTTAGATTTGCGGTTACCACTGACACTGGGTTGTGCTGATGGGGAAGGTTTTTCTGGAAGGGGAGTGCTCTTGGAAGCAGTAGCTAAAGTCCTTGTACTGGTGACAGTGGCAGTCTTTGCATGGGAGGGTGTATCCACAACTATGGAGCCAGAGGAGGATGGTGGTGATGAAGATTCTTGATAGTCATCATCAATGTCATGTACGAATAGTAGTGGTGAAAAAGGTTTATCTGGTGCAATACTGGACCATGGTACCTCCTCTTCTACAATGCCAATGTTCACATCTGCAAGGGCTTGACTGACATGCATGATGTTGTCTATTTTGGTGTCAGAGCCTTCTTGATGGACATTTAGGGCCACCTCAGCATCAGTAATGGCTGTCTCATTTTCTGCTAGTCTCCGTCTCCACATTGCTGATGTCTCTGTTTGGTTGCCTAGAAGTATGGCCGCTGGAAGATTTGGCAGCAGGCCTTGCTGATGTCCCCTTGTAAAAAATGGCATTTGTTACCTTTGGCTTCTTGGTAACATCTTGTCCTCTAGCTGTCTCTGTGTCACTGGGGAAGTCTTCCTCAGGGGAGCTGTCCATCTCTACAAGCACTGTGAGTCACTGTTAACACCAGTAAAACTTTCACAGGAATAAAGAAAAGTTCCTCAATGTCTGTGAAAAACACAGAATGTAGAAGGACACCCCGATTGGCTGACTAGTGTCATGTGACAACAAACTCTGTAAAGGGACCAATCAAATAAATGGAGAAAATTATTTCTTAGTTTCGATTTCGTTAACTAATAACGAATGCATTCCGTAATTAACGAATGCATTCAGCAATTAACTAACGAATGCATACGTTATTTACAGACTGCATTGTTTGTTAACAAGAGTCAACATTCGTAATTATCGAATGCATATGTTAATCGGCATTCGGATCTCAACGAATATCGTCAGATTAGCATTTGTTAATATGGCGTTTTCGGAAAGACTCGACATTTTATGTTCGGCACCTTACGAATATCGTCAGATTAGCATTCGTTAATACGGCATTTTCTGAAACATTCGATATTTCATGTTCGTTTTTCGGGATCGTACGAAAGTAACGTAAATCACACTTTTTGTTATTTTAGCGATTCGTTCCGAAACAAAATGCACATGTCTATTATGAATTAATGCACTGCAATGAATCAATACACTTGTTAGATTTTGTCCCTGCCTGTACTTCAGCTTGGACAAATATGGTGCTACAGCCAGAAAGGAATATGTTCTAAATGGTATGGGGACCCCAAAGTGGTGGGTTTTTTTTTATACTCCTATATATGTTTCTATGAAAAAAAAAGATAAACAATTCTTTTATGATGTATATTAGAAGGGTTAATGTTTTACCAAGAAGTACTACATATAACAAGTTTTTAATTCTGACAGTGCCCATTTAACCTAGTCCACCCCAAAATCCACAACAGCAGATTTGTAACAAAAGCTGCACTATTTTGTGTGGATTTTCTGCTGTTGAAAATCTGCCACATTTCCGTCCTGTGTCGCCTCATCCTAATACTAACAGCACTTGGAGAGAGTCTTCAGTAGGTAGAATTGCTTCCTGCTGATACTACTCTGTTACCGAAATTGTTCCCGCTCATGATGTCACTGTAATTCAATATATCATTTTAGGCCGTACTTATAAATTTACTTTGAATTATCATCTGGAGAGAACCACTACAGATTTTTACATATGATAAAGAATAATTTAAGACACCCCACTTTTTGTCTCATATTTGCGCATAATTTTTGGTTATTTGGACTAAGATGTAACCACTTTTTGGTTGATGAGAATACCAATCACTTCTGATATGTGGCCAGAAGCCTAAGGGAGCATAACATCATATCCTACCCACTATGTGCTGCCAAAACCAGTGTTCTGTAAAAACATTATCTAAGACAGCAAGCACAACAGGCCCTGATTACATAGAAACTTTGCAGATCACCACCTTGGAATGGCAGTGCCCAACTAAAGTACTTGGAACACATTATGTGCTTTGCATATTAGACAGTCACAATTTCCTTACTGAAATGAATTACAATATGTGTATAGCCGAGCAAATATAGATAGTTTGGGGAAGCAGTTGATATAATAGAAATCTATTTTATTTGTCATTATTGACTGTGTTTGAGATGCTCATTCATAGAATTCACGCATCATGCATGGGTGACAAGATGATTGTATGTGTGGCACCAACCTGTTATAGTAATCACTGCTTTGACTTCAAAGGGGTACTCCGCTGCCCCAGCATTTGTTTTGTTCTGAATGCTTGGAGCTTACGGCGGGGTCGTGACGTCATGGGCTCATTTTCTCATGCCACGCCCCCTCAATGCAAGTCTATGGGACTCCCATAGACTTACATTGAGGGGGCGTGGTGTGATGTCTTGAGAGGGCATGGCAATCATGGTTTTAGGTCCGGTCACAAAACCGTGTACGGGACAAAAATTAGCCGAATGGAGTAAGTGTTTGACTCCAGTCGGCTCATTGAAATGAATGGGGTTCGGAACGAACCCGGCTGGGATACGGGAGCAGCCGTTTTCTCTCCTCCCAACCGGATCCGGAACCCGTACACTACAAATGTGTGAACCCACCCTTAGAAGACGTCTTACAACTTCAGTTTCTCCCCTACCATCTCCAAACTTCTGTGGCACTGCCCTCTGGGTGCACCACCTGTTAATTCTTGGTCATGTAAAACCACGCCATCACCATTGATCCTTTAAGTCTTTCTGACCTTAGGAACTACAATAATAATGCAGGGCTGCCGGTACCAACGTAATATCTGCTTTGTAGTCCATGCTTTTGCACAGGAAGCTATATATATATATATATATATATATATATATATATATATACATATATACTGTATATATATATATATATATATATATATATATATATATATATATAAATAGATAGATAGATATACTATGTGTATATGTATAGATATATTTATATATATATACAGTACAGACCAAAAGTTTGGACACACCTTCTCATTCAAAGAGTTTTCTTTATTTTCATGACATGACTAGACATAACAAAAAAGTGTGAAACAACTGAAAATATGTCATATTCTAGGTTCTACAAAGTAGCCACCTTTTGCTTTGATTACTGCTTTGCACACTCATTCTCTTGATGAGCTTCAAGAGGTAGTCACCTGAAATGGTCTTCCAACAGTCTTGAAGGAGTTCCCAGAGATGCTTAGCACTTGTTGGCCCTTTTTGCCTTCACTCTGTGGTCCAGCTCACCCTAAACCATCTCGATTGGGTTCAGGTCTGGTGACTGTGGAGGTCAGGTCATCTGGCGCAGCACCCCATCACTCTCCTTCTTGGTCAAATAGCCCTTACACAGCCTGGAGGTGTGTTTGGGGTCATTGTCCTGATGAAAAATAAATGATGGTCCAACTAAACGCAAACCGGATGGAATAGCATGCCGCTGCAAGTACAGCGGTAGCCATGCTGGTTCAGTATGCCTTCAATTTTATATAAATCCCCAACAGTGTCACCAGCAAAGCCCCCCCCCCCCCCCCCACACCATCACACCTCCACCTCCATGCTTCACGGGGGGAACCAGGCATGTAGAGACCATCCGTTCACCTTTTCTGTGTCGCACAAAGACACGGTGGTTGGAACTAAAGATCTAAAATTTGGACCCATCAGACCAAAGCACAGATTTCCACTGGTCTAATGTCCATTCATTGTGTTCTTTAGCCCAAACAAGTCTCTTCTGCTTGTTGCCTGTCCTTAGCAGTGGTTTCCTAGCAGATATTCTACCATGAAGTCCTGATTCACACAGTCTCCTCTTAACAGTTGTTCTAGAGATGTGTCTGCTGCTAGAACTCTGTGTGGCATTGACCTGGTCTCTAATCTGAGCTGCTGTTAACCTACAATTTTTGAGGCTGGTGACTCGGATGAACTTATCCTCCGCAGCAGAGGTGACTCTTGGTCTTCCTTTCCTGGGGCGGTCCACATGTGAGCCAGTTTCTTTGTAGCTCTTGATGGTTTTTGTGACTGCGCTTGGGGACACTTTCCACCTAGTATATGACATATTTTCAGTTGTTTCACATTTTTTTGTTATGTCTATAATTCCACGTGTTAATTCATAGTTTTGATGCCTTCAGTGTGAATCTACAATTTTCATAGTCATGAAAATAAAGAAAACTCTTTGAATGAGAAGGCGTGTCCAAACTTTTGGTCTGTACTGTATATATAGATATATCTATATATATATATATATATATATATATATATATATATATATATATATATATACTGTGTGTGTGTATATATATATATATATATATATATATATATCTACTGCATATATATATATATATATATGTGTGGTGTGTGTCTGCATATATATATATATATATATATATATATATATATATATACATAATGTCTTTAAAAACAATTTGAATTGAATGGGAAATATTCATTTATTTGATACTTTTGTCGAGGAAATAGTTCTAATGAATGATGTGAAAATGTCTCAAAGGCTTGATGATAAAGACAACAGTTTTTGGAGTTTTCATAACCCAGAATTTAATGAGTCCAATGTCACTAAAGTTTATACAACCTATTGGGTAATCTACTGTAGTCATCAGTGATGATGGACAATATCTTGGTTCAGGCAAGAAGAAAAAAAAGAGGAGCAATGCAAATGTTTACTGGAGTTCAACCACACATTAAACTTTGATACCACAATCCTCTTATGAGATTATTTTCCCTTTAACAGATGTTTTATATCTAACATTGAAGTAGAATAGGCCTTGTCAAGCTCAGAGTGTACTTGATGATGGAATAATAATAATAAACTATCATCAGATGTGATGTGGTATAGATAAGTACTATTCTAATGTGTAATTTTACTAGAGGTTATTCCGCTGCACTGATCTATTATTTAACAGACTCATATGGTCCCTGAGGTTCATCTGAATTGCCTTTTATTGCTTTTCATGAACACATTGACTCATTTGCTGTTAGGCTGGGTCCACACTACGTTTTGTCCCATACGGGAGCGCATACGGCAGGAGGGAGCTAAAACCTCGCGCTCCCGTATGTGACCGTATGCGCTCCCGTATGCCATTCACTTCAATGAGCCGACCGGAGTGAAACGTTCGGTCCGGTCGGCTCATTTTTGCGCCGTATGCGCTTTTACAACCGGACCTAAAACCGTGGTTGACTGAACTAATTTATGCAGGAAAAGTCATCAACTGCCGAGCCGAGAAGTTCGTGACAAATCAAATTTACTGTAAGTTCGCTCATCTCTAGTCTGGATATAAGGGGACAAAACAGGAATAATTTTACTATCTGGGGTACCCCTTTAATATTGAATATTTTTTTTAGATGACCCAAAAATGGTAAGAATACCTTTTCTTTAGATGCCTATCATTGTATCACTGCCATGCTCACCCATTGTTCTCCACTGTGGTTTTCCTGCATTCCATTCATGTAGGCGGAATGTCTGCACGAAGAACAAGTGCGGACATTCCGCACATTTGACTAACCGTCATTTTCTAACCGAAATGCATTTTCAAGCGGTCGTAGCACCCGCAGTGCTACGACCGCTTGAAAATGCATTTCCCTGCAGACTCTGCAGAAAGAGAAGATTTGACTATTCTTTTTTGCGGATGCTGGAATCTGAATTTCCGCGCCAGAAACATCTGTCATGAAAATTCTACTGTATGAACAGTGAAGCAGAATCCCACTGAAATCAATGGGACTCTGCTTCTGTAGAATGTCTGTGCCATGTGAACATAGCCTTAAAATCCTCTACTCAGAGCCAGGCTGATAAAATGCACAGGTTCTGAAACAGATGTTTTTTGAAGCGCTACAAGCTTCACATCCCAACTTCTTTGTGGCTTCAAAATAATTTTTATGTCATACTGCATTTAAATTATATAATAATAGCATCATACACTGCTAAATAATACTGATTCATATAGTGTTAATTTTAATCTAGGGATTACAGAGAACAATATCTGGTGGTCTATGGTAATCAGGTGGTTAATGGGGACAGCACTGGCCATACAGATCCATGCAGAGCATTGGACAGGGAAAAATGTGGGTTAATACACTGCACAAAAAAATAAAGGGAACACTTAAACAACACACTGTAACTCCAAGTCAATCACTCTTCTGTGAAATCACACTGTCCACTCAGGAAGCAACACTGATTGACAATCAATTTCACATGCTGTTGTGCAAATGGAACAGACAACAGGTGGAAATGATAGGCAATTAGCAAGACACCCCCAATAAAGGAGTGGTTCTGCAGGTGGTGACCACAGACCACTTCTCTGTTCCTATTCTTCATGGCTGATGTTTTGGTCACTTTTGAATACTGGCAGTGCTTTCACTCTAGTGGTAGCATGAGACGGAGTCTACAACCCACACAAGTGGCTCAGGTAGTGCAGCTCATCCAGGATGGCACATCAATGCGAGCTGTGGCAATAAGGTTTGCTGTGTCTGTCAGCGTAGTGTCCAGAGCATGGAGGTGCTACCTGGAGAGAGGCCAGTACATCAGGAGAGGTGGAGGAGGCCGTAAGAGGGCAACAACCCAGCAGCAGGACCGCTACCTCCGCCTTTGTGCAAGGAGGAGCAGGAGGAGCACTGCCAGAGCCCTGCAAAATATGTAGAGGCAGAGGGAAAAAACCCTTTGGATGGTGCTGCTGTCCCAATAAGAAGTGATGTCCAGACCAGAGATATTTATTGGTTTATTGAATTAAAAATAAAAATAAAAAACAATGTACAGCAGGAGATGACACGTTTCGGGGGAGCCACCCCCTTCCTCAGATCAGTGTAGAGGTACAGAAACAAAGCAGGGTTTAAATACATTTCAAATTGGTGCCAGTATGAAAAAAAGGGGGCAGAGCTACAAGGGGGCGGAGCCACAAACATTACATCATACAATCACATCTTAATGTTAACTCTAACTTTTACATAGATTTATATCATAACATAGATGGAGCAATTAGCCCGTGTGAATGCACTGTGGGTTTTATTATTATGTGCAGCTGTGTCAGTGTAGGTGTCAGGAGAACGCTGCTGACAAGGAGATCGCAACATCCGGCCTCCAGATGTCAACATCCTGCAGGGGATGACTGACATCGCTGGAGCTGGAGGATGCGATGTTCCACCGCGTCAGCGCGGTCACGTGACGGTGGTGAACCTATCAGGGGAGAGGGGCGTGTACAGCTGTCAATGTACTCTCGGTGCGCACCTCAGTGTTAGTACGAGATTCTTATCAAATAGGAGGGACGGGCAGCGTTGTCACTGCTGGTGTAGCATTGACAATGCTGCCTGCCCCTCTGTACATTTATTTTTTATTTTTAATCCAATAAACCACTCCAGTTGTTTGAAAATATCTCTGGCCTGGACATCACTTCTCATTGGGACAGCAGCGCCATCCAAAGGGTTATCTTTCCTATGCCTCTATGTACTCTCTTCAGGATTGGATCCTCCTTTTCCTGCAACCCTAGGCACAGCAGCAGTTCCTGGCTTCTTCAGTTACCCACTTGATTGGGCTATATGTAAATTTTACATTCACTCCAGGTGAGCGGCCATTACCTAAGGGCTTACTAAGCCCGTTCAACTACCATATGGGACATCATGTCTTGCTTCATCCACCAACGCTACGTTACACCACAGACTGTCCAGGAGTTGCCACCTCATCAGGAGAATGCCCAGGCATTGTAGGGAGGTCATACGGGCACGTGGAGGTCACACACACTACTGAGCCTCATTTTGACTTGTTTTAAGGACATTACATCAAAGTGGGATCAGCCTGTAGTGTGGTTTTCCACTGTGATTTTGAGTGTGACTCCATATCCAGACCTCCATGGGTTGATAAATTTGATTTCCATTGATAAATTGTGTGTGATTTTGTTGTCAGCACATTCAACAATTTAAAACCAAAATATTCATATGATTAGTTCATTCATTCACATGTAGGAGCAGTGTAATTGTCTCTCTAGATTTGCTCTTTTTTGTAAAATGACAGGAGCTGATAGTAAAGGATAAATGTTACGTTGCTTTGTAGTGTGGTGTCCCGGGACTGGACTCGGTCCCCTACCTTTGGTTGTAAGTCCCCATAGACAGAGTTCCTCATGCTGATAGGGCTCTCCTGGTGGGATAGTCCCTAGTCGCCTCCTAGTGTTCTTAAAATTGTATATATTTAATATAGTATAATGTAGTGTAAGTAATGTACAGGACCTTAGGTCACGTGATCAATGATATTTGTGTTGTATTGGAGGTTAAGGACCTTCGGGTCATGTGACTAGGTTATGTGTTACATCCACAATCCTTTGTACTAGGACTGACAGGTTTGGGGAACCAATAAGCTTTGAGCCTGCCCCTTCAGATATAAGGGCGCTGTATCCAATGATCGCTCTCTTGTCTCCGGGATATGACTGCGAGCGGAGCTCTGTGTAATTCTACAAGCAAATTAGGCCTGAAGCCTACCAATTTCAGCTGCATACTGAACCGTGAGTTTCTCCAACTCCATCCGTGAATCCTACGTGACTGAACCTAACATATACCCCTAAATTCAGTGGAACCGCGTAAAGCAAGGATTCAAAGCTTATTTCCTACAAGGTCCCAGCCAACCTGTGAGGAGCCTAAATTCTGGTCCTCTTGTAAAGACATTTGTTATTTGCATCCTGCACAAAATCTGCAGTAAAGTTATTTCAAGTTCAATACCATTCCGGCTGTGGACAATCCTTTATTTCTGCCTATCGTTCTTGGGATGGGTGGCGGTAGGACATATATATACATTTAGGAAACCCGCACCCTGGCGTCACGACAAATTAGGGTTAATCCTATACCCAACAACACTACCCTGCAACACCCCTGTTCACCCCTCATCCCCAGTCACCACAGTAGCTCCTATCCTTAGGTGTCTCCAGGAAACTGTTATCGTGGGCAAATGAATGGTTTGCTCCGCATGTAATAAGCCCTGCATTAACCATGGGTTCCATGGGCAAATGCATGACCGCATGAACCATGTCCTGTAATGTCAAAACAATGAAACTCTTAAGCATTCAACTGAGTGAAATCTCCAAATCGATGAAACAAGCCCTAAATCCTTTATATTTCAAGTTCTATTCCATACTTCAAGCATCTAAAAACATCAAAAAGGATTATTTGGAGCATTTTCTATGGAAGTTTACATTGAACAGATGGTTTTCTTTTTGTTTTGCTGGTTGTGGCCATATATACTGGATTTCAAGAATAATCTTTCATCAGAATTATCTAACATATAAGATCAGATCAAGTCTGACTAGATTAGTATTGGGCAAAGGGCCTATTATAAGGCCACACAAATTTTAATACAGGGCACATTGCCCAACATTGGAAAATGTGTGGATTGTGTTACAAAACAAAACAAAACAAAAAAATAGTAAAAAAAAAAAAAAAAATGGTAAAAGGAAGTTTTCATTGTTTGGGCATCCGCATTATAACTAATGAATTATTGGTTCATGGCTTGAGGTTTTTTCCTCCCCAGGTTTTAAATTACATGTTTTATAAGCAATTGCAGTAATCTTTGTTCTCAGGTATTTAATAGAAAATAAACTATTTCTTGAGGCTGAATGTAACAGTCCACATACCTCACCATAATCTGAAACAGAAGGTTAGAAAGATTTTTTTATAGATAACAATTGGCGTTTGGTTTTAGTTTGATTAATTTAATTTATTTTATTGATTGTTGATTTGCTTTTTAATAGGGAACCTCTCCTAATGACCAGTCTTATAAACAAGACGGCTTCAAATCCAAGTGGTGAAGATAAAGACTACGTGGAAGGTTTATCAAAATCTGTACAAAGGAAAAGCAACCAATCAGATCACTTCTTTCATTTTGCAGAGGCCTTGTTAAAAATGAAAGAAGCGAGCTGATTGATCGCTATGGGTAACTGGGCAACTTTTCCTCTGGTCAGGTATTGATAAATCTCCCCCTATGACAGTTTGAATGATATCGGAACAGGACTATGGGTGAGATTATCCAAAACCTGTCCAGAGGACAAGTTTCTGTGTTGCCCATAGCAACCAATCAGATTGCTTCTTTCATTTCTGAAAAATGAAAGTAGCGATCTGATTGGTCGCTATGGGCAACTGGTCAACTTTGTGTTTCTCCTTATTTTCTCAAAGAAGAAGCTGGAAAAATTCAGTATAATTGACCTCAATGGTGTTGATCAAATTCCAGAAGGAAACTAGCCAATATGACAAGACTTTTGGTATTTAAGTTATTATTTTATTTTACTTTTTAAATACAACCTTGTACAGACCTAGTTTTCACATTACTACTCAATTACTGGAACCAAAAGCACTACAAATAAAACATTAAAAAATAAAAAAAACAAATGTATACTAATAATAATAAACAGCATCATCTCTGGTGCATTAGGATATCCCAACAAAACACATTGTTGTGTTGGGTTAATGCATTTCAGATAACCATGTCTACATATGTAGTTTTCTGTTGGTGTCTGTCAATTTTTGATTACATAGTTAAATAGTGGTTACATGATTCATAATGTTAAAAAAAAGCCATCAAGTTCAACCTATAATCCAACTTTATTAATCCAGATTGCCCAATACCAGAGGGAACAAAAAATCCTTGCCAACTCTAAATATGGCAATTAAAATAAATCCCGGGATCAACGTTCTGTCCCTTTAAATCTAGGATCTAGTAATGTTATTACTTTCCAGAAATTCATCCAGGCCTGTTGAATTGACTTCTATAGTAACTGGCCGTATTGTTGTACATGAGCAGTCCACTTGCCTAAGTTGTGGGATAGATTTGCAATATACTATTTGAAATATTACTCCTACACATGCATGTACAGTCATCCCTCAACTTACAATGGCCTCAACATACAATAGTTTCAGCATACAATGGTCTTTTCTGGACCATTGTAACTTGAAACCAGACTCAACATACAATGCTATGGAATCTGCAAAACGTGTCAATGGCCGGAAGAACCAACCAATCAGAATGGATATTTCACTGGTAAAACCTGTGTATTCCGAAAGTGCATACACTGACTGGTGTTTGGTAGCGCCCCCTACAGTACAGGGAGGTATTACATGTTCTGTACTCTTTACCTGTGTCAGGGTTAGCTTCTCCTTTGGGCATCAGGTGAGGGTGGCTCCATTTTCCTTCTTTTAGGACATTGTGTGTTCTGTACAGGACCCTGAAGAAGCTCCTGTCCTCTACATAGACAGTGTTTCCCAAAGAGGTTGCCTCCAGCTGTTGCAAAACTACAACTCCCAGCATGCCCGGACAGCCTTTGGCTGTCCGGGCATGCTGGGAGTTGTAGTTTTGCAACAGCTGGAGGCACCCTGGTTGGGAAACACCGAAATAGACAGTGATTTACAGCTCCCAGCAGATCTTTCTTACTTTTATATGTAAGGATTTGCTTTATCTGTATTAGTTATCTACTTATTTTTCTTTAATCCTCACTTTCTCCTATTTTTGGATTACATTTTGGGGCTTCAGAACCAATTACCAGGTTTCCATAGAGTTATGGTCTCAACATACAATGGTTTCAACATACAATGGTCGTCCTGGAACCGATTAATATTGTAACTTGAGGGACCACTGTATTATGCAAAACCTTTTACTCTTAGCCACAGGAAATCTCCTTGTGAAAGTAGCTGAAACTGTTACTTTTACTGCAACACTTCACTTATTAGTGGTGTAGGTGTAAATTATTGTGATTTTTTACTATATAACATTAGCAGGCCAACAAGACATCTGAGGGAGCTGCAGTGGTGTTGAAGGTTTACACGATTTTCTTTACAAGTTGCATATTGTGCTATATAGCATGCATAGGAACTTAAAGGGATACTCTGCTGGACAGTTCCTAAAATGGACAGAGGAGTCAGCAGAGAGCACTGTGGTCAGACAGAAAGGAACTTTAAAGAGAAAAGAACTTCCTCTGGTGCATACAGCAGCTGATAAGTACTGGAAGGATTAAGATTTTTAAATAGAAGGAGGGGCACTCCAGTGGGCAAAAAAAAAATTCATATCAACTGGCTCCAGAAAGTTAAACAGATTTGTAAATTACTTCAATTAAATTACTTAAGCAGAGAGCACTGTGGTCAGACTGAAAAGAACTATGCAACTTCCTCTGTAGTATGAAACAGCTGATAAGTACTGAAAGGATTGAGGTTTTTTAATAGAAATAATTTACAAATCTGTTTAACTTTCTGGCACCAGTTGATTTGGAAAGAAAATTGTTTTCCACTGAAGTACCCCTTTAAGACATTGTGGATGTAACACTGTGGCTTCCTCTCTGCTTCCCTGCCAGCAATTATACAATCTCCCCATACATGTAACCAGCAGTTTTAGTCATAAAACTGCTACTCGCTCAGATTAAATTAAAAACCATATGAAACCGTACTGCAGACACATTGGGGGAGATTGATCAAAACCTGTGTAGAGGAAATGTTGACTAGTTGCCCATAGCAACCAATCAGATTCCTTCTTTCATTTTTGAAAGAAGCAATCTGATTGGTTGCTATGGGCAATTGGTCAACTTTTCGTCTACACACGTTTTGATAAATCTCCCCCATTATGGCCGCATGGCCTTCGCCACCTGAGACTCAGCCCTTAGGGTACACATTCTCACATTGCAGCTGCTTCATTTATGCATACATACATACATACTGTATGCTCATACTACACACATGGGTACCAGACTGCACATATATATAAGCTGGTCACATTGAAATCCACATTATTAACACATGTATTGTATATTTTTATGGTGGAAAATAAGTATTTGGTCACCTACAAACAAGCAAAATTTCTGGCTCTCACAGATCTGCAACTTCTTTTTAACGGCACCTGTTCACAACCTCAAGCAGTCACATTCCAAACTCCACTATGGCCAAGACCAAAGAGCTGTCGAAGGACACCAGAAACAAAATTGTAGACCTGTACCAGGCTGGGAAATCTGAATTTGCAATAGACAAGCAGCTTGGAGGGAATGAATCACCTGTGGGAGAAATTATTAGAAAATGGAAGACATACAAGACCACTGATAATCTCCCTCGATCTGGGGCTCCACTCAAGATCTCACCCTGTGGTGTCAAAATGATCACAAGAACGGTGAGCAAAAATCCCAGAACCACATGGGGGGACCTAGTGAATGACCTGCAGAGAGCAGGGACCAAAGTAACAAAGGCTGCCATCAGTAACACACTAAGCTGCCAGGGACTCAAATCATGCAGTGCCAGACATGTCCCCCTGTTTGAGCCAATACATGGCCGGGCCCGTCTGAAGTTTGCTAGAGAGCATTTGGATGATCCAGAAGAGTATTGGGAGAATGTCATATGGTCAGATGAAACCAAAGTTGAACTTTTTGGTAAAAACTCAACTCTTTGTGTTTGGAGGAGAAAGAATGCTGAGTTGCATCCAAAGAACACAATACCTACTGTGAAACATGGGGGTGGAAACATCATGCTTTGGGGCTGTTTTTCTGCTAAGGGACCAGGGCGACAAATCCATGTAAAGGAAAGAATGAATTGGGCCATGTATTGCTAGATATTGAGTGAAAACCTCCTTCCATCAGCAAGGGCATTGAAGAGGAAATGTGGCCAGGTCTTTCAGCATGACAATGATCCCAAACACACCGCCCAGGCAACGAAGGAGTGGCTTTGTAAGAAGCATCTCAAGGTCCTGGAGTGGCCTAGCCAGTCTCCAGATCTCAACCCCATTGAAAACCTTTGGTGGGAGTTAAAAGTCCGTGTTGCCCAGCGGCAGCCTCAAAACTGCTCTGGAGGAGATCTGCAAGGCCAAAATACCAGAAATGGGCCAAAATACCAGCAACAGTGTGTGAAAACCTTGTTAAGACTTACAGAAAACGTTTGACCTCTGTCATTGCCAATAAAGGGTTGAGATCCACTTTTGTTATTGACCAAGTACTTATTATCAACCGTAAGAAATTCTTTAAAAATCAGACAATTTTATATTTTTGTGATTTTATGGATTTTGTTTTCCAATTATGTTTCTCATAGTTGAGGTATACCTATGATGAAAATGACACGCCTCTCCCATCTCTTTAAGTGGGAACACTTGCCCAATTGGTGGCTGACTAAATGCTTTTTTCCCCACTGTATATTATCAGCACAGAGTCCAGGTGTGCAGGTATTTTCTCTTAAATGAGATGCAGAATGGGACACCAGGAAAGATGTTACTACTATACAGACTAGCAGCCTGATAGTCCTGCTCTGCATCTCCTAAGCATCACTGTTGGGTCTACAATCTGCTTCAACTCCACTTCCGCTGCTAACAACTTTGAGTAATTTAGCAGGTGACCCACTGAGGAAGCTAAAAGAGCGACCAATCAGAAATCTGTCCACACTCGGTGGTGTCACCTTGCTTTTGGGTGACACCAGGTGTGGTCTACACCCTCCCTATCAACTCCACTGATACTTATTATGGTAAGTGAAAGAAAAAGAATTTGATCCCATGATGATTTTGTATGTTTTCCCCACTGACAAAGAAAGGATCGATCTAAAATGTAAATGGTCAGTTTATTTGAACAGTGAGAGACAGAATAACAAGAAAATTTAAATTCATAAAAACACATTTCAAATAAATTTTGAATTGACTTGCATTTCACTCAGTGTCTTAAAGGGGTACTCCGCTCTTATGCATGTTATCCCCTATCCAAAGGATAGGGGATAACATGTTTGATCGCGGGGGGTCCGGCTGCTGGGCTCTTCGGACCAGCGCTGCGGCGTTACGATCATGAACATGATCGCGATGTCACGCTATGCCCCCTCCATTCATGTCTATGGGAAGGGGGCATGGTGGCTGTGTTCGCCAGTCATGTGGCATTGCACGGAGTTTGCTCCGTGTAATAGATGACTGGGGGGCTGCGGCAGATTGCTGAGAACCCCCGAGATCAGACATTTGGATAGGGGATGACATGTCTAGCAGCGGATATACCCTATCTGCAAGATTTCTGGCTCCCAGGTGTTTTTTATACAGGTAATTAGTTGAGAATAGGAGCACTCTCTTAACCCCTTAAAGGGGTACTCCACCCTAGACATCTTATCCCCTTTCCAAAGGATAGGGGATAAGATGTCTGATCGCAGGCGTCCCGCCACTGGGAACCCCTGCAATCTCCCTGCTGCACCCAGCGTTCGTTTAGAGCAGGGGTCGGCACCCGCAGCTCTGGAGCCGCATGCGGCTCTTTTACTCCTTTGTCGCGGCTCCGCGAGTCTGTCCCGGGTCCCGGTCACCCTCATTCCGGGACAATGCAGTGTCCCGTAATGATCTGAGCCCGTGAGCCGCCGTCGGTTTACTTACCTGCCCTGGTGCCATCAGAGTGGAGTCTCTTCTTCTGGGGCCGCGTGGATCCTCACTGTCATGTGACAATGTAACGTCACATGACAGTGACGTCGCCGGCCTGCGCCTCAGTCGAGGAGCGCCGCCAGTGAGAGGAAGACGCCACGTGAGGAGCTGATGAGTATGTAAAGTACATTACTCACTTGACAGCGGGGCGTTAACCCCTCACCCCGCGGCAGCGTTAATGCTGCCGCAGGGTGAGAGGTTAACGCTACCGCTGCCATGGGGTGAGGGGTAACTTAACCCCTCACCCCATGGCAGCGGCAGCGTTATCGCGGGGTGAGAGGTTAACGCTGCCGCTGCCATGAGGTGAGGGGTAACTTAACCGCTCACCCCATGGCAGCGGCAGCGTTATCGCTGCTGCGGGGTGAGAAGTTAACGCTGTCGCTGCCATGGGGTGAGGGGTTAAGTTACCCCTCACCCCATGGCAGCAGTAGCATTAACCCCTCACCCCGCGGCAGCATTAACCCCCCTCTCCCCAGTGCATTAACCCCCCTCTCCCCAGCCCACCCCAGGCCTGGGCCCCAAAAAAGCCCACCCCAGGCATGGGCCCCAAAAAAGCCCACCCCAGGCCTGGGCCCCAAAAAAGCCAACCGCAGGCCTGGGCCCCAAAAAAGCCCACCCCAGGCCTGGGCCCCAAAAAAGCCCACCCCAGGCCTGGGCCCAAAAAAAGCCCACCCCAGGCCTGGGCCCAAAAAAAGCCTACCCCAAAAATATATTTTACATTGTTAAGTGAAAGTCCTTTTTTTCTTCAGATTGACAGCTGACTGCACGATCCTGTATATATAGCATTAAGGTAAGAAACAATATATGCAGTGTTATATTTGTTTTAAATGTCGCAATGGTTTTGTGGCTCCCAGTTTTTTTTCTTCTTCGGAAACGGGTCCAAGTGGCTCTTTTTGTCTTAAAGGTTGCAGACCCCTGGTTTAGAGTGTCAGGTGCAGCGCCGGAGGCTCATGACATCACAGACACAACCCCTTCATTGCAATTCCTATAGACTTGCAATGAGGAGGCTTGGCCGTGACGTCACGCGTGGCTTGTGGCCGTGACGTCTTGAGCCTCCGCCCCACATTGCCAGTCATCCGGCACGGAGCGAAGTTCGCTCCGTGCACCTGATGTCTGGGGTGCCGCAGCCGAGATCATGGGGGAACCTAGTGGCAGGACCCCTGCGATCATACGTCTTATCACATAACCTTTGAATAGGGGATAAGATGTCTAGGGGCAGAGTACCCCTTTTTAGGACCAGGCCATTTTTCATTTTTGCACTTTCGCTTTTTCTTCCTCACCTTTTAAAAATCATAACACTTTAAATTTTCCCCCTACAGACCCATATGAGGGCTTGTTTTTGTGCGCCACCAATTGCACTTTGTAAAACGATCAATCATTTCACCACAAAATCTACAGCCAAACCAGAAAAAAAATATTTGTGAGGCAAAATTGAAAAAAAAAATGCCATTTTGTACATTTTTAGGGTTTCTGTTTCTACACAGTGCACTTTTCGGTAAAAATGACACCTTATCTTTATTTTGTTGGTCCATGCAGTTACAATGATACCTAATTTATATAGGTTTTATTTTATTTTACTTTAAAAAAAAAACATATAACTTAATGCACAAAAATGTGTATGTTTAAAATTGTCATCTTCTGACCCCTATAACTTTTTTATTTTCTGTATATTGGGATGCGTAAGGGCTAATTTTTGCCCAGTGATCTGAAGTAGATACCTTTTTTTTATGGGACTTCTTGATCACATTTTATACATTTTCTAGGATATACAAAGTTACCAAAAATAAGCAATTTTTTACTTTGGAGTTCACCCCACTGAATCACCAGGGACTGTTTAAAGGTCCCTTTAGATGCCACTGACAGCTTTGACAGCGGCAATCTAAAGGCTTAATAGCAGGCCCGGCTATTTTAGGCGGCCCTCAGCTACAGGGATCATGGTATGTCAGGAACCAAGCGTCATACATTGTTTGCCGTCTTCAAGGACATCTACAGCAAAGGGGGTCTGACCACTGGGACCCCCTCGATCTCCTGCAGCGGGTCACGGCTCTCCCGCGCAGGAGGCATGCCGGCTGCAGCATGACGTTGCGGCCGACACGCCTCCTCCATGTATCTTTATGGGAGAGGCGAGAAGGCAGGGTTCGTGCCTCCCCGCCTCACCCATAGAGCTGTATGGGGAGGGGGTGTACTGTCGACCTCAGTGAGGTCGGCGCTACGTGCATTAGCTGGCACACAGCAATGCAGGGGCCCCGTCTGGGAGATCGCGGAGGTCCCAGCAGTGGGACCCCAAGCGATCAGAAACTTGGACAGGGGACAAGTTTTGTTCACTGCAGATGTCCTTTAAGATGAGCCAGCTTGTCCTTAGATGGCAACCAGTTAATCAGTAAACAGTAAATATTTAAATTCCTAATGCTCTTGTTCTAGGCAGAAAACATTGCTGGGCAGAAATTGCCAACTGTTAATCTAATTTTCACAAACACACAAAAGCCATCAAATGCTTATTTTTAAATATAGAACATAGCATTTGAATTAGAAGTTATCAAGTACAATTAGGAAATTGAATGTTCTTGTACAAACATTATTAAGTGACAGTATATTTGCCTTAATATCTTTTGTTCATAAGGAGGAGGGACATATTTTTCAAATATGTTCCAATATGCATATCAAACCACTTTTCATATATTCTGTGGAGAATACAGAAATTATAATACAGTATATTTAATTTTTTTTACTATGGTAATTTATTTTCTTCAAACTGAAGACTTCATTTCAGAGGAGGATAGTCTGACACTGGTCAGCTAAAACACCTGTCGCCAGCCAAAACTTTTTATATTATGTAGATAATATCATTATATGTATATTTGTAATATACATCGTGTGGTACCTTAGTGGGGGTATAGGGTAGTTGGGGTGTTGCGGTTCTTGAATTATAAAGGGCGCTGTTAACCCTTGTCACTCGTGACGCCAGGGTGGGGGTTAAATACTGTAATGGTGCTGGGCCTATCGCTACCCTTCCCAAGAACGATAGGTGAATGCATAATAAATGGATTGTCCACAACCACTGTCAACAGAAACTTGCAGGAACTTTTACTGAAGATTTTCTGAAGCAGACAATAGCAATAACAGTCCATGAACAAAGTCTGTTTGTATCTGAGCAGCGATTGACAGTTGGTTGAGATCAGGTAAGCTCAGTTTAGCTTTAGGAGGATTCCGCCGGATAGATCCGCTGGATTTAGGGGTGCGTTTAGGTCCAGTGATCTTGCGGTGAGTAGCGGGGAATTACATATCTATAACCGCCGTGATGTAGGCCGAGGCAGCAAGGCTTTGGCCTAGTAACTGTACTTGAAAGTTGCGGAGGTCCTACCTCATTCAGTGACAGCAACCCAAGAGAGAAGACCGAATTAATGGCCGCAGCTCCCTTATATGGGCAGGGGCGGGCCGTTTTGGATTGGTCCGAAACAACTGTCACTCACCGTTACACGGCATTATGGGATAACACATTACTAAAGAACCACCTAAGGTCCTTCAACATACCATAGAGTTCTGAACCGTGTCACATGACCTGCAGGTCCTGCGACGCTAAATCAAGTGAGTAACACCATATACAAATATTTACAGAGATAATATTTATAAATGTCAAGTTACTAAGGGGTGACTAGGGGTTAATTAGGGAAGCGAACCCCGACAGTCCTAGGGACTCTGACTTTAGGGACTAATAATTAAGGCACAGTATGAAATACGGTGCCTGGACACCACAATTGGTTAAAACAAAGTATGTACTTTTGTCCCTACAGCTATTGTTTGTGTGTCTCTATGAGGAGACCAAATACAGGAAGCGTGGATGGACAGGGCTCTGTGCACTTAGGACAAGCAGGGCTCTGCACACTGAGGCTCTATGACATGTTCCCGTCTCACACAGCAGGATGATTGACAAGCCAGGAGCCTCACAAAACCCTGCTTCTCCTGCCTTCACTTCCTGTATTTGGACACACAGGAAATAGCTGCAGGGACAGCATTTATTCACCCAAAAATATACACATTTTTTAATCAATGTATATTACAAATATACACATAATGGAATTATCTACATTATATCAAATGGGTTTTTTTTGGCGACAGGTACACTTTAAATTTCACCCTAATGCATGACAGCTTTGGTTGAAATTTGGAGCATATTGGCCAAAGTCATTCAAACCGGCCATACCTGATTTATCCCATTAGGTGAAGGTGAACATTTTGGTATTTTTTCATGGACTGCGACTATCGGGCAAAACTTTAAACACAACCAACTTTATTAGAGAGTAACTGAAACATAAATCACTGTTGTCCTCTAGACAAATTCAGTTTATTAGTACACAGTTCACAGTAAAAGTTGATAAATGCCACAAGACTCTTCTATTCTTGGGTGTACAATGATTTTCGGACCACAAAAAAAAGGCTGAATGTTTCTTTTATCTGGGAATAGATTAGGAGATTGATTGTATGATGGTCTGGTTTCCAACCTAAATAACCCAAGATTCATTCGAACTCCCTAAGCAACACTATTTACCATGAGTTTTTATTTGCCAAAAAACAGAGGTTTCCCAGCTGCATTCCACATAGTTGTTTTAATGAGAATGAGAAAATAAATATTGGTTATTTTTACATTGGTAGAAATGTGTTTTCATTCCTTAGTTATTAGTACTAGTGTATCCTAAATGATGTATTTAAATTATTTCTACTGTATCATTTCTACTGTATTCAAAAAGAAGAATAAAAAAGCACATTTATGTTTGTGATGTTGTTATTTGTTTAAAAACAAAAACAAACTAACAACCAAAAATGGAAAAAAGAATATTGTGTGCTGTTAGGCCAATGGTCTGATTGGGAATTCACTCATTATATATTTTATCTAAACCAGAACTGGATATTTCTGATCAGAACCCAGGGCAGTCACCTAGGCCTGAAACCTGGAGAACATATGATGGTCCAGCCCTCACCTGTTCAACTTTGGGGTAGGTGTGAGGGATGGGGGAGTTTGGGTGGTGGGGTTTGGATGGGAGTTGGATTGACTCTATAAAAAGTATCTACTTACTTTAGGCACCGGGAGGATTTCTTTCTTTGTTACAACCTGGTTACAACTTTTTTTTACATATTGTAAACATCTGGAGGAGATATCTTTGCATATCATTTTATTGTTTTGAAAACCTGTATATCATTTGCTTTTATTTTATTTTATTTTATTTTTTTTTTAATAAATGTTTAATCGGCTCTGGTTCTTTGCTCTCCAAATATGAGCCCATCCTTCTTATTTGAAAGCTTGGGCAAAATATGTTTACAAAAGGGTTCATTTAGTGACCTGCTGGGACTAGCAACAGGGACCCAGAGGTCTAGTGGCATTACCTAGCACCGGTGTCTCAGCTGGATCAATAAGGTGAGATTAGGACATGAACTTTATGAGTCCCTGAAGAAAAAAGGGTGGCACCACTGCAAAAGTTACTCACCGAGCGACAGGAAGAGTCTCTCCCGCACCCGTCCCTCCCGCATCGGCTCCCGGCTCACTCCTTCCCCCATGAAGCTCCTGTCCTGGGTGCCTCCAGTTGTTTTACCACTACAACTCCCAGCATGCCCTGACAGCCAATAGATGTCAGGGCATGCTGGGAGTTGTAGTGGTGAAACAGCTGGAGGCACCCTGTTAGGAGAACTAAGGGCGGAAGTTGCCCCCCCCCCCCAGCAGGCATCAGTGACGTGGTGCCTGCTGGGGAAGTCTGCCTGGTAGTGAGCACTCTACCAGGCAGACTAAATGCCATTTTTAAAATAGTAAAAAATAAAAATAAAGGCAGGGAGGGTGTTAGGGAAAGAAGGGCAATAGGCAGGGACAGGAAAAAAAACATGATGGTGGGAGCTACCCTTTAAACAAAATTGTAAATTTCTTCTATAAAAAAAATCTTAATCCTTCCAGTACTTATTTGCTGCTGAATACTACAGAGGAAATTATTTTGTTTTTGGAACACATAGCTCTCTGCTGACATTACAAGCACAGTGCTCTCTGTCCATTTTAAGAACTGTCCAGAGTAGGAGAAAATCCCTATAGCAAACATATGCTGCTCTGGTCAGTTCCTAAAATGGACAGAGATGTCAGCAGAGAGCACTGTGCTCATGATTCAGCAGAGAGCACTGCGTTCCAAAAATAAAAGAATTTCCTCTGTAGTATATAAGACCAAAATTACAAATAACACTATTATACAGGTACAAATAATACCCCCACAGCATGGCTACATAGCATGACAATATAGTGTCTGAATATTACATTCATTCTGTTTCCGAACAGAACACCCTATACAGACCAATATGACCCCCATACAGTGATCAAATAGTGGTAGGTACACAAACTCCCCTATCACTATCATTACAGACCATATAAGTGATTAAAGTACAGTTATATTCAATGACTTAAAGGTGACATCTTCTTTGATCACTTGGAAGCACTAACTTAAAATGCCTTCTGGATTTTCCTTTAATCTGAGTTATTCACTTTTCTTGTTCATTCAGCCAGACCACTTTATGACTTCTTCCAGACATCATTGTCTCTGCAGAACTTGCTGGACATACATCTTAGGCTCTTCTCTTTTCTGGCACCTTCCTAAACTTTTCTCCATCCATAGTACACCAAATAACAATACTGCTTCCCTTGGTGTCTCCAAAAGTAATGTGTGTAGGTAAATGGGTTGTTGGGAGGTTTAGGTGGGTTTAGGAGAAGTAAGTAGGTTCCCCCTTTAGGTAGACAGGTTTCCCCTGGTTTCCCACATTAGGTAGGTGCCCCCAGAGTAGTCACTCTTGTAGGTAGTTGTACCCTGTAGGTAGATCCATTTGTAGGTAATTTTACCCTGTCTGGTCAGCCTGACAATATAGAACCCCCTATAGGTGATTTGATAGTGATGACCGGCATAGGCCATATTCAAATTCACGATTTTGTGAATATTTGGATGAATATTTGGACGAATATTCGTCTTATATTCGCAAATTTCACATATTTGTTCACTTTTTTTTTCCAATGCGAAATTTGTAATAAAATTTGCAACACACGCATGCACGATTATCTTTCAACCAAATACTTTTCTATTGGTTGCTAGGGATGTTGCTAACCTGTGACAACTGTATTTGCATCCTTCTTATTGGCCCACAAGCTTAAAGAAGGGAGGGATCAGTATTCTCTGGAAGTGCCGATATTTGCATATTTTTTGCATAAAATTTGCATTCGCATATTCGCCTTCTTTGGACCACAAGCTGGAAGCAGGAAGGGATGATCACTTTGTATTTACACAATACACATCATTGTGATGTGTACTGAGAAAAAAGAAAAAAAAGAAAAAATGTCTTAACGAATATAATTTGCGATATTCTAAATATTCGTGAGATCACGAAGTGACAATATTCCCGAAAAAAATTTGCTATTCCAATATTTGTTCTCAACACAATTTGTTACCAGTAGGTAGGTCCCTAATGTAGGTATTTTTCTCCATGAAGGTAGTACACCCTTTGTAAGAAGGTTTCCCTATAGGTAGTTTCCTCCCTTGCCAAGATTTAAAAGAAAAATAAAGGCTATTGGCTTCTATACCAGCACTGCTTCTCTTCCTTTTCTCTGCAGGTGCACATTGATGATGAAGCACCAAAGGTTCATATGTATGTGGACATTGTACAACGTGCAGGTATATGTCAACTACGGAAACTTTTTTAAATGTAACAAACGGATGAACTTAGCAGATCAGACAAGTTATAATTTGCAGTAGTCACAATGTGATCTACATTACCAGGTGTACGTGCCCGAAAAGATTCGTGGGAAAGACAACCTAAGATTTCTGGCCTACAGAGAGCCTCAATAGGGGTATAGAACACTTTGCCTTGCTGTAACACGCATAGGGAGTGTGCTGGGATAGTAAAATAATACTGTTATTCAGTATGAAATGCAGATTAGAGGCATCGCTATTAGAATCACTGTCGCAGAGCGGTACAATGACAGAGCCTGGAGGTGGCATCAATATGAGTAGACCATATAGTGGCTGAATGACACAGTGTGGAGGTTGCAGCATCATGAGGAGACCATATAGTGGCTGAATGACACAGCCTGGAGTTGGCGGCAGCATGAGGAGAACATATAGTGGCTGAATGACACAACGTGGAGGTGGCGGCAGCATGAGGAGACCCTATAGTGGCTGAATGACACAGCCTGGAGTTGGCGGCAGCATGAGGAGAACATATAGTGGCTGAATGACACAACGTGGAGGTGGCAACAACCTGACAAGACCATAGGGCTTTACAATTGAAAAGATGAAAGATATTTTTTAGCATTTAAGTTGAAGATTTCAAATAGATGAACCTAAAAAGTTTTATTTAATGTGCCAGCAGGATGAGGAGACCACATGGCGGTACAGTGACACAGCCTGGAGGTGGCAGCAGCAAGAGGAGACCATATAGTGGCTGAATGACACAGCCTGGAGGTGGCGGAAGCATGAGGACACCATATAGTGGCTGAATGATACATTTTTTGGAAAAAACACCATGTGCCACTTACACCGCCAAGTATTGATGTGAAGCAAAGACCTCTAAAAGGTGGAAGGGAACAACATATGGTCCATTGTAACTGTCTGTGTCTGAGGAACCCACTGACTGTTGACTGGGGGTGTCAGATATCACTTGTGATGAAGTGAATGACCGTGTTAACCAATTGATGACGGCAGATGGGTTGCTGGTCGAGACACGACCACTAGCTAATACCGGGAGCTCAGGCCTCTTGCTGTGACTCCTGCTGCCACTCGCCCCTAGTCTGCTGCGACCGCTGCCTGCGCCTGATGAATTTATGCCTCTGCCACTCCTCTGTGCACGTCCTGGCACTTCTCTGCGTGACATACTTAGTGCATATATGAGGGGAGTACAATACGCTCCACTACGCTTAAAACAGTATACCAGCAGGTGTGTACTTTTGGCTGGCCTTTCACAGTAAGTAGGCCCTTAGGACTTGAGATGAGCAAATCAAATATGATGAATTTGAATTCAATGCAAATTTCATGAAAAATTCTATTTGCCAACGAATGCGCATATCGCAGTGATTCTATCGCACAAATAATGCCCCTTAAGGACTCAGCCCATTTGGACCCTAAAGGGGTACTCCGCCCCTGGCATCTTATCCCCTATCCAAAGGATAGGGGATAAGATGTTAGATCACCGCGGTCCCGCTGCTGGGGCACGGAGCAGCGTGACGTCATGACTTCGCCCCTCATGACATCACGGCCCGTCCCCTTAATGCAAGTCTATGGCAGGGGGCGTGATGACCGCCACGCCCCCTCCCATAGTCTTGTATTGATGAGGGGCGGGCCGTGACGTCACGAGGGGCGGAGCCGTGATGTAACGATGCTCCGGCCCCTGTATTGCCCGTCATTATGTGCAGAGCGATCTCGCTCTGCGCAGTAATGATAGCGGGGTGCTGCAGCGGCGATCCCGGGGGTCCCCAGCAGCGGGACCCCGGTGATCTGACATCTTATCCCCTATCCTTTGGATAGGGGATAAGATGTCTAGGGGCGGAGTACCCCTTTAAGGACTAAGACAATTTAATTTTTACGTTTTCGTTTTTTCCTCCTCCCCTTCAAAAAATCATAACTCTTTTATATTTTCATCCACAGACTAGTATGAGGGCTTGTTTTTTTGCGAGACCAGTTGTCCGATGTAATGCCATCACTCACTTTACCATAAAATGTATGGCGCAACCAAAAAAATACTATTTGTGTGGGGAAATTTAAAAGAAAACTGCAATTTTGCAAATTTTGGAAGGTTTTGTTTTCACGCCTTACAATTTATGGTAAAAATTACGTGTTCTTTATTCTCTGGGTCAATACGATTAAAATGATACGCATGATTATACACTTTTCTATTAGCGTTGCGCTTAAAAAAAATCGCAAACTTTTTAACCAAATTAGTACGATTAAAATCCCCCTATTTTGAAGACCTATAACTTTTTCATTTTTCCGTATAAGTGGTGGTATGGAGCTCATTTTTTGCACCGTGATCTGTATTTTTTATTAATACCATATTTGCTTATACAAAACTTTTATTACATTTTTTATTAATCTTTTTTGGAATAAAATGTTACAAAAAAGCAGCTATTGTGGACTTTTTTTTTACGTTCATGCCGTTCACCGTATGGGATCATTTACATTTTATTTAAAAAGTTCGGATATTTACGCACGCGGCGATACCAAATATGTATATAAAATAATTTTATTTATACTTTTTGGGGGTAAAATAGGGAAAATGGGACGATTTACGTTTTTATTGGGGGAGGGGGTTTTTCACATTTTTTTACTTTATTTTTTTACTTTTTTTACTTTTATTTTTACACTCTTATAGTCCCCATAGGGGACTATTTATAGCAATCATTTGATTGCTAATCCTGTTCAGTGCTATGTATAGGACACAGCACTGATCAGCATTATCGGTCATCTTCTGCTCTGGTCTGCGGGAAGGCAGATCAGAGCAGAAGACTCCCGAAAGGCAGTGGAGCCAGGTGTGGGGACCTCCGTCTGCCGTGCAGGATGATCGGATCACCGTGGCAGCGCTGCGGGCGATCCGATCATCCTGTTAAGTGACCGCGATGCTGCAGATGCCGTGATCTGTATTGATCACAGCATCTGAAGGGTTAATGGTGGACATTCGCGGGATCGCGGGTTTCCGCCATTACCGGCGGGTCCCTGGCTGCGATCCACAGCCGGGACCTGCCGCGCATGATGCCGGCATCGCTCCGATGCCCACGTTTATGAACAGGACGTAAATGTACATCCTGGTGCATTAAGTACGACATCACCATGACGTACATTTACGTCCTGCGTCGTTAAAGGGTTAAACACCATTTAGTCCAAGCTCCAGGGCATTTAAAATGGTGGATCCACATGTGTGGACATGGGGCAAGGAATCCTGGGAAGGTTGGAACAAGGGTGAGCGGGATGACCCTGAATTACATGCAACCAGTCACCCCTGTGATGTTACAGCCCTATATATTCAGCAGCCATATTCCGGCTAGTCACTTCATCCTTTCACTGCAGAGAGATAGGACAGACCGCGCTTTGTGTGTTAAGCAGAAAAGCTTTTTTCCAGCAGTGTTTCAACTCCTAGTCACGTCAGCATTCTGGTGGACAGAGAGCAGTGTGTTTTTTCAAGGAAATTTTTTTTTACTGCAGCGATTAACCTCCCAGTCACTTTGTACTGCATTGTATTACAGAGAGGGGCAGAGAGCTGTGTGTTGCCTCATAGGTTTGAACAAGCTGGCTCAGCTGGAGAAACCTTAGCAGAGGAGGGAGGAATACGCTTGTAGCTCAACTCTATGTCTTTGTTCCACAACAAAGTCTGCTGGTTATACTAGTCTGTAGATGGTATAATACATACCCAGCAGTCCATTCCTAATAGTCTTTGAGAGAGTGCAATTTTTGGTTTAGTATACAGCGACTGTGTGCTGCAGCACTGTTGTGTACTGCTGGTGTACGTTTTTTAAGCGTACTGTAGCGCATTTTTCTGCCCTCATAAGTGCATTCTGCACACCTACATCTAAGTAGTGTACTATTTTGTACCTGTTAATTTCTCAAGGGCCTAGATACTGTGAAAGTCCAGGCAAAAGTAATCACCGGCTGGTGTTTTACTCCAATACTTTTGTAAGTGTACTGTAGCGCATTGTCCTCCCCTCATAAGAGCCTACCCCATACCTACATCTTAGTAGTGTACTATTTTGTACCTGTTAATCTGTCAAGGGCCTAGGTATTGTGAAAGGACAGGCAAAATAACACACATGCTGCTGTTCTAGACAAATACTGTTTTAAGCGTAGTGAAGTGTATTGTACTCCCCTCATATATGCACTAATTATGTCAGACAGAGAAGTGCCAGGACGTGCACAGAGGAGTGGCAGAGGCCCAAATTCATCAGCACAGGCAGAGGTCGCAGCAGAGGCCTAAATTCATCAGGCGCAGGCAGAGGTCAAGGGTAGGGGCGTGTGGCAGCATGAGTCGCAGAGAGAGTTCTGAGCTCCCAGTGTCAGCTAGCAGTCGTGTCTTGAGCAGCAACCCAGCAGCCGTGATTGATTGGTTCACTCGGTCAAGTGACAACCGACACCTCCAGTCAACAGTCGTTGGGTTCCTCAGACTTAACCATCAGTTGGTATGGCCCTCATGCTGCTGCCACCTCCAGGCTCTTCCATTGTGCCACCATATGGTCTCCTCGTGCTGATGCTGCCACCTCCAGGCTTTCTCATTGAGCTGCTCTATGGTCTCCTCATGCTGATGCTGCAACCTCCAGGCTCTCTCATTGTGCAGCTTTATGGTCTCCTCATGCTGATGCTGCCACCTCCAGGTTCTGTCATTGTGCCGCCATATGGTCTTCTCATGCTGATGCTACCACCTCCAGGCTCTCTCATTGTGCTGCTATGGATACTGCAAAATATAATTAAGGTGCTGGTCCCCAGTTACAGAAATTCCTCTGCATTAGACCACAAGTAAGTATTGAGGATATGCATTAGCTAAAACTTAAAGGGGTACTCCGGTGGCCAATGTGTTTTATTAGTTTCTACTTACCCTTGCAGGTGAGTTTTCTTGTTATCTCTGGTCTCATGCTTGCTCTTTGTTTGTCTTTCTTTTCCTTTCTTTGCACAAGTGTGTCCATGTAGTGTAGCATCTATTTCCATTTTGCCTTTGTTTTAGAAACTACAGCTCCTCTTTCAGTGCCCAACTTGTTTTGCGTTGCCGCCCAGCCCTGTTTATGGGCGGCTTTTTTTTCTTTCCCCTTTAGCACTCCCTTTCCCCTTCCGGCTCATTAGTATATCCATCCCACCCTCACTGTCAGCTTCTCACCCCACAGTCCCCACATCAGGGAATGAATGAATTGTCAGTGGGGGAACTGATCATATGTGATCCGCGTGAGCTGCTCTCCTCCTCCCCCCCCAATGAATTGTCATCCGCAGCACGCTGTCCCCACATTAGGAAACTAATCATATGTGACTTGCGGGTGCTGCTCTGCTTCCGCCCCCCCCCCCCCCCCCCAAAGCGATGCCCCTGCAAGGTTTAAGGGACATCTGTACTGATGAATTTTACATATTTCTGTGCCCGGGCTGCAAAAATAAACAAAATAAATGTTGACTCATCTTCCTGCGTTCTCCCATTGCTACAGTAACGGCCTCACGGTCCTCCGCTGTGATAATCATGCTGCTTCCTGGGGATGGGAACGTCACAGAGCCATCAGCATATCACTGGCCGCAGTGATGTCCCACCTCGGCCAGTGATAGGCTGAGCGCACTGTCATGTAAGGAGCCAGCCGACTCCTTACATGACAATGGCGCAGCGATGTCCCCCCTCGTGACAGGCTGATAGGCTGAGCGTGAATAGAGCCGGTGGGACATCGCTGCAGCCGGTGATACGCTGATGGCTCTGCGACGTTCCCGTCCCCAGGAAGCACCATGAGGATCACAGCGGAGGACCATGAGGCAATGGGGGAACCGTAGCAATGGGGGAACACAGGAAAGTGAATCAAAGTTTATTTTGTTTATTTTTGCAGCCCGGGCACAGGAATATGTAAAATTAATCAGTAGAGATGCCCTTTAACCCTTGCAGGGACATCGCTTTGGGGGGGGGGGGGGAGGGGGGGAAGGGCAGGAAGCAGAGCAGCACACGCAGGTCACATATGATTAGTTCCCTAATGTGGGGACAGCACGCTGCGGATGACAATTCATTGGAGGGGGGGGGGAGGAGAGCAGCGCCTACGGGTCACATACGATTAGTTCCCTGATTTGGGGACAGCGCGCTGCGGAAGACAATTCATTCCCTGATGTGGGGACTGCGGGGGGAGAAGCTGACAGTGCGCCCGCAGGGGGAATCATGTTAGCGCTGCAGCTGACATGTTACTAATTCCCCTGCCAAGGGGTTACATGTCAGCCACAGCGCTGATACAGGGTATTCAGTGAGCCGGGCGCAGGGCTGGCTGACAGCTTGAGGAGACATCCATACTTCAGCAACAATTCAATGAATATGCATTAGAGGGGTGTGGAAAAATGGCGAAACCATTGCAGGAGAAAAAAACACCTGCAGCACTGATGTCTTGTACACAACAGTGAACAAACATGGCCATGAATGTGGATGACAGTCAAAAGCAACCAGAAAAACTACTTAACTTCCCTCACAGAAAAGAAGTCAGTAAAAAACACATATGCTGTGGACAGATGTATAACATGTGAAAAACAAAAGTGCTACACTCGCTACAAGCATGCTAGATAACCATAAAACTGTGTTACCGAAGTACCCCTTTGACTTTTCTTAGGATAAAATAGATGGACCCAATTTTTTTTTTAAATCTAACAAAAGGAAAAGTGTGCAAAAAACATGTGCCACCAAGTGTTACTCACCCTGAAAAGGGGGGCCCCACACAGGAACCTCTCCCTATTTCCAACTGAAAACCCTGGGAAATGGCAGTGTTTTTAAGTGGAAGTAGGGAGAGGTTCCTGTGTGGGGCTTCCCTTTTAGGACTAGTAACACTTGCCAAGAAGGGAATTAATAGTGCGAGAGTAGGGCCTTACAGGGGAAGTTTTTACCCCCACCTGTTACAATGGACCATACGTTGTTCCATTCCACCTTTTAGAGGTCTTTACATCGCATCAATACTTGGTGGTGTAGGTGGCATATGGTATTTTTTGCACACCTTTCCTTTTGATAGATGCATATCCTCAATACTTACTTGTGCATACCAATACTTTGACAAAAAAGACCATTTTCTTCTGCCTACCTGCCTAGCTACTATTCTGATCCTGCCACCTGCCTGATGCCACACATCTGATGCAAAGTTCTCCTTCTTTCACCCACCTTCGTCACCGGGTACTGGTATTAACACCCACCACCCCACACTACCAAAGTGTACCAAAGTGCACGGCAGTGACGACATGTGGAGCTGTAACTATGGTAAGGGACAATACATGTCCTTTACCGCCCACTGGGTGAATGTGGTTCCTGCACAGCCACAGCAGCAAACTTGGACAGGTCACGCTGCTTCCGCCTCACATTCTTAGGCCGTTATTCCAGCGACAGTGTGCCTTTTCATCCTCCACTGTGTGCCATAGTCACCCCAAGGATAACTCGTCTGTCCACGAAAAATGACTGACCTTTGTGAAGATGAATCAGGCATGGATCAGCCAGGATTTCCACCCACCAATGCCTGATGAATTAGAGTAGACTGACCATGGGGCCACACCAACACTTCACAAATATGTATAGTGACAAACAGATTTAAGGCTCCTCAGTTACAAGCATTCCTCTCCATCCGACCTTTTTTGACCCAACTTTGTCACCGGATACTGGTATTGCCACCCACCGCACCACTCTGTCACCCGGTCACTTTCAAGACTGATGCTGTTGCTGCCACCTCCAGGCTGTGTCATTCAGCCACTATATGTTCTCATCATGCTGCCGCCACCTCCACGCTGTGCCATTCAGCCACTATATGTTCTGCTCATGCTGCCGCCAACTCCAGTCTGTGCCATTCAATCACTATATGGTCTCCTCATGCTGCTGCCACTTCCAGGCTGTGCCATTCAGCCACTATATATTTACTACTGCTGCTGGGCCTGGGACATTACCTAAAAATGTTTATGGTAGCACTAGCTACCATCAATCTTCAATTTAAAAATTCATCTTTTAATCTTAGGGACTGTGAAGCCCTATTGTCTCCTCTTGCTGTCGCCAATTCCAGGCTTTGTCATTATGCCAGATTATGGTCTCCTCATGCTGCTGCCACCTCTAGGCTCTGTCATTGTGCCGCCATGTGACTCCTTTTTAGATTGGGTTTTGTGGTCATACAGTATTAGTTCAAAGTAAACACTGGTACATTAAACTTGGGAATCTAATCTAAATCTTAAATTTATATAAAAAAAAAACAATGTAATCTTTTCAAGACTGAGGCCCTAAGGTCGTTGACGTCATATTAAATGTGGAATTATCACAAGAATCCAATGAAACAGCTTGGAGCGATAACAATGAACCATAACTGATTAAATTAAACATTCGCACTTTCACAGTCAGGGGTGCGCTGAGAGACAGGGGCTGGAACAGGTGGTATCTCGCCTGGCGGAAGACCGCCAGCTTGATGCTCACCAGAATGGGTAATCAAAAAATTGGCAGTGATTCTAATAGCGATGCCTGTAATCTGCATGTAATACTGAATAACAGTATTATTTCACTAACACAGCACACTCCCTATGCGTGTTAGGACAAGGCAAACTGTTCTACACCCTTATTGAGCCTCTCTGTATTCCAGAAATAGCCATTTTTAATAGCAATTCACCGCAAATAAATTCGGTCCAAACCAATTTTTTTCAGAAAATTAGTTGAATCGGCCGAATCAAATTTTTCAGAAATTCCCTCATCTCTACTTAGGACTAAGAACAAAATGGTATACCACGTAGATGTATGCACGTGGTATGCACTTATGAGGCGAGTACAATTATCTCCACTACGCTTAAAACTGTATTTGTCTAGAAAAGCAGCAGGTGTGTACTTTTGGAAAGAGTGGTTGGCTGCACACTAAGGTGCTGAGTTGCACTATACCTTTAGTGCCAAGTAACAAAATAGAAGAAAAATAAGTGTTCAGACCTCAAGGAACACAACTCAATATTGGTTGTGTTTTTAGGTATTTATATATAAATTTATTTAGGTATCCATATTATCTACTAAATTAAGTATCGAGATACTGTATGTGGCTGGTTAGAAAAGTATAATTTATTAATTACAATGGTGATCTCTAGGGCTGTGCTCTGAGCAGGGCCCTTGCTATAGAGTCAGCACGCTTAATAACAATATAAAAGCAATAAAATATAGCCAATTAATAGTACTGGGTTGATATATGTAAAAAAATAATATTAAAATAATTAGTAGCAGGAGAGATAACTAAGAATCTGCCTTGCACTGCTGCATGGCTTGTCCTTGTTATTAGTCACTAAAAACAAATGGTACCGTTTCCAATTTGCAGAGTACAGTATTCAATCTCTTAGTTCACAGTGCAGAATATGCAAGTGGTTGAGGAAAGTTAGTTTTAGTTCGCAGGCTGGCACGGGTTCGCACCTGGCCCGCTGGAGATGTTACCTGTTGTCCAGCTGCGAGGGTGTGATGCAGTGCTGGTGTGCAGGCTGGCAGCCGGGGGTAAGACTTGCCTGTTTGTGGAATGCTGCAAGGTGGTGCAGGCAAGGTGGTGACTTCTAGTTGTCCTCTGGGGGGCATGGAACTGCGCCTGGCTCAGTGGTAGTCAGCCCAGATAGTAGAGGTGGTGTGTGCACTTCAGACAGCGGCATCCTCATGCGGCTGTTTGCTGGTTTGGGCACGTATCACACTATGCGGGTGTACACTTCTGAGGGAGCTGCAGCGCTTTGCAGATGTGTACGTGGATGAGGTGAATATTGACAGATCTTAGCATCAGATCTATATGTGGGCAGACGCGTTTCGGGGGAGTCCCCCTTTATCAATGGCTGAGTATAACTGACCCTGCACAGGGTGTCTTTACTAGTGTTGAGCGGCATAGGCCATATTCGAATTCGCGAATATTCGCGAATATATGGACGAATATTCGTCATATATTCGCGAATATTCGTTATATTCTCGTTTTATTTTCGCGTATGCGAAAATACGCGTATACGAAAATTAACATATGTGAACATTCGCATATGCGAACATTAGCATATGCTAATTTTCGCATATGCGAATTTTCGCACGCCAGTCTCACACAGTAGTATTACAGCCTTCTTTACACCACACAAGCTGGAAGCAGAGAGGGATGATCACTGTGATGTGTACTGTGAAGAAACAAAAAAAAAAAAAAAAAAAAAAAAAAAGAATATTCGTAATTACGAATATATAGCGCTATATTCGCGAAATTCGCGAATTCGCGAATATGCGATATTCGCGAATAATATTCGAATTGCAAATATTCGCGAGCAACACTAGTCTTTACAAAGGGTGCCATCTTAATTTGCATGTGAATACTGGTGGTGAAAATACATGTTACCGATTTCTCTCAAATGGGATTCGGAGTTATATTAACTTGTATTAACCCCTTATGTACACAATGATATCCTGGTACTCCAGGACCAAGGGCGTACCTATATCATTCAGCAGGCACCCCATGAAACCCCCCCCATGTCGGCAATCACCGCAAATTGCCAATCAATTCAGATTGGCGATTTGCGTTTTGGGCTGATCAGGTCTGTGGTGACCCAATCGCCGGAAAATAGGGATGATAGGAGTGGAGTGAGGTGGCAGGGGTGCTACCTCCTCCTATCCCCTGCCATTGGTCGGTCAGGACTGACCAACCATTGGCAGTTGGGGTCCGGGGGGTTAAAGTTGAAATCCCTGCTCTGCCCCTGGACGTCCGGGCAGAGTGGGGGGAAGATGGAGGTGGGTGCCGGAGTATCTGGCGGGGGGCGGCGAGGGCCGGCAATTGTGGTGGGACTGGCAGCAGAAAGGAGGCGGAGGCAGCGGTGGAGGCAGTAGTGAAGATCAGTGGTAAGTGATCTTCACTGCTGCCTTCTAGGAGTTGCAAAACTACAACTCCCAGCATGCCCAGACAGCTGCACGAGAACGCCGCTGTCTGGAGCGCTCACACCACCTCTACTACCTGTGCTGACTACCACTGAGCCGGACGGCGTTCCGTGCCCCCCAGAGGACAACTAGAGGTCACCACCTTGTCTGCACCACCTTGCAGCATTCCACAAACAGGCAAGTCTTACCCCCAGCCTGCACGCCAGCACTGCATCACACCCTCGCAACTAGAAGTTGCCCATCACCCATGACAGCAGGTAACATCTCCAACGGGCCGGGTTCGAACCCGTGCCAGCCTGCGAACTAATACTAACTTTCCTCAACCACTTGCATATTCTGCACTGTGAACTAAGAGATTGAATACTGTACTCACTCAAAAAAAAATAAAGAGAACACTATGATAACACATCCTAGATCTGAATGAATGAACTAATCGTTTGAAATACTTTCATCTTTACATAGTTGAATGTGCTGACAACAAAATCCCACAAAAATTATCAATGGAAATCAAATTTATCAACCCATGGAGGTCTGGCTATGGAGTCACACTCAAAATCAAAGTGGAAAATCACACTACAGGATGATCCAACTTTGATGTAATGTCCTTAAAACAAGTCAAAATGAGGCTCAGTAGTGTGTGTGGCTTCCATGTGCCCGTATGATCTCCCCACAACACCTGGGCATGCTCCTGATGAGATGGTCTCCTGAGGGATGTCCTCCCAGACCTTGACTAAAGCATCCGCCAACTCCTGGACAGTCTGTGGTGCACCGTGGCGTTGGTGGATAGCGTGAGCCATGATGTCCCAGACGTGCTCAATCAGATTCAGGTCTGGCGAACGGGTGAGCCAGTCCATTGCATCAATGCCTTCCTCTTGCAGGAACTGCTGACACACTCCAGCCGCATGAGGTCTTGCATTGTCTTGCATTAGGAGGAACCCAGGGCCAACCGCACCAGCATATGGTCTCAGGGGTCTGAGGATCTCATCTCGGTACCTAATGGCAGTCAGGCTACCTCTGGCAAGCACATGGAGGGCTGTGCGGCCTTCCCAAAGAAATGCCACCCCACACAATTACTGACCCACCGCCAAACCAGTCATGCTGGAGGA
This sequence comes from Hyla sarda, assembly GCF_029499605.1. Lineage (NCBI taxonomy): Eukaryota > Metazoa > Chordata > Amphibia > Anura > Hylidae > Hyla > Hyla sarda. The sequence continues at coordinate 383,058,939 of NC_079190.1, read as the reverse complement.
TGTTGCAGGCAGCAGAACGTTCTCCATGATGTCTACAGACTTTGTCACGTCTGTCACATGTGCTTAGTGGGAACCTGATTTCATCTGTGAAGAGCACAGGGCGCCAGTGGCAAATTGGCCAATCTTGGTGTTCTCTGGCAAATGCCAAACGTCCTGCACAGTGTTGGGCTGTAAGCACAATCCCCACCTGTGGATGTCGGGCCTTCATACCACCCTCATGGAGTCTGTTTTTGACCGTTTGAGTGGACACATGCACATTTGTGGCCTGCTGGAGGTCATTTTGCAGGGCTCTGGCAGTGCTCCTCCTTGCACAAAGGCGGAGGTAGTGGTCCTGCTGCTGGGTTGTTGCCCTCCTACAGCCTCTTCCACATCTCCTGATTTACTGGCCTGTCTCCTGGTGGCGCCTCCATGCTCTGGACACTACGGTGACAGACACAGCACACCTACTTGCCACAGCTCGCATTGATGTGCCATCCTGGATGAGCTGCACTACCTAAGCCACTTGTGTGGGTTGTAGACTCCGTCTCATGCTAGCACTGGAGTGAAAGCCCCGCCAGCATTCAAAAGTGACAAAACATCAGCCAGGAAGCATAGGAACTGAGAAGTGGTCTGTGGTCACCACCTGCAGAACCACTCCTTTATTGGGGTTGTCTTGCTAATTGCCTATAATTTCCACCTGTTGTCTGTTCCATTTGCACAACAGCATGTAAAAATTGATTGTCAATCAGTGTTGCTTCCTGAGTGGACAGTGTGATTTCACAGAAGTGTGATTGACTTGGAGTTACATTGTGCTGTTTAAGTGTTCCCTTTATTTTTTTGAGCAGTGTATTATTTGGCTATATTTTATTGCTTTTGTATTGTTAATTAGTGTGCTGATTATATAGCAAGGGCCCTGCTTAGAGCACATCTCTATAAATCACCATTGTAATTAATAAATTATACTTTTCTAATCAGCCACATCTCTCAATACTTAATTTAGTAGATAATATAGATACCTAAATAATTTTATATATATATATATATATACATATATATATATATATATATATATATATATATATATACACACCTAAAAACACAACCAATATTGGATATTGTTTCTTGAGGTTTGAACACTTATTTTTCTTCTAAGGTGTATACTTTTTGCTGGCCTTTCACATTAAATAAGCCCTTAGGACTATAACAGGAACAAAATGGTACACCACGTAGATGTATGTATGTGGTTTGCACTTATGAGGGGACTACAATAAGCTCCACTATGCTTAAAACAGTATTTGTCTAGAACAGCAATAGGTGTGTACTTTTGGCTGGCCTTTCACAGTAACTAGGCCCTTAGGACCATAACAGGAACAAAATGGTATCCCACGTAGATGTACGTATGTGGTATGCACTTATGAGGGCAGGACAAAACGCTCCACTATGCTTAAAACAGTATTTGTCTAGAACAGCAGCAGGTGTGTACTTTTGGCTGGCCTTTCACAGTAACTAGGTCCTTAACACTTTAACAGGAACAAAATGGTACACCACCTATGTACACACAGGATACACTTAATAGAGGACAATATACTCCGCTACGCAACCTGTATTAGGCACTAATATCAGGTGATTATGGCTTTTATTGCTCTGCTCACCCTAACTGGCTGGCTACTGTTATGGTCATGGCAGGTGGTGGATCCTCTGGGCCTGTGTGGATGATGACGTGAGCCGTGCTAGGGAGCACAGTCTAAGGTGCTGCTTGTTTTCATCAGATCCCGCCGCAAAGCGAGATGGTCTTGCTGCGGCAGGCGGCAGCCAGGTCGCTACCCCTGGCACGACTCGTCCACACAGGTAGCTGGAAGGTGGCATGGCACAGAAGGAGACTATCAGGACGTGGCAAGATGGCAGTAGGTCAGGGCAGGAACACAGGTGCAGGGTAGGAAGGTAGCAAGGAACAGATGCACAGTAACAGAGACACAGAACTTTCACTATGGCAATAGACAACCAAAGATCCGGCAGGCAACCAAGGGAGGAGCTGATATTTCAGGACCAGGGTGCAGGTGTAGACACTTAATTAAATGAGCACTGGCCCTTTAAGAGTCAGAGCTCTGGCGCGTGCGCCCTAGGAGGCGGGGGGAACGCACACGGGGGCTGCGAGGACACGAAGTGGCGGGAGGTGAGTGACGGGCTGTGATTCGCATGCAGGCGCGTCCCGCAATGCAAATCCCAGCCCCGCCGGTGGCGGGGACTTGAGCAAGGAGCGCTCACGGCCAGAGTGTCCGGCCGGAGTGCAGGCGTTACAGCTACTATTAGCTTTTCAGTTGTTGTACACACCAGTGCTGCAGCACACAGTCGTTGTGTACTACACCCAAAATTGCACTTTCTCTCTCAATCTCTCTTTCTTCCCTATCAGTGCTTTGAAGGCTGGATTTGGCCTTGAGGTGAATCGCTGCTGTAATACACCCAAAATTGCACTTTCTCTCTCAATCTCTCTCCCTTTCCTATCAGTGCTTCTAGGATGGATTTCGGCTTGAGGTGAATCACTGCAGTAAAAATGCTTTTCTGTGTAGTACACACTGCTCTCTGTCCCTCTCTCTCTCTCTCTCTCTCTCTCTCTCTGCAATAGAACGCTCCAGTGACTGGCGGAAAGATGGCTGCCAATTATATCCCCTACAGGACCCATAACGTAACGTTACGTCAAGACACCCTGGGTACAGTTACGTCATGGGCCTTTCCGGTCCCCGCCATGCGCCGGACGGGGATCGGACCGGGATGCCTGCTGAAATCATTCAGCAGGCATCCCGTGCCAACGCCCAGGGGGGTCATCAGACCCCACCATGTCGGCAATCGCAGCAAATCGCAAGTGAATTCATATTTGCGATTTGTGCGATTCTGGGTCATTACGGGTCTATGGTGACCCGGTGACCCGGAAGATAAGGGGGATCGCGGTTGTCTAAAACACCCACGATCCCCCTGAAGGGATAGGAGTGAGGTGGTAGGGGTGCCACCCCTCCTATGCCTGCTATTGGTGGTCTAGACGTGACCACCAATAGCAGATCAGGGGAGGGGGGTTAAATTTAGTTTTCCCCATCCTGCCCACCCACAATAGGCGAGGCAGGACGAGGAAGCAACGGGGACCGGCGCCGAAGTCCACTTACCCATCCGGGCGGGCGACGGAGATCGGCGGGCGGCGACGTTGTGCGGCTGGATTGTACGGAAGACGGTGAGCTGCCTAGGTGAGTTGCAAAACTACAACTCCCAGCATGCCCAGACAGCTATTTGGGCATGCTGGAATATGTAGTTTTGCAACAGCTGGAGGGCTACAGTTTGAGACCACTATATAGTGGTCTCTAAACTGTAGCCCTACAGATCTTGCAAAACTACAACTCCTAGCATGCCCAAACAGCTGTTTGCTGTCTGGGCATGCTGGGATTTGTAGTTTTGCAACAGCTGGAGGACCACAGTTTGGAGATCACTTTGCAGTGTTCTCTAAAACTGTGGCCCTCCAAATGTTGCAAAACCGCAAATCCCAGCATGCCCAAACAGCTGTCTCGGCATGCTGGGAGTTGTAGTTGTGTACCTCCAGCTATTGCATAACTACTTCTCCCAGCATGCCCTTCGGCGATCAGTACATGCTGGGAGTTGTAGTTTTGCAACAGCCGGAGGCACACTAGTTGGAAAATACTGAGTTAGGTAACAGAACCTAACTGAAGGTTTTCCAACCAGTGTGCCTCCAGCTGTTGCAAAACTAAAACTCCCAGCATGCATGGTCTGTCAGTACATGCTGGGAGATGTAGTTTTGAAACAGCTGGGAGTTTGCCCCCCCCAGGTGAACGTACAGGGTACATTCACACAGGCAGGTTTCCTGCAGCACAAACTCCTAGCGGGAAACTCACCATAACCCGCCAGTGCGAATGTACCCTAAAAACACTACACTAACACATAATAAAGGGTAAAACACTATATATACACCCCTTACACTGTCCCCCCAATAAAAATGGAAAACGTATTATATGGCAGTGTTTCCAAAACGGAGCCTCCAGCTGTTGCAAAACAACAACTCCCAGCATTTCCGGACAGCCACTGACTGTCCAGGCATGCTGGGAATTTAGCAACAGCTGGAGGCACCCTGTTTGGGAATCACCAGCTTGTTAGTGTACAAATAAAGATTTTTACACTAGCATGCTGATATTGCCCCATACTTTTTATTTTCACAAGCGTTAAAAGGAAAAAAAGACCCCCAAAATTTGTAACGCAATTTCTCCAGAGTGCGGAAATACCCCATATGTGGGCGTAAAATGCTCTGCGGGTGCACAACAAGGCTCAGGAGTAAGAGCGCACCATGTACATTTGAGGCCTAAATTGGCTGATTTTACAGCGGTTCTGACATAAATGCAAAAAAATAAATACCCACATATGACCCCCATTTTGGAAACTACACCCCCCACGTAATGTAATAAGGGGTGCAGTGAGCATTTACACCCCACAGGTGTCTGACAGATTTTTGGAACAGTGGTCCGTGAAAATGAAAAATGTAATTTTAAATTTGCACAGCCCACTGTTCTAAAGATCTGCCAAACGCCAGTGGGGTGTAAATACTCGCTGCACCCCTTATTAAATTCTGTGAGGGGTGTAGTTTCCAAAACAGGGTCACATGTGGGGGGGTCCACTGTTCTGGCACCACGGGGGGCTTTGTAAATGCACATGGCCCCCGACTTCCATTCCAAACTATTTTTTTCCCAAAAGCTCAATGGCACTCCTCCTCTTCTGAGCATTGTAGTGCGCCAGCAGAGCACTTAACATCCACACATGGGGTATTTCCATACTCAGAAGAGATGGGGTTACAAATTTTGGGGGGCATTTTGTCCTATTACCCCGTGATAGCTGTCACACCCTCTCCCATAGGCTTACATTGAGGGGCGGAGCGTGACGTCTCACGGGGGCGGAGGCGTGACATCACACTCTGTCGGCCCTGTGGTCGGCGGTAATCAGACCCGGAGCGAACACGCTCCGGGGACTGATTACAAACGGGGTGCGGTGTGCAAGATCACGGGGGTCCCCAGAGGCGGGACTCCCACGATCAGGCATCTTATCCCCTATCCTTTGGATAGGGGATAAGATGTCTAAGCACCGGAGTACCCCTTTAATATACCATTTTAATTAATTACTATATCTAAATATAACTAGGCTATCTGTACCTTGAGGTCTGATCATTTCTTTGTGTTTCTTTTGTCTATTGGCACTACGGTATAGTGCAACTCAGTACCTTGGCACAGATTAACCATCACATTTATAGTGTGTAGCCACCCACATCTATAATTTTTCTATAAGTTATATAATTTATTGGCCCTGATTTACTAAGAGTGTTGTGTAGTTTTCTTTGTGGGTTTTAATTCCCTGCAATTTTTGTTCCATGGTATTTACTAAGGTTTCCCTACATTTTGAACTTTTCCCAACAATTAGCTTTTTTTTTTTACACATGCTCTGATCTGTAGGGTTTTCCTCAGCTCAGTCTACAATAATATGGAAGAGAAATATCATAAAAGATGGAGAACTATGAGGAACATGATTAATGAAACAACACATGATTAAAAATTGCTCGCAAAGTAAGGGAGAGTAATATAGGGCTTATGGTCTTATAATTAATAATTGATAAATACATTTAAAATATTTAATGGTTATTTATAATGGTCTGATAATACAATAAAAACATGTTAATTGATGTATAAAAATTACAGTGTGAATTAATAATTTATCATAGGGTCATTATAAATAATTATGTGCTTAAAATGATTCTCCATCCCAAAATTATTCCCCATCTTAAAATCATAAGTATATTCTGGAGTGATCTGGTATACCACAATGACATAAGGTAATTGATCAGTAATTTATGGTAATTGACTGAATAAAAAAATATATATAATCAACTAGCTGAGTACATGGCATTGCCGTTTTTTCCTACCTAATCTTTGTGGTGGAGGAAAAGAAACATAGGAGTAAGTACTTGTCCTCATATCCCGACTTCATATCCCGTCCTCATATCCGAACCTAATATCCCGACATCATATCCTGAACTCCCATCCTCCCTTCCTCATATCTTGAACTCATATCCCAACCTCATATCCAATCCTCATATCCCGCCTTCATATCTGCCCGCTCTCATACCCTGTCCTCATATCCCGTCCTCATATCTCGACCTTATATCCAATCCTCATATCCTGACCTCATATCCCACCTTCCTATTCCAACCTCATATCCCATCCTCATATCCCGTCCTCATATCCTGTCCTCATATCCTGTCCTCATCTCCCGCCCTCATATATCATCCTCATATCCCGTCCTCAGGTGGGGCTGAGCTGTGATGAAGAGATTGCAGGCTGAAAATAGAAGAAGGTGTGGTTTTGTAGAAGTGGGCTTAACTTGCAAGCCGCACAAAAGGGTAGAAAATAAAAAGGGGTGTGATTTAAATGGTGGGTGTGGCTTTGTGAGATAGATGGTAGCATGCGGGAGGGGTGTGGCCGGACTGGCACACTCACCAGGAGATGCAGAGCAGAGCTTGAAGTAAGGTACTGAAAGTCCTATATACTTGCATGGGACTTAAGACAAAAACCCCATTCTTCAAATGAGGGAGTAAGCTAGGGTTAATTTAACTATCATTTTTTTTTTATTTGACATAAAAGTAACATGTGTACTAAGTTTTATCAAACTATCTCCAGCCATTTGGAAGTTATGCTGGAAAATACATTTCCCATAGACTTGCATGGGACTTTAAATAAAAACCCTGACCGTCGCAAATGGTAATGGTAAGGGTTAATTTATCCAGCCTATGTTTGTAGTTGACATGTTAGTAGCGTGTGCCAAGTTTCATGGAAATATCTTTAGCGGTTTGGACGTGATGCAGGAACATACACACACACATACATACACAGAATTTTATATATATATATATATATATATATATATATATAATATTCATAACATAAATGCAAAGGTACTAGTGCCATTACAGTTACTAATGTAGATAATTTTAAAATTAATAAAGATATTGTATTAATATGGATTCTCATAGGGAGTCAGGGAAGTGGACATTGGATCTAAATGGGCACTTAATATTGAATAACCTCTGCTTTGGAAAAGAGATTAAAAAAAAGATCTAGTATGTAAGCTATAGAAGATCGCAGTAACCTGTATAAATAATGGCAAAGTCCAAAGTCATGCGCATATGGGGACGCGTTCGCAAAGACTATGGAAAGTTGGAATGCAAAGTTCTAAGTCCGCACTCAAGTGCAGAGAACAGGCACATGCGTAGTACATACTGGACACGAGAATGATGTATCTCCTATGACTGACTATAACCCCGCACATCGGAAGTGACATAACACAGAAAGTGTATATAGTAGAATCTCCCAATAGCAGACACTCACAGGGAATAAAAAAGTGTCCGCTATTGAGAGATGTCCCCTATTGGGAAAAAAGGCTAAAAATCTTTCTAAATGACGGAATACTGTACTGTACTCACTCAGTGTAGTTAACTATAAAACATGATAAAAAGAAGTATTACAGTAGAATCTCCCAATGACATTTAATCATCCCTTATCTCTACCCCGTATCATCTCATCCCCCCCTTTTTACCCTGTGCCATCTTATTCCCCCATGCCTTGCGCCAAATTATCCCCCCCACCCCTGTGCCCAGGGCTGCCATCAGAAATTTCGGGGCCCCTTACACAGCTCAAGGCCAGGGCCCCCCCTTCCACCATGTGGCCTGCCTGTATCCACCCCAGGGCCTGTCCCTAATATTATTTTATTTTCTAATGATATATTTCTAATTAGATTATAGCAGAGTGCAGTGCAGTAAGACATTGTGCTGCACAGTATTTTACTGCACTGCACCCTGCTGTATTCGAATACACCCTAATCTAGATACTGTGAAACTGCCCTAAAAATTCAACAATATTGCCACATACTGATCATACAGAGGTAGATACTAGCAAGGGCTCTTCAGGGATTATAAGGGATTACAGTTACATTTAGTGACTCACAGGCTACATCTTCTTTGATTAGAGGCCATCATGATGACTTCTCCTGTCCCAGACTCGTCTCCAAAGGACCTGCCAGACATACATTTTAGGCGCCTTTCTTCAGAACAATGCCCACTTCTTTATCGACTCCTCATGTGTATGGCTGCACACATTAATAGTGCCCACTTTGTGCCTCTCTGTGCCCCCCTATATATTTGTAGACCCCCCCTTTTTCCCCATTAATTAATGACCCCCTTGGTGCCCCCATATATATATATATATTTGTAAATCCCCCTCCCTTCTGTGCCCCCTATATATTTAATGACTCTGTCTTGGTGCCCCCATATATATATATATATATATATATATATATATATATATATATACTTAATGACCCCCACACATTAATAGTGCCCACTTTGTGCCTCTCTGTGCCCCTGTATATATATTTGTACACCCCTCTGTGCCCCCCTATATATTTATAGACCCCCCTTTTCCCCATATATTGTTAATGACCCCCTTGGTGCCCCCATGTATATTTGTAAATCCCCCTCCCTTCTATGCCCCCCTATATATTTAATGACCCTGTCTTGGTGCCCCCATATATATATATATCTAATGACCCCCTCTTGGTGCCCCCATATATATTTAATGACCCCTCTTGGTGCCCCATTTATATTTGTAGACCTCCCTCCCCTCTGTGCCCCTATATATATATATATATATATATATATATATATATATATATTTATACATATATATATATATATACTAGCTGAATACCCGGCATTGCCCGATTTTTCCTTCCTCATCCTTGTTGGGGAGGAAAATCAACAAAGGAGGGAGCTTTTGACTTCATATCCCGTCCTCATATATTGTTGTCATATCCCAACCTCATATCCCGTCCTCATACCCCAACCTCCTATCCCGACCTCCTATCCCGTCCTCCTATCCGGTGCTCCTATCCCGTCCTCCTATCCCGACCTCCTATCCCGACCTCCTTTCCTGTCCTCTTATCCCGTCCTCCTTCCTCGTCCTCCTATCCCATCCTCCTATCCCGTGCTCCTTTCTCATCCTCGTATTCCGACCTCCTATCCCGTTCTCCTATCCCATCCTCCTATCCAGTCCTCCTTTCTCTTCCTCATATCCCGACCTCCTATCCTGTCCTCCTATCCCGTCCTCCTTTCTCGTCCTCATATCCCAACCTCCTATCCCATCCTCCTATCCCATCCTCCTTTCTCGTCCTCATATCCCGACCTCCTATCCTGACCTCCTATCCCATCCACCTATCCCGTCCTCCTATCCCTTCCTCCTATCCCTTCCTCCTATCCCTTCCTCATATCCCGTCCTCCTATCCCATCCTCCTATCCCTTCCTCCTATCCCTTCCTCCTATCCTGTCCTCCTATCCCGACCTCCTATCCCAACCTCCTATTCTGTCCTCCTATCCTGTCCTCCTTTCTCGTCCTCATATCCAGTCCTCTTATCCCGTCCTCCTATCTCATCCTCCTATCTCGACCTCCTATCTCAACCTCCTATCTCGACCTCCTATCCCGACCATCCCGTCCTCCTATCTCGACCACCTATCTCGACCTCCCATTGCGTCCTCATATCCTGACATGTAATATGTGTACCAGGTATTGAAATATCTCCAGCCGTACGGATATTATGTGAGAACATACATTTCCCATTGATTTGCATGGGACGTAAAAAAAAAACCCGACCCTCACAAATGGTGGTAGTTAAGGGTTAAATTAACTATCCTATATTTTAAGTGGACATATAAGTAACATGTGACCAAGTATTATCGAAATATCTCCAGCCGTTATGGAAGTTATGCAGTAACATATATTTCTCATAGACTTGTATGGAACTTTAAACATAAACCCCGCCCCTGGCAAATGGGGGTGAATAAGGGTTAAATCACCAATTTGTTTGTTGTTGACATATAAGTAAGATGTGTGCCAAGTTTCATGTTAATATCTTTAGCCGTTTGGAAGTTTTTGTGGAACATACATACATACATACATACATACATATATACATACACACACACACTTTGAGTTATATATGTATATATATATATATATATATATATATATATATATATACATTTAATGAACCCCTCTTGGTGCCCCCATATATATTTATTGACCCCCCGCTTGGTGCCCCCATATATATATATTTAATGACTCCCTCTTGGTGCCCCCATATATATTTAATGACTCCCTCTCGGTGCCCCCATATATATTTAATGACTCCCTCTTGGTGCCCCCATATATATTTAATGACTCCCTCTAGGTGCCCCCATAATATATTTAATAAATCCCTCTTGGTGCCCCCATAGTATATTTAATTACTCCCTTTCGGTACCTCCATATATATTTAATGACTCCCTCTTGGTGCCCCCATATATATTTAATGACTCCCTCTTGATGCCCGCATAATATATTTAATGACACCCTCTTGGGGCCCCCATATATATTTAATGACCCCCCTCCCCCCATATACTGCTGTAGGCCCTCCACAGACATACTGCCTCCAGCCATATATAGTATACGGCTGCAGGCAGTAGGTCTGTGTACCGTCCCGTTTTCGTGGTACTATCACTCCTTCTCTAGTCTGGGGTCAGGATCTAATGTAGATTCCCGTCCCAGAGGAGCAGTGATCGTACCACGGAAGCTAACTAGGTGCAGGCGCCATAAACTCACAATCCTGACCGTCCCGTGCGTTCTCCTCTTTACTGCTCCACTGCTCGGTCAAAAAATCAGGACGCGCGGCACGTCCGCGGCATTCCTGCGCGCACTACTTCCAGCGGGCAGTGAGCTGGGTCAGTCACGGAGCCCGGGCCTTCCTGGGCACCAGGCTCCATACTGGGGTACTGCCTCTACCCCCCTGATGGCGACCCTGCCTGTGCCACATCATTTCCCCTTGATCCCTCTGTGCCATTGCATTCCCCCTTTATTATCCTCTGTGTAAATTCATCACCCCCCTGTTTATGAAGTGGCACAGGGGGATAAAGGGATAAAGGGGGAATGAAATGGCACAGGTGGATAAAGGGAATTGAAATGGCACAGAGGGAAGAAATAGCACAGGAAGTGGTAAAGAGGGGGGTGATGAATTTGCACAGAGAGTAATAAATGATGTGGCACAGGGGTTGATAAAGGGGGGGGATGATTTGGCACAAGGGGAATAAAGTGGCACAGGGGGATCAGGGAAGAACGGGGGTGAATGATGTAGCTGGCAGACGTACAGAAGCAGGAGACCACTGTTTAAACAGCGAGCTTCTGCTTCTGTACTGGGGCTGCTGCAGGGGGCCGCAGTGGGAGCCTGGGCCACTTACTGGGGTATTGTCTGTACCCCTTGATGGCGGCTCTGTGTACAAGGTAGGGCTGGCACATAAGCCTGGTTGTCCCTTATTGGGAGTGTTTTGTCCCCTATTGTCCCATTTTGGGAGTTTTTGTCCCCTATTGGGAGTGTTTTGTATCCTTTCTGGTGTGTCCGCATACGCTATTGGGAGTGTCCCCTATTCGGAGGGAGCAAATACATTGAGTCTTATGGGACTCTGCCAGGGAATTAAAAACTGTCCGCTATGGGGGCGTGTCTGGCCATGGTAGCGTGAGGACGTTAGGTTACAGAGCTCCTTCCTGCCGCATGCCTTTCTTATGTCTGTGGGTGCCGTTTTTATGGGGAACAAGACAAGAAATAATAATAAGTCTGCTGCAGTATCCCCCCCCCCCGCCCCCCGTCACCCCACATGTCTTTAGAGACCTATTTTACCAGGTCTCAGCTCTCCAGATTGGGGACCACGCTGCCTGCTCCGGGACCCGGCGCCATCTTGGAAGCGCGGCCCTGTGCGCTCACGGCCTCTTCTCCACTTACAGAAATGCCGGCGCTCCTGCTACAGCCCACAGAGGATCCCACCCGCCCGCAGAACACTCAGCACCGCTCACCTCCTGATCCTCCAGGTGGCTCGCGGGTCACTTCTCCTGAAGAGCGGTCTCCTCCGGCTTCCGTCCCCGGCCCACTGCTTTCCGGCTCTTTCTGCAAGGAAACTGGCGGAGCGCAACAACGCTCACCTGCTGCTGACCCTGCCTTGCCTGTGAATGCTCAGGACCTCACCGCTGCACAGGAACCCGTGAGTGACAGTGAAGTGCTGACTTAGGGCCCCAAGACTGTCCTGGACCTCCTGACAGGGGACAATTCATTAACCCCTGTAGTGCCTCATCTGGAGCCTCCTCTGGGCCCATCCCCCCCTCTCTATAAGGGTCCTGCCACTGCCATGATGCGCACAGATAAGTCCCCTCTGAGCTCCTGTGGGGTCTCCTCCCCAAACTCCCCTGCAGTGCTGCCTGCCTTTCTTCCACCACCATCTCCACTGCCTGCTCTCCTGGTGGCTGAGCCTCCCTCCCCCTCATGGTTGTCTGGCTCCCCCTGGGCTGCTGAGTCCCCTTCTGCACAGTCCCCTGCTGGATCTGCCCTGGCTGCCTCTCCTACTTCTTCTAACAGTGGGGGCACTCTCCCTCATCTCCCCCTTGTCCCCAGCTCCCCCGGATGCCACTGGACTTGGCCTGCAGTTTGGATACCACTCCACCACTGTTGCGCACACAACCACAATTCTCTGGCTCAGGGCCCCGTGCTGAGGACTCCTGCCAGCCCTCTTTGGATTGCGCTCCAGCTGAGCCTCCTACTGTTGTGCCCTCGGCCCCCATAACATTGGCTGATCTCCAGTTCCTGGTCCGCTCTCTTCCCACCAAAGAATATATTACCAATCTCACTAAACAGGTGGTGAATGAGTGCAAGCAAGAATTTGTGCAACTCCGTACAGTACTTTCCTCTATATCTGCTAGGGTGGATGCCGTGGAGGTGACCCAGGACTCTACTTTTTCCTCCCTTCAGGCCCTGCAGGCTGTGGTGAAGGGGCTGTTCCATTTCCAGCAACATTTAGATGATATCGAAAATAGAAGTCGTAGAAACAATATCAGAATCCGGGGTCTGCCGGAGGCCGTGTCCACGAGGGAGCTGTGGAAAGCCCTCCCTGCTATTTTTAATGATCTTCTGGACTGACCTCCTGATGTACATATTGAAATGGATAGGGCTCATAGGGCGCTGCGCCCTCCTAGCTGTTACGCCGAGCGCTCCGGGTCCCCGCTCCTCCCCGGAGCGCTCGCTACACTCCTCTCACTGCAGCGCTCCGGTCGGTTCCACGGACCCGGGGCGCTGCGATACCGCCTCTGGCCGGGATGCGATTCGCGATGCGGGTAGCGCCCGCTCGCGATGCGCACCCCGGCTCCCGTACCTGACTCGCTCTCCGTCAGTTCTGTCCCGGCGCGCGCGGCCCCGCTCCCTAGGGCGCGCGCGCGCCGGGTCTTTGCGATTTAAAGGGCCACTGCGCCGCTGATTGGCGCAGTGGTTCCAATTAGTGTTTACACCTGTGCACTTCCCTATATCACCTCACTTCCCCTTCACTCCCTCGCCGGATCTTGTTGCCTTAGTGCCAGTGAAAGCGTTTCCTTGTGTGTTCCTAGCCTGTGTTCCAGACCTCCTGCCGTTGCCCCTGACTACGATCCTTGCTGCCTGCCCCGACCTTCTGCTACGTCCGACCTTGCTTCTGTCTACTCCCTTGTACCGCGCCTATCTTCAGCAGCCAGAGAGGTTGAGCCGTTGCTAGGGGATACGACCTGGTCACTACCGCCGCAGCAAGACCATCCCGCTTTGCGGCGGGCTCTGGTGAAAACCAGTAGTGACTTAGAACCGATCCTCTAGCACGGTCCACGCCAATCCCTCTCTGGCACAGAGGATCCACTACCTGCCAGCCGGCATCGTGACAGTAGATCCGGCCATGGATCCCGCTGAAGTTCCTCTGCCAGTTGTCGCTGACCTCACCACGGTGGTCGCCCAGCAGTCACAACAGATAGCGCAACAAGGCCAACAGCTGTCTCAACTGACTGTTATGCTACAACAGTTACTACCACAGCTCCAGCAATCATCTCCTCCGCCAGCTCCTGTACCTCCTCCGCAGCGAGTGGCCGCTTCTGGACTACGACTATCCTTGCCGGATAAATTTGATGGGGACTCTAAGTTTTGCCGTGGCTTCCTTTCCCAATGTTCATTACACTTGGAGATGATGTCGGACCAGTTCCCCACTGAAAGGTCTAAGGTGGCTCTCGTAGTCAGCCTGCTGTCTGGAAAAGCCCTGGCTTGGGCCACACCGCTCTGGGACCGCAATGACCCCGTCACTGCCTCTGTACACTCCTTCTTCTCGGAAATTCGAAGTGTCTTTGAGGAACCTGCCCGAGCCTCTTCTGCTGAGACTGCCCTGTTGAACCTGGTCCAGGGTAATTCTTCCGTTGGCGAGTATGCCGTACAATTCCGTACTCTTGCTTCTGAATTATCCTGGAACAATGAGGCCCTCTGCGCGACCTTTAAAAAAGGCCTATCCAGCAACATTAAAGATGTTCTGGCCGCACGAGAAATGCCTGCTAATCTTCATGAACTTATTCACCTAGCCACTCGCATTGACATGCGTTTTTCCGAAAGGCGTCAGGAGCTCCGCCAAGATATGGACTCTGTTCGCACGAGGCATTTCTTCTCCTCGGCTCCTCTCTCCTCTGGTTCCCTGCAATCTGTTCCTGTGCCTTCCGCCGTGGAGGCTATGCAGGTCGACCGGTCTCGCCTGACATCTCAAGAGAGGACACGACGCCGCATGGAGAACCTCTGCTTGTACTGTGCTAGTACCGAACACTTCCTGAGGGATTGTCCTATCCGCCCTCCCCGCCTGGAAAAACGTACGCTGACTCCGCACAAAGGTGAGACAGTCCTTGATGTCAACTCTGCTTCTCCACGTCTTACTGTGCCTGTGCGGATGTCTGCCTCTGCCTTCTCCTTCTCTGCTGTGGCCTTCTTGGACTCCGGATCTGCAGGAAATTTTATTTTGGCCTCTCTCGTCAACAGGTTCAACATCCCAGTGACCAGTCTCACCAGACCCCTTTACATCAATTGTATAAACAATGAAAGATTGGACTGTTCCATACGTTTCCGCACTGAGCCCCTTCTAATGAGCATCGGATCTCATCACGAGAGGATTGAACTTTTGGTCCTCCCCAATTGCACCTCGGAAATTCTCCTTGGACTTCCCTGGCTTCAACTTCATTCCCCAACCCTGGATTGGTCCACTGGGGAGATCAAGAGTTGGGGGCCCTCTTGTTCCAAGGACTGTCTAAAACCGGTTCCCAGTAACCCTTGCCGTGACTCTGTGCTTCCTCCAGTAACCGGTCTCCCTAAGGCCTATATGGACTTCGCGGATGTTTTCTGCAAAAAACAAGCGGAGACTCTACCTCCTCACAGGCCTTATGATTGTCCTATCGACCTCCTCCCGGGCACTACTCCACCCCGGGGCAGAATTTATCCTCTCTCTGCCCCAGAGACTCTTGCCATGTCTGAATACGTCCAGGAGAATCTAAAAAAGGGCTTTATCCGTAAATCCTCCTCTCCTGCCGGAGCCGGATTTTTCTTTGTGTCCAAAAAAGATGGCTCTCTACGTCCTTGCATTGACTACCGCGGACTTAATAAAATCACGGTTAAGAACCGCTACCCCTTACCCCTCATCTCTGAACTCTTTGATCGCCTCCAAGGTGCCCACATCTTTACTAAATTGGACTTAAGAGGCGCCTATAACCTCATCCGCATCAGAGAGGGGGATGAGTGGAAAACAGCATTTAACACCAGAGATGGACACTTTGAGTATCTGGTCATGCCCTTTGGCCTGTGCAACGCCCCTGCTGTCTTCCAAGACTTTGTTAATGAAATTTTTCGTGATCTGTTATACTCCTGTGTTGTTGTATATCTTGATGATATCCTAATTTTTTCGGCCAATCTAGAAGAACACCGCCAGCATGTCCGTATGGTTCTTCAGAGACTTCGTGACAATCAACTCTATGCTAAAATTGAGAAATGTCTGTTTGAATGCCAATCTCTTCCTTTTCTAGGATACTTGGTCTCTGGCCAGGGACTACAAATGGACCCAGATAAACTCTCTGCCGTCTTAGATTGGCCACGCCCCTCCGGACTCCGTGCCATCCAACGTTTTTTGGGGTTCGCCAATTATTACAGGCAATTTATTCCACATTTTTCTACCATTGTGGCTCCTATTGTGGCTTTAACCAAAAAAAATGCCGATCCCAAGTCTTGGCCTCCTCAAGCGGAAGACGCCTTTAAACGACTCAAGTCTGCCTTCTCTTCAGCTCCCGTGCTCTCCAGACCTGACCCATCTAAACCCTTCCTATTGGAGGTTGATGCCTCCTCAGTGGGAGCTGGAGCTGTCCTTCTACAAAAAAACTCTTCCGGGCATGCTGTTACTTGTGGTTTTTTTTCTAGGACCTTCTCTCCGGCGGAGAGGAACTACTCCATCGGGGATCGAGAGCTTCTAGCCATTAAATTAGCACTTGAGGAATGGAGGCATCTGCTGGAGGGATCAAGATTTCCAGTTATTATTTACACCGATCACAAGAACCTCTCCTACCTCCAGTCTGCCCAACGGCTGAATCCTCGTCAGGCCAGGTGGTCTCTGTTCTTTGCCCGATTTAATTTTGAAATTCACTTTCGGCCTGCTGATAAGAACATTAGGGCCGATGCTCTCTCTCGTTCCTCAGATGCTTCTGAAATTGAACTCTCTCCTCAACACATCATTCCTCCTGACTGCCTGATTTCCACTTCTCCAGCCTCCATCAGGCAAACTCCTCCAGGAAAGACCTTTGTTTCTCCACGCCAACGCCTCGGAATCCTCAAATGGGGTCATTCCTCCCATCTCGCAGGTCATGCGGGCATCAAGAAATCTGTGCAACTCATCTCTCGCTTCTATTGGTGGCCGACTCTAGAGACTGATGTGGTGGACTTTGTGCGAGCCTGCACTATCTGTGCCCGGGATAAGACACCTCGCCAGAAGCCCGCTGGTTTTCTTCTTCCTCTGCCTGTCCCCGAACAACCTTGGTCTCTGATTGGTATGGATTTTATTACTGACTTACCCCCATCCCATGGCAACACTGTTATTTGGGTGGTCGTTGATCGATTCTCCAAAATGGCACATTTCATCCCTCTTCCTGGTCTTCCTTCAGCGCCTCAGTTGGCTAAACAATTTTTTGTACACATTTTTCGTCTTCACGGGTTGCCTACGCAGATCGTCTCGGATAGAGGCGTCCAATTTGTGTCTAAATTCTGGAGGGCTCTCTGTAAACAACTCAAGATTAAATTAAATTTTTCTTCTGCATACCATCCTCAATCCAATGGACAAGTAGAAAGAATTAACCAGATCTTGGGTGACTATTTACGACATTTTGTTTCCTCCCGCCAGGATGACTGGGCAGATCTTCTACCTTGGGCCGAATTCTCGTATAATTTCAGAATCTCTGAATCTTCCTCCAAATCCCCGTTTTTCGTGGTGTACGGCCGTCACCCTCTTCCCCCCCTCCCTACCCCCTTGCCCTCTGGTCTGCCCGCTGTGGATGAAATTTCTCGTGATCTTTCCATCATATGGAGAGAGACCCAAAATTCTCTCTTACAGGCTTCTTCACGCATGAAGAGATTCGCGGATAAGAAAAGAAGAGCTCCTCCCATTTTTTCCCCTGGAGACAAGGTATGGCTCTCCGCCAAATATGTCCGCTTCCGTGTCCCTAGCTATAAGTTGGGACCACGCTATCTTGGTCCTTTCAAGATTTTGCGCCAGATAAATCCTGTCTCTTACAAACTTCTTCTTCCTCCTTCTCTTCGTATTCCTAATGCCTTTCATGTTTCTCTTCTTAAACCACTTATCATTAACCGTTTCTCTCCCAAATCTGTTCCCCCCACTCCTGTCTCCGGCTCCTCGGACATCTTCTCCGTCAAAAAAATTTTAGCATGTAAAAAGGTCAGAGGGAAAACCTTCTTTTTAGTGGATTGGGAGGGTTGTGGTCCAGAAGAGAGGTCCTGGGAACCTGAGGACAATATCCTGGACAAAAGTCTGGTCCTCAGGTTTTCAGGCTCCAAGAAGAGGGGGAGACCCAAGGGGGGGGGTACTGTTACGCCGAGCGCTCCGGGTCCCCGCTCCTCCCCGGAGCGCTCGCTACACTCCTCTCCCTGCAGCGCTCCGGTCGGTTCCACGGACCCGGGGCGCTGCGATACCGCCTCTGGCCGGGATGCGATTCGCGATGCGGGTAGCGCCCGCTCGCGATGCGCACCCCGGCTCCCGTACCTGACTCGCTCTCCGTCAGTTCTGTCCCGGCGCGCGCGGCCCCGCTCCCTAGGGCGCGCGCGCGCCGGGTCTTTGCGATTTAAAGGGCCACTGCGCCGCTGATTGGCGCAGTGGTTCCAATTAGTGTTTACACCTGTGCACTTCCCTATATCACCTCACTTCCCCTTCACTCCCTCGCCGGATCTTGTTGCCTTAGTGCCAGTGAAAGCGTTTCCTTGTGTGTTCCTAGCCTGTGTTCCAGACCTCCTGCCGTTGCCCCTGACTACGATCCTTGCTGCCTGCCCCGACCTTCTGCTACGTCCGACCTTGCTTCTGTCTACTCCCTTGTACCGCGCCTATCTTCAGCAGCCAGAGAGGTTGAGCCGTTGCTAGGGGATACGACCTGGTCACTACCGCCGCAGCAAGACCATCCCGCTTTGCGGCGGGCTCTGGTGAAAACCAGTAGTGACTTAGAACCGATCCTCTAGCACGGTCCACGCCAATCCCTCTCTGGCACAGAGGATCCACTACCTGCCAGCCGGCATCGTGACACTAGCGCTGATGACCGTAATCCTAGGGACATCATCTGCAGGATCCACTTTTATGCCCTAAAAGAGGACATATTGCAAAATGCGAGGAGACGTAGACAGATTACATATAAGGATGTCCCTATCCAACTGTTCCCGGATCTCTCCCTGCGCTCTCCTGATGATCTCCCGGGCTTCCTTCAAGCTTTGGATTTGCCGGATGTGATCCTTCCGGAATGGCCTATGCTGCAGTCTCCGCCATCCAAACGGCCTCCACAACCTCCAGTCTCCTCTCCCGCAAGGGCCCCTCGCTCTGGACTTCCACCTAGGTATCCTTGCCCCCATGGCCTACGGGCGGCCCCTCTGCCTCGCCAGACGTGGCTGCCTGTAGTGGCGGTTGTTCCTCGTGGGGCTACACGGCCCCTGACCTGACTTCCCCACAGTGGTCTGGATTACTAGGCAGTTCACTTACCTACTATGTAGTATGAAAAACTAGGCAGTTGTTTAATAGCTTTATTTTGTATGCTTAGTTACTATTCACTGTCCCTGCCGGTTGAAAGTGTATTTTTTGCAGCCTACATGTGCTTCCCTCTGTGCCTTAAATATCCTTGCTTTTTTCCCCTATCCATTCACTCTTTTTCATTGTCTTCCTCCACCCTTTGCTCCTCTTCAGTTTCTTTTTCATTCCTGGCAGTGCTACGGGTTCTGGTTTTCTCGCTGCCTGACTAACTCTACCCCCCCGATAGGTTTAGGGTTCCTAGGGGCGCTCTGGTCCTTGGGTCTATTCCCTTTCTTTGTGGGTTCTTATTCTTACTTCCTGCAGCAGTAGTCTTCTCTCTATCTGTCTACTGCTTCTTTTGTTTTGATCCTCTCTCCTACTTCCTTTCCCTCCCATCTCTCCCTTCTTTCCTTCTTCTTTTCCTTTACTCTGGTTTAGTTTGTCTTGTCTAGGCGTCTATTTTCTGTATTCCCTCTTCCTCCCTCTTTTGTGGTCCTTCCTGTTGTCTCTTCCTTTTGTGTCCCTCCCTTTTGTCGTTTCCCCCTGTTTCCTTCTGTTCCCCCACCCTTTCTCCCCTCTAAGACTTTGGTGAATATTTTTTCTTCTTTCTCTTGGTCACCATGGCAGATCTCAAGATAGCATCCTACAACCCAAAGGGCCTGAACACGCCTGAGAAGCGCTCCCAAGTGCTCCATCACTCCATCACAAGCAGAGGGTGCAGTTGGTGTGCTTCCAGGAGACTCATTTCAAGGTAGGACATGCCCCCTCCCTTCGTCACCCACACTACACCACATGGTTTTGTGCTGACAACCCCCAATTCAGGTCCTGTGGGGTGGCGATTGCTATCCATAAATCTCTTCCTCACCAGGTCTTGCATTGTTTGGTTGACCCCGAGGCTCGTTATGTCCTCCTCACACTTCTAATTAGTGGATATGAATTCACCATTCTAAATGTTTACGCACCCAACGTTAATCAAATCCCATTTTTCCTGGATTTAACCGATAAGGTTCTCCCCTTTTGAGAGGTACGGTGGTCCCATTAGACCCAGCCCATGACACTTCTACTGGTAGGTCATCCATCTCCTATGCCGCTATTAAGCGCTTAAAAAGGGCATTTGCCATGTTGCAGCTATGCGACACCGGGCGCCTGCTTCACCCGGCTGATAGGGACTACAGTTTTTATTCCTCCCCACATAACTCGTATAATAGGATCAATTATATTATGTTGCAACACAATGCTCTCCCCTGGTTGGTCTCATCCACCATAGGCAGCATTCTATGGTCAGATCAAGCAGCCATGATTTGTACCCTGCGCTTGCCTTCTCTCATTTGCTGGAACCTGTATGCGTCTCTGATTTTGGATCATGCACAAGATGCCACTTCTCCCCCAATGAAGTGGGAGGCAATGAAATGTGTCATTAGTGGAGTTTTTATAAAACATGGCGCTAGACACAAGAAGGAGAAAGCCCAGTCTTTAAAAAACACACTTAAAAAAGTCGAGGAAGTGGAACTGTCCCACAAACGTGCTCTCTCAGCCCCTTCTCTAAGAGATCTTATGTTGGCACGTCAGGAAGGGCAACGATTACAAGACGCCTCCTCCAAACGTGCTCTGCAACTGTGCAGAAGTAAATTTTACAAATTCGGCAGCAAGAGTGGGCGTATGTTGGCCAGGGCCCTTAGAGAGCGCATTACTAGGTCCCATATCCCTTGCATTCAACAAAGCCCTGGAACGAAAGTCCACACCACTCCGGAGATAGCTCAGGTTTTCACAGCATACTACACTGACCTTTATAACCTCCCTACTCCTGCCTGTCTTGCCTCGGGAACCGGCTCTTTCCCCCTCTCTGACCTCCCCAAACTCTCCTCTGACTTGACGGCTGAGTTGGATGCACTGTTCTCTATAGAACAGATCTTACCGGGGGGGAAGAGCCCGGGCCCTGACAGTTATACGGCGGGCTTCCATAAACAGTTTGGGGAACTCCTTGCTCCCTTACTATTAGCCGCCTACGAGACTGTTGGTCTACAGGATACTTTTCAACCCCAAACCCCATTAGCACATGTCGCGGTCCTCCCTAAGCCGGGTAAGGACCACATGCTCTGCTCCAACTATAGGCCCATATCCTTACTGAATGTGGACCTTAAGATATTTGCAAAGCTTATAGCTAGTAGGCTTAATGCTCACTTACCACAGCTTATTCACTCGGATCAGGTGGGCTTTGTGCAAGTTAGGGAGGCTCGCGACAATACGCTTAAAACCCTTGACATCATGCACTATGCGCAGGTTAACAAAATCCCCCTCATGATCTTATCGGTTGACGCCAAAAAGGCGTTTGACCGCATCTCATGGTCATCCCTCCGAGATACCTTACGCACTATAGGAGTGGGCCCTGTCCTCACTGCAAAAATGATGGCCTTATATCATTCTCCCTCAGCTAGACTGCGTATAAACGGATCTCTTTCTCCTCCCTTTTCTATTCAGAACGGCACCCGTCAGGGCTGCCCTCTGTCCCCCTTGTTGTATGTTCTCATTGTGGAACACCTTTTGACCTCCATTCACCCGAACCCAGATATCTTGGGGATTAGGATTGGTGGAGTTGAATATAAATGTTCGGCATTTGCAGATGACCTCTTGGTCTATGTTACTAACCCCCATGTTTCCCTCCCTTCGCTGATGTCCGAGCTATCTGGTTTTGGTTGTTGGTCCAATTTTAAAATTAATGTATTCAAATCCGAGGCACTTAATGTATCCCTCCCTCCCCAGGCCATTGATTTACTCAAGGTTAACTTCCCATTCGCCTGGCCCACACAGGGGATTACTTACCTGGGGATTATAGTACCCTCGGATTTATCCCTACTTTATCAGCAAAATTTTATCCCCCTATTATGTCAATTTGCCTCTCACCTCGATAAGTGGCGAGCCAAATCCCTGTCTTGGTTCGGGAGAGTGAACGCCCTTAAGATGAGCCTCCTGCCCAAATTATTGTACCTCCTGCAGACTATACCAATTCCATTCCCTAATTCATATTGGCGCACTCTTCACAGTAAGTTTGGGTCGTTTTTATGGGCTAATCAGAAGCTGGGGGTGTGGGCCTTCCTGACTGCCGCCTATACTATTTAGCGGCAGTACATGCCAGATTTCTAGACTTGATGCATGGCTCTGCGACCAAACTTTGGGTGCAAATTGCACATGCCGTGTCTCCTGGTACACTGACTGGCCTTCCTTGGTTGGGGCCCCCACCCCCTTCCTCTCTTTCTATTTTATCCTTCTCCTCTAGGCAGACGTTTTCTGCCCTGGGAAGATGCAACTCCCGGGATTCTTTAGTGGACCCCAGGGGCCCTATGCTCCCTATAACTGGAAACCCTGCGTTTCCTCCTGGGCTAACCTCTGGCACCTTCTTTGGTCGCCTCGGGCATGCTCCCTTATGGTTTGTGCATGTTGTCTCCCCCACAGCTCTAAAATTTCATGAAGCACTAGGTGGCGATGTGACTTCTCTAGGTGGTGACTCCTATACTTACCTTCAACTCCAGCATTATTATGTTTCTATTAAGCATACTTCTCACCTGCATAGGGAGTTGACCACCTTTGAGAGGTTATGTCTCTCGCCCCCTGTTCTTCCTCACACAATCAAATTCCTATATCGCATGCTGCTATCTCGTCACACATCCTATCTGCCTCCATTTTGTGCTGCATGGGAACAGGAACTAGGTAATTCTTTAACTGCCACCCAATGGTCGAAATGCTTACAGCTCACACATAAATCAATTATAGCTACCAAAGCCCAAGAAACTAATTATAAAATTCTATCCCGGTGGTATCGCGTCCCAGTACAGCTACATCGCTGATACCCGTCTGTTCCGGAGTCTTGCTGGCGCTGCGGGGGATCGATGGGCACCATGTCACATATTTGGTGGAGCTGCCCCTCGCTATCTTCCTTTTGGTCCTCTGTTCTATCCGTGAGGTTACAGGGATTTTCGTTCCTGACACCCCAGAGGCGACCCTCCTGTTTCAAATTCCCCTGTCCTCCACTTCATATCGCAAGTCTCTCTTGTGTCACATGTTGCAAGCAGCACGCACGGTCATCCCTCGCAAGTGGCGCTCTGTGATAGCTCCTTCTGTCGCTGAGTGGTTGGAGGAAATAGCTTTTACACAACGTATGGAGGAATTGCTTGCTTTGACGCCTGCGGAGCACTACCGATACACCAAAAACTGGTTTGATTGGTTGACATTTCAATCCTATTCTGGTTTCCGAGGTTTGCTTATCCCTGGAGATTTGCCAGTTCCTTAGGTTGGCCAACCTCTCCCCACCCTTTTTCTAGAGTCCCTCTCCCCCCCTCCAACTCCATTGGAATCTCCCCTTCTGTGTCCGTCTTACGCACGTTTGTCGGTTCTGTCATCTCCCCATTTTTTTTTGTGTACTCTTTATTTGTTTTCTTCCCAAGGCTTTTCTTCACCCTTCTGTTTCTCGTCTCCTCTCTACCTTTCTCCCCTATCCCCCCTTTTCTCCTCTCCCCTTCTTTTCTCTTTAAGCCTACTACATTGGTGTTACTTTATTTTGCAACATACGCACTTTGGTTGAATTACCTGCTCTTTTATGCCACAATGTTATTGCATTGGGAATTGCTTTCCCTCATGTTTTGTTCTTTTTAAGAATCTGACACTTAATGTTTCTACCTATTTCTGACCTATTGATGATACCAGTTATTATTCTCCTGCTTTACTGGCTCCTGCCTAATGTACTATTGTAATGTCTCACCTGTTCATTGTACTATGCTGTTCGTTATTTTATGAAAAATAAAAAACCTTTAAATATAAAAAAAAAAAAAATGTCCGCTATTGGGAGGTGTCCGCTAAGGGTATAGCCAGTGTCTATGCTGTCAGTAGCCTCATAGCCCTTGACAAAGCAGTTTTAAGCGACAAAACATCAGGGAGGTTATGCAGGATTTTATTCAGCGTTGCCTCTTAGTTCAGCACCCAATGAAAACATAAAAGTCTGTGTATTTTGTAGTTAGCAAGTAGCTAATGCATAAAGTGCCCAGAAGGCTTATAATATACTGAGTTGCGGCAGTCCGATTAATTGATGTGAGAGATCACTTAGGACAATAATTTTAACAATAATAGAAATATTGATTGTTTTTTAAGGGGGGGGGGGGCTTTAGTTGAGGTATATTCCCCCATGGGGGGGGGGGGGAACCCCAAAGGGTTGGAATTATAATGTCAGTGCCTTGAGACTCACCAGGGAAAGTGTGATAATAAATGATAGAAATAGTTTTCTGTGAATATGTTTGTCTATCTTTATATGTATATTTTGTATAATTTCATATGTTTGTTTTGTGTTCTGCATGATGTATATTAAAATATACAGAATATTGGTGTGTAAAAATATCTGTTTAATAATTGTGAATGGTATGTCTGCTTTCCAATTTGCAGGAGGGAATATATTACGTGCACCTTCATAAACTTCCATAAGGCTCTGACAAAGAGTCAGATGATGTGAGATGGCCATTTGCTATACCTTTTTGTGTCCAGATACCTAAAAAGAATTCTGGTGAGTGCCATGGAAACTTTCTTTGCATTTGGACTATCTACTGTTTCTAACTTGCACATTGAGCACCACCGGTGTATGGCTGCACTGCTAAGAGTATTTATCTATCAAGATTCTTGGGGAAGGTGCAGACTCTATCTTTCTTTCATGAACTTTAACATATCGGATAGTCCAGGGTGGAAAAAAAAGACTCTGTTGCATCTCGGTCCGATTCATGTGATTAGGCATGACCTACAAAGCCAAGCATAGCCCATGAGAACAAATGTGATGCTGATTCTGGATAAAAAGGAAACTCTTTTTTCTAATCTTGGACAACCATTTAAAGCCACATTTTTCAAAATTATAAAACGTATTGACTGTTCTGCCAAAGTGATCAAAACGGAGAAAAGAAAAAGAAAATCAAGTGTATTATGGAAACAGCTTGTAGTCACTTACAAAAGTATCGACTTTCTAAGTTTAAAACTCAGAGTACAATTGAACATTTTTTTTTTAAATTGATGTAATATAACCAATACATCAAGAACATACAAGTGGGTGGCAAAGATGAAAGGGGCAGAATTTAAATCTTACCTCCCATATTGAAGAAAGTGTAAAATCACTCAGCACTTCATAATCTACATGCAGTTATTTCTGAAAATATATTAGAGTTGCTGCAGTGCCAAAGTGTAACAGAAACAGGCAACTTACATGTCCTATGACTCAGTTTGAAGAATTTCAGTCCAAGATTACCCTTAGCATGCAAGCTATATGGAAATCTACATGAGGCACACCAACTATCAAGCGTATCGGGTAGTTAGCTTGGAACACTTTCATGTCATAAGTCATGTATATAAAACTAAAGAGTTGTTGAGTGATTTTAGTTTCCACAGTAGTTCAGAATTAAGGCCAACATCTTGAATATCGGTTTATATAAAGTAAATTCAGGCTACAGATTGGTCCCGAAATGTCCTCTATTATATATATTTTGTATTATTTTGCTCTGTTTAATAGTGCCAGCATTTCTAAATAGTAGCTGGATTATAAATAGGGTAGGGTCACATGTAGCGCTTCCACAGTGTATTCCATACTAGTCGCTAGAGTGAACTCTCTAATGCGACTGAGTAGCCCTGGGTGTCTGCACACAGAAAATCTGCAGCCAGAAATCCGCTGCTAAGTGCAGACACACAGGGCTACCTGGCTGCAGCAGGGTGCTCACTCAGGGTGCTCAGTGTAAAGTACAGTTTGGGTGCACTATGTGTGACTCTATCTTTCAAGAGAATCTGTTAGCACTTCTATGATCACAGTTCAAGTGTAAAAGAGGCTGTGTAAGCAGCAGCATGCATGCCTCCTCCCTCCTCCATCCCTCCTTGCCTTGGCTGATTGATATACAGGGCTCCTCTTGCAGCACTAAACACTGTAAGTCAATCAGTCAAGGCACGGAAGTGTGGGAGAGGAAAGATACATGCATCCAGCATTTCACACAGCCTCTTTGACACTTGAGAACTGAGCATGACATAAAGCTGACAGATTCCCTTTCAAGTGGTAGAATATTTATATGTCTTTGGCTGTACTAAGGTTATTTAGTTTACTTTTTAACAAAACAGATATAGTACCATACAATGCATTAAGATAGTTTTTATAACCTCTCACTTTTTTTTACATTTCTTATGTTGTAGCCTTGTGAGAGAACAAAATAACATAAATACTTCATCCCCCCCCCATTCTGCACTCAATCCCATATTGACAAAGTAAAACTGAATTTTGGAAAGTTTTTTTTTAAATTTTCAAAGAAAGAAACTAAGCAATTGAGGGAGAAGAGTCTTGCTTAGAGAGGTGACTAGGAACCCAATGGTTACTGGCTGAGCTCCAAGGATTCTGTGTGCAGGTGGGAGAAACGGCCAAGTTAGCATTCACTGCAGCCTCCAACAATTTGGGGTTTATGTCAGAGTGACCAAAAAGAAGCCTCTCCTCAGTAAAATACATGCTAAAAAGCACCAAAAGGACTCTCAGACTGTGAGAAATAAGATTCTCTGGTCTTATTAAACCAAAATTGAACTTTCCAGCCTTAGGTCTAAGCTTCATGTCTGGAGAAAATTAGGCACTGCTCATCACCTGACCAATGTCATACCTACAGTGAAGCATGGTGGTGGCAGCATCATGCTGTGGGGGTGTTCTTCAGTGGCTGAACAGGGAGAGTGTTCAGAGTTGAGGGAAAGCTGAATGGTAGACATGTGCAATTTGTTTCGGACGTAATTCGTTTTTGTCCTAATTGTTCATATTTCGTACATTCGGATTGATCCGAATGTATCAAATATTTACATCCGAATGAATCCGAACAAAACGAATTGTACATGCCTTTGTAATTGTGTAATTGTGAAAAACTAATTTTATTTTTGTGAAAACAAAATTCATTTTAATTTAGAAGTAAGGGACCATTATTGGGAGCGTGTGCACTGAAAAGAAGAGACCCTTGGAGATCAGAACATTAACCCCTTAAGGACCCCGCCATTTTACACCTTAGGACTCGGACATTTTTTTAATATCTGACCACTGTCACTTTAAACATTAATAACTCTGGGATGCTTTTACTTATCATTCTGATTACGAGATTGTTTTTTCGTGACTTATTCTAATTTAACATAGTGGTAAAATTTTGTGGGAACTTGCATCCTTTCTTGGTGAAAAATCCCAAAATTTGATGAAAAATTTGAAAATTTTGCATTTTTCTAACTTTGAAGCTCTCTGCTTGTAAGGAAAATGGATATTCCAAATACATTTTTTTTAATTCACATATACAATATGTCTATTTTATGTTTGCATCATAAAATTGACATGTTTTTACTTTTGGAAGACACCACAGGGCTTCAAAGTTCAGCAGCAATTTTCCAATTTTTCACAAAATTTTCAAACTCACTATTTTTCAGGGACCAGTTCAGGTTTGAAGTGGATTTGAAGGGTCTTCATAATAGAAATACCCCACAAATGACCCCATTATAAAAACTGCACCCCCCAAAGTATTCAAAATTACATTCAGTCAGCATTTTAACCCTTTAGGTGTTTCACAGGAATAGCAGCAAAGAGAAGGAGAAAATTCATAATCTTCATTTTTTACACTTGCATGTTCTTGTAGACCCAATTTTTGAATTTTTACTAGGGGTAAAAGGAGAAAATGTATACTTATATTTGTAGCCCAATTTCTCTCGAGTAAGCACATATCTCATATGTCTATGTAAATTGTTCAGCGGGTGCAGTAGAGGGCTCAGAAGGGAAGGAGCGACATGGGGATTTTGGAGAGTATGTTTTTCTGAAATGGTTTTTGGGGGGCATGTTGCATTTAGGAAGCCCCTATGGTGCCAGAACAGCAAATAAAAAAACACATGGCATACCATTTTGGAAACTAGACCCCTTGAGGAACGTAACAAGGAATTAAGTGAGCCTTAATACCCCACAAGGGCTTCACGACTTTTGCATATGTAAAAAAAAATTTTTTTCACTAAAATGTATGTTCCCCCCCAAATTTCACATATTTGCAAGGGTTAATAGCAGAAAATACCCCCAAAATTTGTAACCCCATCTCTTCTGAGTATGGAGGTACCCCATAAGTTGACCTGAAGTGCAATATGGGCGAACTACAATGTTCAGAACAGAAGGAGTCATATTTGGCTTTTTGAGAGCAAATTTTGGAAGTATGGAAGTACTCCATAAGTGGACATCAAATGCACTGCAGGAGCGCTACAATGCTCAGAAGAAAAGGAGTCACATTTGCCAACTTTGCAGAAATGGGGGGGACATATCGCATAATGGAAGCCCCTATGCTGCCAGGACAGCAAAACATAAATAAATAAATAAACCCATGGCATAGCATTTTGGAGACTAGACCCCTTGGGGAACGTAACAAGTAATAAAGTAAACCTTAATACACCACAGGGGTTTCACGACTTTTGCATTTGTAAAAAAATAAAATTTTCACTAAAATGTTGTTTTTCCCCAAAATTTTTCATTTTTACAAGGGTTAATAGCAGAAAAGACCACCCACAATTTGTAAATACATTTCTTTGGAGTAAGGACACACCAGGTCTTGTTATAGCGTGAGGTCAGTCAGGGGCCTTGAGCTTCACATGGAGCCAGGATGTGGGACCCCCCTCAAGGACTGTTAATGGGGGAGCACTGAGCCCTAAAATTGGGGAACACTTGGGGGACAACGGGCCGTAACTGAGGTAGACAGGTGGGGTACAGAGGCCCGTAATATGGGGTACAGTGGGCCAAAAAATTATAAATAATAATAAAACAGGATATGTTCCCAGAATGATCACCCAGAGCATAGCCAAAACTAAAAACAATATGCCCGCCCCAAACCCTATGCTCTGAATCATCATTCTGGGAATGGAATGTGTGTGGCCGTCCCTAACCTGTTGCCTTAAATGCGCACCCGCTCAGGTGGAGAGAGCGCTGCGCATTTGACGCAACTTAAAAAGTCCCCGATGATAGTGACTCAGGGACCTATGACCCATTTCTGAAAAAACACCCCCAGAGGTCTTATCAGTTTTTTTTTTCCAGTTTTTTTGGGGCAATTTAGTGGTTAATGGGGGTTAAATGTATTTTGAATGTACTCTGGACTTTGTACATTGGTCAAATTATGGAAAATTCTAATGAAAATGGAAAATTTAGCACTCCATAGAAGTGTGATACTCCCTGAAGCAGTTTTTTATGCAGAGGCCCGGATTATCTGGGCAAGTGTCACACAGAGTGGTGGTGTCCTTCCGTATCCCCTTCCTATGACACACTCTGCATCAGTGTGGGGGACCTCACCTGGAAAGTGCTGGCCAGGGACGATCCTGGCGCCGATATAACTTCAGACCCTTGGGAAGTCCGGCCTGATCTTTCCCGGTCAGCAAAGATCAGGAACCTTAGGACTTCTTCTTGGTACTGGGGGAATGTCCCTGTGCTGCCAGCGTACTGGGATAGTACAAAAGTGTTGTACATGGCAACCTGTACCAAGTAGACCTTTTTAGTACCAAGCAACTTTTTTGTACCATGCCCGTGTTTTCCGCATGGTGTTATATGGCTTGAGGACTTGATCTGAGAGATCAACTCCCCCCATATACCGATTGTAGTCCAGAATACAATCGGGCTTGAGGACCGGTCCCACGGTACCTCGCACAGGGACAGGGGTGCTGCCATTCCCATGAATAGTGGTGAGTATAAGGACATCCCTCTTATCCTTATACTTCACCAACAACAGGTTATCATGGGTCAGGGCACGGGACTCACCCTTGGGGATAGGCGTCTGGACCAAATTTAGAGGGAGGCTTCTCTGGTTCTTCCGCACGTGGATCTGGCGGAAAGGGATTTGAACAGAGGGATGCTAGTATAAAAGTTATCCACGTACACGTGGAAACCCTTATCCAGCAACGGGTGCATAAGGTCCCAAACGATTTTCCCGCTAACACGCAGAGTGGGAGGACATTCTGGGGGTTCAATACGAGAATCTCGTCCCTCATATACTCTAAACTTGCAAGTGTACCCGGAGGTACTCTCGCAGAGTTTGTAGAGTTTCATGCCATACCGCGCCCACTTCGAGGGAATATACTGGCGGAAGATGAGTCTCCCCTTAAAACTGATGAGAGACTCATCTACCGAGAGGTCCCTGAGCGGTACGTAGGCCTCCAAAAATTTTGTAGTGTGGTGCTTGGTGTACTACTTTATATAACGGTGTGTGATTATCCCTCACACACCGTTGTAATGGGGGAAAAAAAAACGCTGTGGCCAAAAAAAAGGGGTGTCGCACGCAGCGCCCTGAGCCCCTAATAGGTCCCTGGTGACAATGATCCCAGGACCCTAGGGGGTAAGGTGGGGGGGGGGGGGAGATTTTTTTTATACTTTCACTTTTATTTTACACCTACCTTTCCCTGAAAGAACACTGTCCCTGCACTAGGGGGGCAATCGCCGTGGATGAGGGGGCTCCGGAGCACAGAGGGGGGTCCCGGTCCTCTTCTGGCACCTCTGCCCGCTGACTGAACTCAGCGAGCGGGCAGAGCTGCGTGAGGGGACTGTTAACCCCTCCTCTGCCACGCTGCTATTGGCCGGACGATCGCCGGCCAATAGCAGCGTTGCTGGGGCAGTGACAGTATCGTACACCGCTGATTACCTTCATTTTCCGGGTCGCAAGTGACCCGAATGACCGGAATCGCAGCAGATCGCTCGCGTGAATTCGCAAGCGCTCTGCTGCGATCACCGACATGTGGGGGTCCCCATTCGGCATTTGCATGGCATGCCTGCTGAATGATTTCAGCAGTCATGCCATTCCGATCTCTGCCGGGCGCTGCGGGGTCCCATGAAGTACATGTACGTCATGAGTCCTGAAGGGGTTAAGACAGGTAAGATAATGTATAATTCCATGTGATTCATTAATACATGATGTAATGTTGAATGAATGAATGAATTAATAAATGAATGAATGCTGTATGAATGATTGATGTGTTTGATCGATGTATTTGATTTATGTATAACATGTCATGTCACTTGCGCTAGTGACAGGCTGTCTGGGCATGCTGGGAGTTGCAGTTTTGCAACAGCTGGAGGTTCCCTGGCAAACATGCGCTAAGCTATTTTTCTGTTCAAACATGCGCTAAGCTATATTTCAGTTCTTTCATTTCTAAATTCCCCTCTATCTTTTCTGAACTGGGTTAGTAGGTCAATGAAATGCATAGTAATTGCCGTGGGAAAATTTTTTATTCATAAAACCGCAGACTTAATTGGATAATTGCCATTTAGAACGTTGGGACCCCAAACGCTCTAAACGGCAATTATCCAATTAAGTCTGTGGTTTTATCAATAAAAAATGTTCCCACAGCAATTACTATGCATTTCATTGACCTACTAACCCAGTTCAGAACAGAGAGAGGGGAATTTAAAAATGAAAGAAGTGAAATATAGCTTAGCGCATGTTTGCCAACGAACCAGGGGGCCTCCAGCTGTTGCAAAACTGCAACTCCCAGCATGCCCAGACAGCCTTTGGCTGTCAGGGCATGCTGGGTGGGTGTTGTAGTTTTGCAACAGCTGGAGGCACCCTGGTAACAGTAACAGAAACACTGTGTTAGCGCAAGTGACATGACATGTTATACATAAATCACCCGACAATCAAACACCGATCAAACACATCAATCATTCATACAGCATTCATTCATTCATTTATTCATTCATTCAACACTACATCATGTATTAATAAATCACATCAAATGATATTATCTTACCTGTCTTCCAATATTCCGATCTCTGCGGCTGTCCTCTTTTCCTGCACATGCTCCTGATAATGGCTCCTGCTTGAAAAAGATTTACCCGAATGTACCCGAATACCGAATGTATCTGAAAAAAATCAAACCGAACCCCCGAATACCGAATGTATCCGAAAAATCAAGCCCAAAAAAATTACCGAACCAAAAATTTTACCCAAAATGAAAAAACGAAACAACATTTTTTCTTGTGCCCAAGTCTACTGAATGGTAAAAAGTAAAACCTAATCCAGAGTGTCCTTGACCACAGACTGGGCCAAAGGTTTACCATCCAGACAATTAGCACACAGCCAAAACAACATAATAGTAGATTAGGGATCACTTTGTATGTCATTGAGTAGCCTAGCCAGAGTCCTGATTTACACCCAATTGAAAATCTCTGGAGATACCTTTAAAAACGTCCACTGATGCTTGCTATCCAACCTGACAGAGCTTGAGAGGATCTGCAGAGAAGAATGGCAGAAAATCCCTTAATCCAGGTGTACAAACCTTATGCCATCACACTCAAGAAGACTGGAGGCTGTAATCACTGCCAAAGGTGTTTCATCTAAGTAATGAGTAAAGGGTCTGAATTCTTATGTCAATGAAATATTTTAGTTTTTCTTTTCAATAAATTACAGAACTTGATTTTTATTTTATTTTAAAGAGTACCTGTCACCAAACTGAACTTTTAAAATATTGTTACTTATGTAATTATAAGACACTTTGCTATTTACTTGAGGTTAAAATTCTCAACCCTTCATATGTTTTAAATGTGATTGAAAAAACAGCCACTAGGTGGCTCTGTTTTGTTCCCTGCATAAGTCAAACAGTTAGATTGGTCTCCTCCTGGCCTGGCAGGAGACCAAACTCAGGAAGTGCGTGTGGGGCATGGCGAGGCACAGCTGTCGAAGGCTTCAGTAACATCTCAACTGCTGGGGAACGCCCACTTTCTCCTGCGGGGAGCTCACACAATGTAAAATGCAAAGGGAAATGTATGATACAGAGCTTTTTAAAGCTGGGAAAAACATTTTTAAGAGGTGTTAGGAGTAGTTAGGGAATATAATCTGAGTTTGTTTAGAAAATATAGTTTGATAACAGGTAATCTTTAATTTAAAGGGGTTATCCACCATAACGTGCTTTTAGTACGTTCCTGCGAGACAGTAATGGACATGTTTATGAAGGATCTGTGCTTTTCTTGGGGCTAAATGTTGTGGCTATCTTTTAGTGAGCTGGGCATTTCCTGTTTGAGTTCGTTCTCTCAAATGACAAATACCATAATTCTTTGTTTGTAAGTGTGAGGTCACTTTCCTTCCTCCCACACATCAGCCACCCCACCCACTGAAACATAATAGGCTGCCTTCCATTCAAAAAACAGTGTTTTCTAACTAGGGTGCCTCCAGCTGTTGCAAAATGATCTCTCTCCCACCCAGCAGTTGCCCCACCCATTGAAGCAGAACAGACTCTCTTTGCACACCTGACAAATGACGTCATGTCTCGACCTACTGCAACCAGGGAAAACCCGAGACCTGAGTAATTTTGTATGCTGTTAAAAATAAATATTGGGCCAAAAATCACAGAAAAATTGCGAGACCACCATCAAACACAGACACTCTATTATGAACTACACTAACTTTATAGCCCCTGTATCATAGTCAAATAAAAAAAAATCCTGAAATACCCTTTTAAGACCACAACATACCAAAATGTGAATAAAGAGTAAGGGTCTGAAAACTTTCCAAAGGTTCTATATTTCTATATATAAAACTCAATTTGTGTGTGTGTGTGTGTGTATGTTCCAGCATCACGTCCAAACGGCTAAAGATATTAACATGAAACGTGTCACACATGTTACTTATATGTCAACAACAAACATAGGATAAGTAATTTAACCCTTACTCACCCCCATTTGCCAGGGTTGTCACGCCTCCACCCCCGTGTGACATCACGCTCCGCCCCTCAATGCAAGCATACGGGAGGGGGCGTGATAGCTGTCACGCCCCCTCCTGTAGGCTTGCATTGAGGGGTGGAGCGTGACATCACACGGGGGCGGAGGCGTGACATCACACGTCGCCGGCCTTGTGGTCATCGGTAATCAGACCCGGAGCGAACACGCTCCGGGGACTGATTACAAACGGAGTGCTGCGTGCAAGATCCCGGGGGTCCCCAGCGGCGGGACTCCCGCGATCAGGCATCTTATCCCCTATCTTTTGGATAGGGGATAAGATGTCTAAGCACCGGAGAACCCCTTTAATAAGTCTATGGGAAATATATGTTGCTGCATAACTTCCAAACAGCTGGAGATATTTCGATAATACTTGGTCACATGTTACTTATATGTCCACTTAAAATATAGGATAGTTAATTTAACCCTTAACTACCCCCATTTGTTTGGGTCGGGGTTTTCGTTTAAAGTCCCATGCAAATCAATGGTAAATGTGTGTTCCCACATAACTTCCGTACGGCTGGAGATATTTCAATACCTGGTACACATATTACGGGTCACGATATGAAGACGGGATATGAGGTCAGGATAGGAGGTTGGGATAGGAGGTCAAGATAGGAAGTCGAGATAGGAGGACAGGATATGAGGATGGAATATGAGGACGGGATAGGAGGTCGGGATAGGAGGTCGGGATAGGAGGTCGAGATAGGAGGTCGAGATATGAGGACGGGAAAGGAGGACAGCATACTAGGACGGGATATGAGGACAGGATAGGAGGTCAGGATAGGAGGTCGAGATAGAAGGTCAGCATAGGAGGTCGGGATAGGAGGTCGAAATAGGTGGGCAGGATAGGAGGTCGAGATAGGAGGTCAAGATAGGAGGACGGAATAGGAGGACGGGATAGGAGGTCGGGATAGGAGGTAGGAATAGGAAGTCAAGATAGAAGGTTGGGATAGGAGGTCGAGATAGAAGGTTGAGATAGGAGGCCGAGATAGGAGGACTGAATAGGAGGTCGGGATAGGAGGTCGAGATAGGAGGACGGGATATGAGGATGGGATATGAGGACAGGATAGAAGGTCGAGATAGGAGGTCGAGATAGGAGGTAGAGATAGGAGGTTGGGATAGGAGTACGGGATACGAGGACGGGATATGAGGACAGCATATGAGGACAAGATAGTGGGTCGGGATAGAAGATCAAGATAGAAGGTCGGGATAGGAGGTCGGGATAGGAGGTCGTATAGGAGGTCGAGATAGGAGGGCGGGATAGGCGATCGCGATAGGAGGTCGAGATAGGAGGACGGAGTAGGAGGAAGGGATAGGAGGACGGGATAGGAGGACAGGATAGGAGGTCGGGATAGGAGGTCGAGATAGGGGGTCGAGATAGGAGGACATTATATGAGGACGGGATATGAGGACAGGATAGGAGGACAGGATAGGAAGTCGGGATAGGAGGTCGAGATAGGAGGTCGAGATAGGAGGATTGGATAGGAGAACGGGATAGGGGGTCGGGATAGGAGGTGGAGATATGAGGAAGAGATATGGGGTTGGGATATGACAACAATATATGAGGATGGGATATGAAGTCAAAAGCTTCCTCTGTTGATTTTCCTGCACAACAAGGATTAGGAAGGAAAAACCGGGCAATGCTGGGTACTCAGCTAGTATATAAATAAAAACGTAAGTGATGTGCAGAGAATTACTTAGACTGTGCAAAATTGTATCTACTTCTTACCTGTAAGAAATACTAGAAAGTTATAGAATGTTTTATCATATAAAAAACAGGCATCATTTGTATAAAATTGGAAACCCTTTTAACCTGTTATTAAACTAACTAGAAATTATGGGGGGGGGGGGGGGTGTTTATTAAAACCTGTTCAGAGGAACATTGGAGCAGTTGCCCATAGCAATCAATTGGGTTGCTCCTTTCATTCTAAAAAGGTTCTCTGAAAAATTAAAGAAGCAATCTGATTGGTTGCTATAGGCAATTTTTCCTCTGCACAGGTTTTGATAAATCTTTCTAAATGTGCTTCTGGAAGTACAACATTTAGATCGCTTACTGCCCAAGAGAGGAGTTTCTAATGTGCATATAACTGTGGTAAGTCTGCAGCACAATGTCCACTGCCTCAAGTGTGAAGCCGAATAATGAACACATAGCACACAAATTAAAGGCAATAGAGTAGGTCGGTGGGGTGTTCCAGAAATAGGGGAAAAGTAAGAAGAATCCCTATGTATTGGGCAAAGGAAGGGTGATACAAGAAACAGGTCCCAGTTCAGCCATCAATAGGCTGAGCGGCAGCATCATGCACTGAGTCTAAGTGAGCAATGCCCTGGATCAATGCATTACACTGCCACTCAGCCTATTGCGGCAAAGGCAGGTCAATCCTGCAGCCTGCGATTTGCTGACCAGCAGTGCAATGCGTTGACCACGAGCAAGCTAGGAAGAATACAGTGGTGAAGGAATATATTGAGATACTAAGACACCGAGGAAGCTTTGGCAGGGGAATCCTCTTTTGTTTTCTAGGTTTGTGTATAGTGTTTGTGGCCAGTCAATAAGTATTGGGGGTGGAGTGGGGGGGGGGGGCGACTACATAAGGTGCATGAGAGATCCGCTGTGGCCTTGGAGAGTGAGTTGACCTGGACTTGTCTACCAAGGGGCCATTGATACGTTAAAAGTTGTGAGAGGTTAGGGAGTGCCAAAGTAGCAGCTTTACATACTACAGTTACAACAAGGACCCAGAGTTAAAAGATGGCAAAAAGCAGCATTGCCTGAGTTGTGTCTGAGAATGAGAATTTGATGAGTTGGCTGAAGAATTGTCCTGAGTAGTGTTGATCTGTGTAAAACTTTTAGCCCATTGAGAGGCCAATTTTGGGAGACTGTCTAGACATTTTAAAGGGGTACTCCCCCCCTGAATATCTAATCCCCTATCCTTTGGATAGGGAATAAGATGTCTGATCGTGGGGGGTTGGGCCACTGGGATCCAGCAATCTCTGAGCAGCACTCCCGCGCACTCAAACGCTGAGTTTGGCAGGCTGTGGTAGTGACATCACGCCTCCCCCCCTCATGTTTATGCACAGCCGTTATGCCATCTTCCATAAACATGAACAGAGGGGGCCTGACGTCATGACCACGGCCGACAGAACCCAGTGTTCTGAACCCAAAACATTTTTAGGGAGGAAATTTAAATGAAAACTACAATTTTGAACATATTGGAGGGTTTTGTTTTCACACTGTACACTTTATGGTAAAAATGATAGGTGTTCTTTATTCTGTGGGTCAATACGATTAAAATGATACCCATGGCTAGATACTTTTATATTTTTGTACTGCTTAAAAAAAATCTAAAACTTTTTGTACAAAATCAGTCATCTAAAATCACCCTATTTGACCACCTATAACTTTTTCATTTAACCATATATAGGGCAGTATGAGGGCTCATTTTTTTGCGTCGTCATCTGTACTTTTTATCGATACCACATTTGCATATACTAAACTTTTAGATAATTTTTTATTAATTTTTTTTGAATAAAATGTGCCAAAAAAGCAGTATTTTTTTTATTTTTTACGTTTACGCCATTCACCATACGGGATTATTAACATTATATTTTGATAGTTCAGACATTTATGCATGTGGTGATACCAAATATGTTTATTTAAAATTAAATTACACTTTTTGGAGTTAAAATGGGAAAAACTGACAATTAAAATTTTTATTGGGGGAGGGGATTTTTACTTTTTATTTTAACATTTTTCTACTTTTTTTTTTTACTCTTTTTATGTCCCCATAAGGGAATATCTATAGCAATCATTTGATTTCTAATACTGTTCAGTGCTATGCATAGGACATAGCACCGATCAGTATTATCCGTGATCTTCTGCTCTGGTCTGCTCGATCTCAGACCAGAGCAGAAGACCCCGGGAGATGGCCGGAGCCAGGTGAGGGGACCTCTGGCCGCCATGCTGGATGATCGGATCGCCACGGCAGCGCTGTGGGCGAACCGATCATCCATTCAAAGTACTGCACTGCCGCAGATACCGTGATCTCTATTGATCACGGCATCTGAGGGGTTACTGGTGGACATCCGCGCGATCGTGGATGTCGGTCATTAACGGCGGGTCCCCGTCTGCTGTTAACAGCCGGAACCTGCTCGCGGTCATACACAGGATGTAAATGTACGTCCTGGTGCGGGAAGTACAGCCAAACCAGGACGTACATTTACATCCATGGTAGTTAAGGGGTTAATGAGCTTGTTCTCTACTGATCAGGATCTACACAGGTGGCCTTAGTGTGGTGGAATATTTATACTTTTAGTCACAAACTCTAATGGAGGCACCAGCAGCAAAGCTAGGAGATATACACACTTTGCTGACCTGAGCCAGACTCTGACTAACTTGACTGACTAAATAGTCTGCTCAGCAGTAGAAGAACTGGAAGACATGTAGCTCTGACAAGACTGGATTGGGTCCATCTCTTTCCTTGGAGAGGAGACTGCACTAAAAGACTCTTTCCACTACCACAGGCTAGGAAGG
Source organism: Hyla sarda (assembly GCF_029499605.1). Taxonomy (NCBI): domain Eukaryota; kingdom Metazoa; phylum Chordata; class Amphibia; order Anura; family Hylidae; genus Hyla; species Hyla sarda. The sequence continues at coordinate 383,020,452 of NC_079190.1, read as the reverse complement.
AACATGTGACCAAGGCACCATTCATCATATGCAACAATGATGCAAATATTAACTCCTTACACTCTCGTTTTACCTTTAATTATGCTATTAAGTAGTAGTTTCAGTATGTAGTGCAATAACTGCATTACTTCTGCTGCTGCTGCCAGTTGTGGGTGACAGCAGATACATTTTCTTAACCTGACAAATTATCATTACAGTTGATCTGAATTGAGCCAATCCTGGCAATAACTGTTTAATGCCTTTACTGAGGGTGCATTCAGGCATAGTGCCTAGGGCAGCATAAGTTGTAAAGATGCCCTTGCCAACAGACCCCATAAGGTACCAGTGGGACACTGCAACTAGGCATGCCCATGCAGAGTTGGTGATGTGGACCCATGTGTACCAAAGTGTGGCATGCTGAGGGTAAGGGGTAACCTCCCCAAGACTTATTACAGCACTAAAGGACAGATGAAAGCAAACAGCCAGTCTGAGCACAACCTCACAGTGAACCAATGGAGTATTGTATCGTCCTTGGTCCTTGTGAAGAACTTCTCAAGAACTGCAGGTTTGAAAAAAGCAACTTAACCATATTCAGCATATGCTGAAGCTACCTGTCAGCTAAGAGCAGAAAAGCAATCGTACAGTCTTGCCAAGTCTGGAAAATGGTTTTATGTATGAAAAACATGTAATCTCTGGTGCACTTTGCAGGTAGTATGGTCACAATTTGCAGTAAATTATAAGAAACTGTCAATCTATCTTGCCTTTGTTTTATTAGTTTGGAGGTGACTGACCTCAGTGAGACCAAAGTCTAGCTGAGCAATGTTGTTACAATGCTGGCTTGATGCATCATTTTTTTGTGTATGTTTTATCCTACACAATATAAAAACATGTTTTATGATTGGTTTCTAACAATCAGCATTTTATTAGTTGAAAAACTGAACTACATAGTAAAAAAAATATTTCAGAGACATTAAACAGGTTGTCCAATCTTTTAAAATTGATGGCCTATTCTCAAGACTACTCTGACTCTCGACGCCACCTGCCGATCATTCTTGAGATTGACAATGTTCTCAAGGTTGGATACTCACTGATAATAATGTTATGGCACTGTGGTTTCCCGGTACAGGACCTTGTCCTGTCCCTGTCTAAAGTCCTCTCAGCTAGAGTCCCTCCATTCCACAGGGCTCTCCTGCAGGGCTTGCCCATTGGTCGCCTCATATAAATGTATTTCCGTATAGTGTACAAATGTATAGGACCTACCTAGGTCACGTGATATCTTATAATGGTTGTACAGATATTTAGGACCTTCCTGGGTCATGTGATGTACCCAGAGTTCTCTGGTTTCAGGACATACAGGCTTTGCAGCCAATGGGATTAGTCTAGCCCCCCTAGAATATAAGGTGCTGTAGTCACTAAATTCTCTCTCTATTAAGCAAGCACAATCAGCATATCTCAATTCATCTCAACTTGGCCAAAGCCTCATGAACCAGCAGCCACTAAAACTGTGAGTTATAAAGCTCTGTTTCCTAAATCCTTGTGACCTAGTTACCTCAGGAGAGACTGTATGTTTATAAAGACTGTTTGCATACGAAGTTCAGTAAAAGTTCCAGTTATGTCATAAATCAAGCTGTGGACATTTCATTTACTTCCTGCAAATTTGGCCAGTTAGCGGCAGGGCCTCCTATACTAAGCAAACCTCACCCTGGCGCCACGACAAATCAAGGGTTAATACCACCTGACCCTACAACACCATTGCCTCACCCAGCTCACCACAGCACCTACTAGCGTAAAGCCATATCTTAATAATTGGGATATTATACATATTGTACCTGATAAAGTGGGCAGACAGAATGGAATTTTTTTTTAACAAGCCCTTATTAAAATGCTACTGATATGTTCACGCCATAGTGTTAGACTAGTGGTGCAACTGTGACCTCAGGCCCACAGGGTAAGTGGGGCCTGTCCGAGGATTCATGACACCTGTCCAGAGTCCCCAGGGGAGTGCAGCTCTTTATTGTATGTAAATCTTCAAGAACGCTTATGCAGTTGTATCTGGTGGTTTCCCGTTCTGTCACAGGAGGCAGACCTGGAACTGTCTAGAAATAAAAATCACTATACACCAATAACAACACTATACAAATAAGGGACAAATAATACTGCCACACCATGACCACTACCGTAACCACCACAAAGTGAAGAAATAATACCACCAAAATGATACCGAATAAAAACCGCCACATAACAATATCCTCCCATGCACTGAGCAAATAGTAGTGACCCCAGCTCTTCGCAGGCTCGGCAGACAGTATAAGTGAATGCAGTGTAATTACATTTATTGAGTTACAGTCTGATGGTAGAATTTATGGTAATGTATTCAGCAATGTATGTGGTATTTGGTAACAGACAATAATAATAATTTATATATTTTTTTTCTTTGATATACCTTACATTTGAAAGCCACAGGATTCTAGTTACCCCCCTGCCTTGTTCAGTTACTTTAAATTATAATGTATTGAAAACAGGAACACAGACAGACTTGAGGATGTTGGCAGAAAGGTCTGGCATGGAGAGATACCCATCGGGGGTCCTGGCATTAAGAGAAATACTGATGGACAAAGCAACAGAGAGTAATGACAGACATACACAGGGCCCCTTGGCCTCAATAAGGAAGTACTGAAAGACATGTGGGAGTGTATGTACCTCAGGTCATAGAGGAATGAAAGTGCAACTCAAAGATGTGTCTGCAGTATATATCTGGGCAATTAGCAGATGGTAATCACCACATCAAAGCCGAGTGATTACTTTACTCATATGATTATAATTTAAGACACATTGTTACAATAATTTTCACAGTACTGGGCCAAGTCTAAGTATGTTAGCTTTCTTAACTGCAACTAGATCACTTTGAAAGATACCGTATTTATGAAATGTGGTACACAGGAAAATGTATTGTAATTACTAGCAACCACAGAGGCACTTGTCGACGAAGCATAGGATGTGTTTTGTTTATTTAGTGTTTACAATAATTTTTCTATCATTCTCAGACATTCTGGAGGGAGCCACCTCCGTGTGGGATTATAGTAATTAGAGATGAGCGATTTTTTGAAAAATTTGATTGGGCCAATTTGCCGAATTTTCAGAGAATAGTTGATTTTGTTCGGTCCGAATGTATTCACGGCGAATCTCTATTAAAAATGGCCTACAGAGAGCCTCAATGGGGTGTAAAACACTTTGCCTTGCTGTAACACGCATAGGGTGTGTGCTGGGTTAGTGAAATAATACTGTTATTCAGTATGATATACAGATTTGAAGTGTCGCTATTAGAATCACTGTCACAGAGTGGCACAATGACACAGCCTGGAGGTGGCCTCAGTAGGAGGAGACCATATAGTGACTGAATGACACAGCGTGGAGGTGGTGGCAGCATGAGGAGACCATATAGTGGCTCAATGACCCTGCCTGGAGGTGGCAACAGCCTGATGAGACCATAGGGCCTCACAATTGAAAATATAAAATAAAAAAAATGTAACATTTAAATTGAAGATTTTAATACATGAACCTAAAATGTTTTATTTAATGTGCCAGCAGCATGAGGAGACCACATGGTGGTACAATGACACAGCCTGAAGGTGACAGAAGCATGAGGAGACCATATAGTAGCTGAATGGCACAGCTTGGAGGTGGCGGAATCATGAGGAGACCATATAGTGGCTGAATGGCACAGCCAGGAGTTGGCGGCAGCAAGAAGCGACCATATAGCGGCTGAATGCAACAGCCTAGAGTTGGTGGCAGCAACAGGAGACCATAAAGTGGCTGAATGACACAGCCTGGAGGTGGCGGAATCATGAGGAGACCATATAATGGGTAAATGGCACAGCCTGGAGTTGGTGGCAGCAAGAGGAGACCACATAGTGGCTGAATGGCACAGCCTGGAGTTTGTGGCAGCAAGAGGAGACCATATAGTGGCTGAATGGCATAGCCTGGAGTTGGCGGCAGCAAGAGGAGACCATATAGTGGCTGAATGACACAACCTGGAGGTGGCGGAATAATGAGGAGACCATATAGTGGGTGAATGGCACAGCCTGGAGTTGGTGGCAGCAAGAGGAAACCACATAGTGGCTGAATGGCACAGCCTGGAGTTTGTGGCAGCAAGAGGAGACCATATAGTGGCTGAATGGCATAGCCTGGAGTTGGCGGCAGCAAGAGGAGACCATAAAGTGGCTGAATGACACAACCTGGAGGTGGCGGAATAATGAGGAGACCATATAGTGGGTGAATGGCACAGCCTGGAGTTGGTGGCAGCAAGAGGAAACCACATAGTGGCTGAATGGCACAGCCTGGAGTTTGTGGCAGCAAGAGGAGACCATACAGTGGCTGAATGGCATAGCCTGGAGTTGGCGGCAGCAAGAGGAGACCATATAGTGGCTGAATAACACAGCCCAGAGTTTGCGGCAGCAAGAGGAGACCATATAGTGGCTGAATGACACAGCCTGGAGTTGGCGGCAGCATGAGGAGACCATATGGTGGCTGAATGACACAGCCTGGAGGTGGCAGAAGCATGAGGAAACCATATAGTGGCAAAATGAGACAGCCTGGAGGTGGCAGGAGCATGAGGAGAACATATGGTGGCAGTATGAAAAAGCCTGGAGCTGGCATCAGCATGAGAAAAACTTATGGTGGCAGAAAGAGACAGCCTGGAGGTGGCATTAGCAGCATCAGGAGTCCTGAAAGTTAACCCGGTGAATTAGTGGGGCGGTGGGTGGCAATACCAGTACCCAGTGAGAAAGGTGGGTGAAAGAAGGAGAACTTGGCATCAGATGTGTGGCATTAGGTGGGTGGCAGGATCAGAATATTAGATGAGGCAGGTAGGCAGAAGAAAATGGTCTCTTTTGTAAAAGCTTTAGTGTGCACAAGTAAGTATTGAGGATATGCATTACATAAAACTTAACTTTTAATAATATTCTTAGGATAAAATATATGTACCCAAAATGTGCCACCTACACCACCAAGTATAGATATGATGCAAAGACCTCTAAAAGGTGGAGGGGAACAACGTATTGTTCATTGTAACCTGTGGGGGTAAACACTTCCCCTGCCAGGCCCTACTCTCGCATTATTAATTCCTTTCTTGGCAAGTGTTATTTGCCCTAAAAAGGGTGGCCCCACACTGGAAACTCTCCTTATTTCCATCTAAAAACCCTGGGAAATGGCAGTGTTCGTAGGTGGAAATAGGGAGAGGTTCCTGTGTGGGGCTGCCCTTTTTAAAGCGAGTAACATTTTTCCAAGAAGGGAATTAATGATGCGAGAGTAGGGCCTTACAGAGAAAGTTTTTACCCCCATCGGTTACAATGGACCATACATTGTTCCCTTCCACCTTTTAGAGGTCTTTGCATCACATCAATGCTTGGTGGTGTAGATGGCACATGATGTTTTTGCATTCCTTTCCTTTTGTTTGATAAAAAAAAAATTGAGGGTCCATATATTTTATCCTAAGAAAAGTTACGTTTTTGCTAATGCATATCCTCAATACTTACTTGTGGTCTGATGCGGAGGAATGTCTGTAATTGGGAAGCAGCACCTTAAATATATTTAGCACTATCCATATTTGTGAAGTGTTGGTGTGGCACCATGGTCAATCTACTCTGATGCATCAGGCATTGGTGAGTGGAAATCCTGGCTGATCCACGCTTGATTCATCTTCACAAAGATCAGTCTCTCCACATTTTTCGGGGGTTACTATGGCCCCTGCCGCACTTAACATCCGCTCTGACGGCACACTTCTGGCTGGGCAGTACAGCATTTCCCGGGCAAACTCTGCTAGTTGCGGTCACAAATAAAGTTTGGCTGCCAAGAAGTCCAGCGGATCTTCAAGGTTTGTTGACATGGTCATGTCAAGGAATGCCACCACCTGCTGGTTCAGGTCCTTCTCCAGGTCTACCTACTGCTAATGAGTTGCTTCACTATAGTGGTGAAGAAAGCTACTAATCAGTCACTAATGACTCAGGCTGCTCCTGCCACCCCACCCCTTTCCAGCAGCCATGGCAATGGAAGGTGAGCGAAAAGGGCCCCCGAGTCAGATCTACGAGTGGATGGACGATGGCGCAGATAGGCATTGGCCAACTGACTACGTAAGATGTCTCTGTAGAAGGTCAGTTTGTCCTTCCTCTCAGTTTGTGTAATTTTTTTTTTGTAAATTTTGTTCGGGTAGCGAGGTTCCAATAAGGTGGAGAGACAGAAGTCATCCTGCTGCTGAATGGCAACAATTCGGCGATCACTACGCAAGTAATTGAGCATGCATCATGCCATTTGTGCAAGTGACTCGGAGGGACTCCCTGCCTCCATCTCCACTGCATACTGCCACGGTGTGTCTGAGTCCTCTGTCTTGCCTTCCTCATAACCCTCTAGCTCCTCTTGCTGATCCTGCTCCTCCTCTCCTGTCAGAGGACTAGTAAAACCGTCCATTTCATGAAACCTAAACTGCGCTCCACAATGCCCCTCCCCCTCACTGGTTGACATTGAAGTTACACAGGATCATCAAGAAATCGGTGATGGCTTTTCTCTGTTTGTATAGTCGATGCAAGATATGGAGGATGGAATTCCAATGTGTGGAAACGTCGCAAATCAAACTATGTTGGGGGATGCCGTTCTGATGCTGCAGCTCAAGGAGAGTGTGCTTTGCGGTGTACGAGTGGCTGAAGTGCAAGCAAAGTTTCCTTCCCATTGTTAGGATGTCTTGCAGATGGGGGAACACTTTAGGAACCGCTTGACAACCAGATTGAACATGTGTGCCATGCAGGGTGCATGGCTCAGGCTTCCTTGTCGCAGTGCAGACAAGATGTTCTTCCCGTTGTTGGTCACCATGGTTCCCATTTCCAGTTTTAGTGGAGTAAGCCATGATTCGATTTCTTGATGAATTACTTTTAGCAGTTTCTCCCCTGTGTGACTCTTTTTGCCAAGGCAAACCATATGAAGAACAGCGTGGCACCGCTGTGCCCTGCACACATGGTATGCTGGAGGGGCACAGAGACTTGTCCGTGCAGTGGAGGCTGAGGACACGGTGGAGGATGAGGAGGCGGAGTCGCACACTGTCACAGGTCCAACGGCCTGACAGCGTGGTGGCGGAAGCGGCGGTGCCTGTCCAAGTTGCTGTTGAGGCTATAGAGGAACCACATTCACCCAGTGGGCCGTAAAGGACATGTATTGTCCCTGACCTTAGTTACAGCTCCACACGCCCACCACTTGAAAAGGGAGGGACTGCAGCACCAGCAACTTGGACATTCAGCTTCTGCGCCGTTGGATGAGTGGGCGCATACTGTTGTCTCTTGGACGCTTTATGGTGATGCTGCATATGCTGACGCAGGGCCATGGTGCCAACATTGGGACCCTGGCCCCGCTTCACCTTCTGCCGACACATCTTGCATGTGGCCATGTTAACCTCCTCCATATGCTTGATGAAAAACTGCCACACCGCCAAGTAGCTGATTTTTCCACCAACAGTCCGCACTGACTGACTGTTTCTGCCACCGACTCCAAGAACCCCTCTTCCACTACCTCCCGGGAAGGAAGGCTTTAACAAAGCAGGTGGTCTACCCCGGGCACGTTTGGCTCCAGACTTTCCACTTCTGCCACCATGCTGACTGCCAACCATGCTACCACCTTGCAGGCTCAGCTGCTGCCTCACGGGCAACCTGCAACCCTCTTCTCCTGATGATGATGAAGCCCCTTCTGCACCCAACTCCCAAGTGCGATCGGCTTTATCATCATCGAGTTGTGTCTGCAAGTCACTGATGTCCTCCTCAAGTTCCTCAACAGTGTCTGCTTCAGGAGCCTGAACGCTCGCAACATCACCTCCCACGCCACTCTCCTCATCACTACTTGCCTGTAGATCGTTTTCACTAAATTGTGTAGCTGAACCCACAGCATAAGACACTTCTGTTGGGGAGGGAACAGCATAGGACAGAGGCAATGGGAGGACAGAGACTGCTCCTGGGCCATGCCAACTGAGGGTTGTGTCTGAGGAACCCACCGACTGTTGACTGGGGGTGTCAGATGTCACTTGTGATTAAGTGGATGACCGTGTTAACCAATCGATGACGGCAGATGGGTTGCTGGTCGAGACTCGACCTCTAGCTAATACCGGGAGCTCAGGCCTCTTGCTGCGACTCCTGCTGCCACTTGCCCCTAGTCTGCTGCGACCTCTGCTTGTGCCTGATGAATTTAGGCCTTTGCCACTCCTCGGCGCATGTCCTGGCACTTCTCTGCCTGAAATAATTAGTGCGTATATGAGAGTACAATATGCTCCACTACGCTAAAAACAGTATTTGTCTACAACACCAGCAGGTGTATACTTTTGGCTGGTCTTTCACAGTAACTTGGCCCTTAGGACTTTAACAGGAGCAAAATGGTACACCACTTAGATGTATGTACGTACGTGATATGCACTTATGAGGGGAGTACAATGCGCTCCACTACGCTTAAAACTGTATTTGTCTAGAACAGCAGCAAGTGTGTACTTTTGGCTGGCCTTTCACACAGTAACTACTAGGCCCTTAAGACTTTAACAGGAACAAAATGGTACACCAATGATGTACACAGGTTACACTTAATAGAGGACAATACGCTCAGCTACTCAACCAGTATTAGGCATTAGGGCTGTGACATCACAAGGGTGGCTGACTGCTGATAGGCTGCATGCTGCATGTGATTCAGGGTCATCCCGCCTACCCTTGTTCCCGCCTTCCGAGCATTCTTTGCCCCATGTCCTGACATGTGGAGCTGCCATATTTGATTCCCTGGAGTCTGGATCGCACTAAATGGAGTTTAATGAAGCGCTTTGTGCGAACAAATCATGGCGATATTCTCATTCATAGCAAATTTTTCCTGAATTTCTTAACGAATTTGGATTCGTCAGATTCGATTCCCTCATCCCTAATAGTAATCCTTGGTGTATGTGCTCTTTGGCTTTGTTTATGGATGAACTTATAATTATGTTTTTAATACTTATAATTATGTTTTTATTTCCAAACATGTTGAATAAATATTTATTTGTGTACTAATAGTTATAATCAAAAAAAGAGAATGCCATGGACAAATTACACTACCTAAAAGGTTATCATTGTGTGTTTTATTTATTGAGGTTAAAGTTGTTTACTGTGATAATAACATAACTTGTAATCTTGTGATCTGTATCAATTCACCAAACATGCATACTCTGCAGCATGAGTTCTTCCTTCAGTTCCTGAGGAATGGGAGCATGGAAGCAAAATAAAAGCAGTGTTAGACAACATGCTACAAACTAATATGGAAAAAATAAAGTATTTTTTTTAAGAGTCTTTTTAGAACTGAGCATCAGTGAAGTGGTGATATCAAGCTAAGCGGTGGTTGCAGAGTTAACACAACCCTGACTGTTAAAGGGGTATTCCAGGATTTTTTTTTATTCGGCTGTGTTACAGAAGTTGTAAAATGAATGTTGTTCATAATATAGTATCTGTACCTGTGTTTGATGGCTGGTCTCCCAATTCGTATGTGATCTTTGCCCCAATGTTTATTTTTAACAACATACAAAATGACTGTCATCTCAGGTTTTCCCAAGTTGTAGTGCGACCCAGACATTACATCACTAGTTAGGTGTTGAAAGGGAGCCTGTCTGCTTCAATGGGTGGAGCGACCACCGGGTGGGAAGGAGATCATTCTCCATAGGGCTCAAGGGAATTGTAGTTTTATGAACAACACACATTGCTCAGCTGTGCTGCAATGGATGGGGTGACTGATGTGTGGGAGGGAAAAAATTGAACTCACACTTACAAACAAGGGATCCTAGGACTTGTAGTTGGAGGGAGGGAACTCAACAGGAAATAGCCTTTTCGCAAAAAGAAAGCAGCAGTGTTATAGTGGACTCACAACATAGCCATTTAGCTGCAAGACAAGCACAGATCCTTCCTGTCTGGCAGGTATGTACTAAAATCACCTTATAGTGGATAACCCCTTTAACTCTGCTACATCTCTGTGACAAAGGTTAATTAAAAGGCAAGATGAACATGAGGTACATCTTAGTTATAGTCATATCTGAATGTCAACAATGACTACTTCTCCATGTACTTCATGTTTAATGTTTTAGAACTTGGTCATAAATTGTCTTGGCACATTCAGTCTGCACTCTGAAACCTGTACTGCATAAATAGGCCAAAACAAGGGATTCATGTCTGGGGAGATAGATTTTGCTAATTAATTATTATGGCTAAGTTGTCAATGGTTTCTATTACCATTAAAAGGGAAATCAACTGAAAAGACAAAGCCAATGGCACCCTAGCATGGATGCCTGCAATGAAAGCATGGAAGTTTATGTTACAATTTAAGCTGTCAGATTGCCGGACAGCTGGAACTGTGAAAGTATGTTTATGTATTGTTTGATCAGAAAAATATGCAAGAACACACAAGTGGCATAAAACTGCTGGGTGGGACGTTCTGTCCAAAATGCACTTTGAAACTAACACTTTTCCTAAATCTGGTTTTCTTTAATAGAAGGTGAAGTAAAGTGCACACTTATTGAGATTATGCAAATGTACCTGCCTTACATTAAGTTTTTCCCTTTAAATACCGCATTAAGAAATTACTTACACCAACACCACAACAATGCTTTTCATGTTATTTATATGATTGATGTGCTAGTAAAACAACAGTTTATGCATGCTACTACTGAAAAGATGCATTTTAAAAGGACCCTTCAACAAAGAAAACTTTGGTACAAGCCCATCATTCTAAATATTCAGTTATTCAGTATTTATCTAGTCATTTGTTTTATTCTTCTGTAAAATATAACCATCAGTCCTCTGTAGGTGACTGTTATGGCGGGTGGTAGTGGATCCTCTGGACCTATGTGGAAGATGACGTGAGCCTGCCGCAAAGCGGGATTGTCTTGCTGCGGCAGGCAGCACCCAGGTCGCTGCCCCTGGCACGACTCAACCACACAGGCTGCTAGGTGTATCTTGACTCAGAGAGATGACAAATAGAGAGGCTGAGAGGAAGGCAGGATAGGCAGTACAGCAGCATAGTCAGAACGTAGCAAGGTCAGTAGTCAGGTCACAAGCGGGGTAGTCAGGAACACAGAAATGCAAACACAATGACTGCTTTTTCTGAGGCACTAGGCGCAGAGATCCGGCAAGGGGGTGTGGGAGGTAATCACATTTATAGACAAGGCACAGGTGAAAGCAACAATCAAATGGCCCTTTAAAACTTAAAGCACCGGCACGTGCGTGTGCAAGACTACAGGAGGAACAGCAGATAGGGAAGGTGAGTGACTGCCCGTGATGCGAATCTCGGGCCCGCCAGCAGAAGCGGATGGAGCAAGGGAGCAGTGACATTTTTGGTAAATCGAAAAGGTGGAGAAGACTTGTAGATGATTTATGTATTTCTCTTTAACAGGGTATTTCAACTCATGACACTTCTCTCATACACAGGATAGGGGATAATTGTCTGATCTTGGGGATCCACATTATCAGACACTCATCCACTATCTTGTGAATAGGGTGATAAGTATTAAAAGTTGAAATATCCCTTTTAGGGTGGTTGGTGAAATGTTTTTAAATTCCAATTAAAGGGGTACTCTGCTCCTAGACATCTCATCCCCTATCCAAAGGGACCCCCGCAATCTCGGCTACGGCACCCCAGACATCAGGTGCACGGAGTGGATGACTGGCAATGCGGGGCTGAAGCTCTTGACGTCACAGTCATGCTCTGCTCATGGTGTCACGGCCACGCCCCCTCAATGCAAGTCTATGATGGCTGTCACGCCCCTCCCATAGATTAGCATTGAGGGGGGTGACCGTGACGTCAAGAGCCTCTGGCGCTGCACCCGAAGCTCTAAATGAACGCCAGGTGCAGCAGGGAAATCCCTAGCGGCGGGACCCCCACAATCAGACATCATATCCCCTATCCTTTGGATAGGGGTTAAGATGTCTAGGGGCAGAGTACCACTTTAAGATTCCTGTGTCATTTGACTTGGTGATTTCAAAAGGAGATTTCAAAATGTAAAAGGACATTATATCTGCACAGATATGTCTACAAATGCATTTATATTAGAAAGAATACATGATAAAGAACAAGTCTTGATTGATAGATTTCTTTCTGTTAGCATATAGGGAGAGATCTATCGATTAAGGCCAATGGGGCATCGAGAAACCATTGGGGACCACCTAGAAGCAATATGGATCAGGCAGTCATGAAAGTAATCACAGGCTCCCTCTAAGAATCATTGACCTCTTTATCATCCTGTTGGAGATTTCAAAATTAGACACTATTGGGAGACCTTATAACATTGCTGATACCTATATATAATGTCCAGTGTTGCGTTTTTCCATTTACTATAAGATAATATCATTAGTTGTACCAATGGTGTACCTCCAATGGTGACAGATCATTCAGATGACTATGGGTTGGGGACTTTCAGGGCCAATGATTAGTTTGGCCTGTTAATGTGGTGGCTGTTGTATATGGGAGATAAGGGAACCTATAATTTTAATTTTATGCACAGAACTGACACTACTAAACTGTACTACTATGGTCTGCTTTCTTGTGTACTGTGATTGCAAGCCTCTGGATTTAACTAGAAATTTTTATGACAATGCATGCAAGACCAAGAACAGCAAGTTATGGTTCTCTACCTAAAAATTTAAGGGAATTAATTATAACACATAAAAAAAAAGAATAATATTCTGTATGGGGTCAGACTGAAAGAATGATGATATCCTGCAGAGGGTTTCTGTCTGCAGATTTGCATTTTAATTTGTGGATGAAGAGCTGCATGGCATCTGTCCAAAGCCCTGCTGATATCATGGGGAAATATATGCTATAGTTCATTAATGAGTCACAGATGGCTTCTGCCTTGTGCATAGTATTACAGGTTTATCTTTATATTATATTATATTGTAGTTATACCAGCAATGAAGTTAGACATTTAAAGGTATTGTCTGCTTTTTGACAGCCCATATTGGCTCATTTATAATAAATGGTTAATAATAGAATAAAGGTCGAGTCCATAAGATAATTTACAATTCTGCAGAGTTTTGGATGATCTATAGCCTATAACTCTGTCTCTTAAGTAAAACAAGACATAGAAAGTTAATATGTGTCAGCCGTATGATCAGTAAGACAACCGTGTTCACCTCTAACCTTTACATAACCATGTGGAAGCTCTGGATAATAAAGGGAGGATGCAAGCGGGAGAACTTCCTCCTTAATGTCCGCATGTCCTAATGACCTTTACTCCATTATATCCCCTATTTAGAGTGCTTAGAGTGCATATTTTAAGATCACAGCAGGAGCATATGTATCATACACAGTAAACTTAATTTCTGGCAGTTTCCTACCTTACTTGCTGGTTGTATAGCTACCACGACAGCTAAGGTATCTGGCAGAGGGAGCTGCCTCTTTCTGGCCACCAGCACCTCGAACGTGATCAAGGGATGCAGATGGTTACCTGAAAGAGGTTCCTAGGTTTGCTGAAGCATGCCCTAATAGGCTGTACAGCAGTGTAACACTGACAAGCAGCAATGCTTTATAATACTGTGTATTCGAAAGCATTGTACTAGCCATAACATGATCATTGCTTCTTGTCCAGTCTGGTGGGATAAAAAATTTCATTTTATAAGGTCATATTTTACAGTAAGTGACTTCTGGAGGTGCAGTATTGTGCAGTAAGTCCCTTCTGCAGGTGCCGTGTTGTGCAGTAAGTCACTTCTGGAGGTGCAGTATTATGCAGTAAGTCCCTTCCGGAGGTTCAGTATTGTGCAGTAAGTTACTTCTGGGTGTGCAGTATTGAGCAGTAAGTCACTTCTGGAGGTGAAGAATTGTGCAGTAAGGCACTTCTGGAGGTGCAGTATTGTGCAGTAAGTCCTTTCTGGAGGTACATTATTGTTCTACCAGCTCCAATCATTTGCAGGCATGGAGTGTAGCCTACAATTTATTCAGCCTAAAATGGTGTCACAGAAACCAAAGGGTACTTCTTTTCTTCTAGGTCCCATCATGTGGCCAAGCAGTTAGATAAATATGGATTAAACAAAGTACATACTACATTCATTCTTACTAACTAATAACTAAAGCCTGTATTATTATAAGGAAAGAGAAGGGTAAAATACAAATATTGCAAAAGGAAAAGAAAGCATAAGTTTGGCTTGTGTGACTCCCTTACCCTTGGAAGTAGATGTTCTTCCTTTTAAGAATTATTGAATTACTAAATGAAGCATTATAGTTAATTGTCCTATAAGGCTGAACTAGTATGTCTATATAGCAATGCAAAAAAGCTCTCCTAGGTCAAAAAATAAATAAATAAATAAACAGCTAGCAGGTATAGAACTAACTCACAAATTTAGTCAGCCAGACAACTTTAAATATGTATGGTGGTCTCCTGACTTTCCCTGAAGGCTGATCATGGGGGAAGAGAGGGATCAGACATGTTGGTGTCTGGCCTTGACAGCGGTGTCTGGCCTTGATTTCTTCTTCCTATAGAAAACACATGCACACTTGGCTCCGCTATGGGGGGGATCAGGAGACATAGATATTGGGTGAATGATGAGGGTCTCTGCAGCAAGTAGACACTTAGTAGTGTACCTGCATGACAGAGTAGGGTAAGAGTAGGGAGGGTAAGGTTCCTGCACCGGGACCACCCTTTTAATACAAGGTTTACATAGGAATAATTTGTGTAGTGTGACAATGTGATTCTGAGTCTTTATGGGCTGTTAATCTGGAAGTATCAAATTATCGTAGACTTGCAAAGTGATTGTAAGTGTTCAGGTGACAGCTGAAGTTAAGATTGGAGGAAATGATGGTGTTTAATGCTGTGTTAATGTGTTAATGTGAATAATGTTAGCTCAGGGCCATTAAAGGCCCTGCAAGTAAAGTATTTTTATAGCCGGTACATTTTCCACAAAAATCTAAACTGCTCTCCTACTGCAATAAATTAGCTGTAAAAACAGTACAAGCATAGAGAAGCAATGAAATAGCTGTAAAAGCATTGCTGAAATAAAGATAGTTAATAGATATATCATATAAAATAGATAGAGAGAGCCAAGTGTTATGGAGGGCAGAAATTATCCTGATAGTCTCTCTGGTTGTTCCTATGCAATTGTCTCATTTCATGTGTGGTAGCCCTTGGAGGGTGTTGGTAGTGGGGGGTTAATGTTAACCCTATAGTTTGTGACGCCAGGCTGAGGGCTAGTATGCTGAGTCGATTCTCCGGCCTATCGCCGCCCTTCCCAGTAACGATAGGTGCATAAGAATAAAGACTGAAGGTCCACAAGGTAGTTGAATTTGAACTTGCATAAACTTTACTTAACGGCTTGCGGTACATCCACAGAATAGTAACAGTCTCAATCAAACAGTCTCCATATACCTCAATGACTGACAGATGTTGCGGACCTTGACTTTATACAATAGTCTCTGAATTCAGGGTACATTGTGAAGATCCGTCCGGATTTAGGGGATAGATAAGGTCCGGTGGTCTTGCAGAGTGTTTAGGGATTGATAAACTCACAATTTGGAATAGAACAGCCATCGCCGCAAGGCAAAGGCCTAGGCTCACTGATGACAGCAGCGCAGATCCTTTCTCGTCAACAGCCAGGAACCAAGAGAGAGATTAATGGCCGCCACGCCCTTATATGGGTAGGGGCGGGGCTGTTTTGATTGGTCCAGCCATCTGTCACTCACCGTCACAAAGGAAATGAGTGCACTGCGTCACAAGGGCCTCCGAAGATCCTCAAGCAGAAATACCATAGAGTTCATGTGACCTGCAGGTCCTGCTACGCTTTTCACAGGTAATTAACTATTTATTTATATACATTTATACAGTTAAACTTCCACAAATAAAGAGCATATGATTAGAGCAATGACTATAGGGGTACGAGGTGACTAGGGGTGGACTATACAAAAGGACCCCGACATCCTAGGGACTCTGGCTATGGGGACCCATAAACAAAGGTACCGGATAGGATTCGGTACCGGGACACCACACATGTACCAGAGCAATGGATTATGTCATCTCGATTGTTGAGACCTGGGCAAGAGTTTCATTAGTTAGCCTCCATGGCTTGTGCACTCTGTGCGGATAATAGTGCATTCTATAGTCTGTACAAGTGTTTCTCGTATCTCCCATGTTCTACACTGTTTTCCATGTTCCAATGGTATTTATTGATTTCTATTCATGTTATCCTCATTTGTGTATTTGGAAGTTGCTGGCATCCTGTTTACTTGCAAGTTTTTGTGTCATAGATTTAGCTCGGCTTGTTTTTCTCTGGGTTCTGGGTTCTTATTATTTCATCTATTGGTAGTTAAAGGGGTACTCCGGTGAAAACCTTTTTTCTTTTAAATCAACTGGTGCCAGAAAGTTAAACATATTTGTAAAAGACTTCTATTAAAAAATCTTAATCCTTCCAGTACTTATTAGCTGCTGAATGCTACAGAGGAAATTCCTTTCTTTTTGGAACACTGATGACATCACGAGCACAGTGCTATCTGCTGACATCTCTGTCCATTTTAGCAACCATGCATAGCAGATGTATGCTAAGGGCATTATAGTGGCTTAGTGATTAACACTACTGCCTTGCAGTGCTGGGGCCTTGGGTTCAAATCCCACTAAGGACAACAATAAATAAAGACTTATTACTATTATTATAATAACGTTAGCAGGGAGAACTGTGCTCGTGATGTCATCAGAGAGCATTCCAAAAAGAAAAGAATTTCCTCTGTAGTATTCAGCAGCTAATGAGTACAGGAAGGATTAAGATTTTTTAATAGAAGTAATTTACAAATATGTTTAACTTTCTGGCACCAGTTGATTTAAAAGAAAAAAGGTTTTCCCCGGAGTACCCCTTTAACAGTCTTAGCATAATGCAGGGCCAGTAAAGTTTAGTATGTTAAGAGTTTAGGGAGAGATCTATGAAAAGATTAGGGAGAATTAATTAAATTCCTATCTATTTTTGTTGCATAATGTTCCTTTTTATTCCTGGCTGTCATTTTTTCTTACCATATTTTAATCCATTATCCTAACAAGTCATGTTCGTGTTACTTACCAATTTTCTCATACTAATCGCACCAACTTTTTTTTTAGCCTATTGACTGTTTCGCAGACTCTGGAAAGAGTTATTTTATTTGAAGGAGAAAGGTGCCGGGAGTTCCCATTTTGAGCATCATATAGTGGTACAACTGGCATTATAGCCAGAGACAGACAATACAATGACCGCCGAGGGAGATTAACTCCTTGGGGACGGAGCCCATTATAACCCTAAGGACGGGAAAATTTTTTGCAATTCTGACCACTGTCACTTTAACCCCTTAAGGACCCATGACCTACGCGTACGTCATGAGTCCCGGTCCTGCGATATAACGTGGGGTCACACGGCGACCCCGCATCATATCGCGGCAGGCCCGGCATCATAGTGAAGCCGGGACCAGCCGCAACCCTTCAGCCGCGCGCTCAAAGCTGAGCCAGCGCGGCTAAAAACTAAAGTGAAAGTGCCCGGCTAGCTCAGGGAGCTGTTTGGAATCGCCACGGCATAATCGCGGCATCCCGAACAGCTGTAGCACAGGAGGAGGTCTTCTTACCTTCTCCTGTGCTGTCCGATTGCCGAATAAATGCTTTAAGCCTGAGATCCAGGCTTGAGCAATCAATCGCCGAAAACACTGATTGATCTATTCCTATGGAGATGCATCAATCAGTGTTAAAGATCAGTTAATGCAATGTTAAAGCCCCCTATAGTAGCTATAATATTGCATAAGAAAAGTGTAAAAAAATCATTAACCCTTTGAATTATCCCTTCCCCTAATAAAAGTTTGAATCACCCGGCATTTCCAATAATAAAAAACTTAATGTTTGCATCATAAAGTTGACATGTTTTTACTTTTGGAAGACATCAGAGGGCTTCAAAGTTCAGCAGCAATTTTCAAATTTTTTACAAAATTTTCTAAATCGGAATTTTTCAGGGACCAGTTCAGTTTTGAAGTGGATAAAAACTGCACCCCTCGAAGTATTCAAAATGACATTCAGAAAGTTCGTTAACCCTTTAGGTGTTTCACAGGAATAGCAGCAGAGTGAAGGAGAATATTCAAAATCTTCATTTTTTACACTCGCATGTTCTTGTAGTTTTTGAATTTTTACAAGGGGTAATAGGAGAAAAAGCCCCCAAAAATTTATCTCGAGTAAGGAAATACCTCATATGTGTATGTCAAGTGTTCGGAGGGCGCAGAAGAGGGCACAGAAGGGAAGGAGCAACAATGGGATTTTGGAGAGTGAATTTTTCTGAAATGGTTTTTGAGAGGCATGTCACATTTAGAAAGCCCCTATATGCCAGAACAGCAAACACATGGCATACTATTTTGGAAACTACACCCCTCAAGGCACGTAATAAGGGGTCCAGTGAGCCTCAACACCCCACAGGGGTTTGACAACTGTTCGTTAAAGTCGGATATGTAAATAAAAAAAAAAAATTTCACTAAAGTGCAACTTTTCCCCACAAATTTACAATTTTTACAAAGGGTAATGGGAGAAAATGCCCCCAAAAATTAGTAACCCCATCTCTTCTGAGTATGGAAATACCCCATGTTAGGGCGTAAAATGCTCTGAGGGCGAAATACAATGCTCAGAAGAGAAGGAGTCACATTTGGCTTTAGGAAAACAAATTTTGCTGAAATGGTTTTAGGGGGGCATGTGGTATTTGGTGCCAGAACAGCACAAAATACCCATATTTTGGAAACTACACCACTCAAGGAACGTAACAACATATAGTGAGCCTTAACACCCCACAGGTGATTGACAAACTTTCGTTAAAGTGGGACGTGAAAATGAAAAATTTTATTTTTCACAATGAAATGCTGGTGTTACCCAAAACTTTAATTTTCACAAGGAATAATAGGAGAAAATGCCCCCCAAAATTTGTAACCCCATTTCTCTCGAGTAAGGAAATACCTCATATGTGTATGTAAAGTGATCTGCGAGTGCACTAGAGGGCTCAGAAGGGAAGGAGCAACATTGGTTTGGAGAGCAAATTTTGCTGAAATGGTTTTTGGGCGCATAGGAAGCCCCCATGGTGCCAGAACAGTAAAAAAAAAAAAAACACATGGCATACTATTTTGGAAACTACACCCCTCACAGAACTTAATAATGGGTGCAGTGAGCATTTATACCCCACTGACATTTGACAGATCTTTTGAACAGTGGGCTGTGCAAATGAAAAATTACATTTTTCATTTTTACGGACGACTGTTCAAAAAATCTGTCAGACCCCTATTGCTCACTGTACCCCTTGTTACATTCTGTGAGGGGTTTAGTTTCCAAAATGGGGTCACATGTGGAGGGGGTCCACTGTTCTGACACCATGGGGGCTTTGTAAACACACATAGCCTTTAATTCCAGCCTAATTCTCTCTCAAAAAGCCCAATGGCGCTCCTTCTCTTTTGAGCATTGTAGTTCGCCCGCAGAGCACTCTACTTCCACATATGGGGTATTTATATACTCAGAAGAAATGGGGTTACAAATTTTGGGGGGCTTTTTTCCTATAACCCCTTGTGAAAATGATAAATTTGGGGGTAATGCCAGCATTTCAGGGGGAAAAAAAACTAATTTTTCATTTTCATGTCCAACTTTAACAAAAATTTGTCAAAGACCTGAAGGGTGTTAAGGCTCACTATACCCCTTGTTACGTTCCGTGAGGGGTGTAGTTTCCAAAATGGGGTCACATGTGGGTGTTTTTTTTTTTGCGTTCATGTCAGAACCGCTGTAACGATCAGCCACCCCTGTGCAAATCACCAATTTAGGCCTCAAATGTACATGGCGCTCTCTCACTTCTGAGCCATGTAGTTCGTCCGCAGAGCATTTTACATACACATATGGGGTATTTCCGTACTCCGAAGAAATTGTGTTACAAATTTTGGGGGTCATTTTCTCCTTTTACCTCTTGTGAAAATGAAAAGTATGGGGCAACACCAGCATGTTAGTGTAAAAATGTTTAATTTTTTTTACACTAACATGCTGGTGTAGCCCCAACTTTACCTTTTCATAAGGTGTAAAAGGAGAAAAATCGCCCCAAAATTTGTAGTGCAATTTCTCCCGAATACGGAAATACCCCATATGTGGCCCAAAACTGTTGCCTTGAAATACGACAGGGCTCTGAAGTGAGAGAGCGCCATGCGCATTTGAGGCATAAATGAGGAATTTGCAATAGGGGCGGACCCAGTTACCTACAGTAAAACCCTATAGCAGTGTTTCCAAAACAGGGTGCCTCCAGCTGTTGCAAGACTCCCAGCCTGCCAGGACAGTGTATGCCTGTCCGGCAATACTGGGAGTTGTGGTTTTGCAACAGCTGAAGGCTCTGTTTAGGAAACACTTCCGTATGAGACGTTTTTCATTTTTATTGGGGGGGGACATGTAAGGGGGTGTATATGTAGTGTTTTACTTTTTATTATTTGTTAGTGTAGTGTAGTGTAATGTTTTTAGGGTACATTCACACAGGTGGGGGTTCACAGTAAGTTTTCCGCTGGGAGTTTGAGCTGCGGCGGAAAATTTGCCACAGCTCAAACTTGTAGAAGGAAACCCACTGTAAACCCGCCCGTGTGAATGTATCCTGTACATTCGCATGGGGGGGGGGGCACCCCAAACCTTCAGCTGTGGCACAATGACAACTCCCAGAATGCACCGATAGACCGTACATGCTGGGAGTTGTAGTTTTACAACAGCTGTAGGCACACTGGTGGGGAACCACTGAGTTAGAAAACAGACTTTAGCTCAGTGATTCCAACCAATGTGCCTCCAGCTGTTGCAAAACTACAACTCCCAGCATGTATGGCCTGTCAGTGCATTCTGAGAGTTGTAGTTTTGCAACAGCTGGAGGCACACAAGTTGGAATCACTGAGTTAAGAAACAGACTCTAGCACAGTGTTTCCCAACCGGTGTGCCTACAGCTGTTGCAAAACTACAATTCCCAGCATGGCCAGACAGTCAGGGATGCTGGGCGTGTAGTTCTGCAATATCTGGCCCTTCAGATGTTGCAGAACTACAACTCCCAGCATGCCTGGACAGTCTGGGCATGCCAGGAGTTGTAGTTATGCAACAACTGGTGAAGAACAGTTTGGAGACCGCTAAGTAGTGGTTTCCAAACTGTAGCCCTCCAGATGTTGCAAAACTAAAACTCCAAGCATGCCCAGACTGTCCAGGCATGCTGGAAGTTGTAGTTCTGCAACATATGAAGGGCCAGATAATGCAGAACTACATGCCCAGCATCCCTGACTGTCTGGCCATGCTGGGAATTGTAGTTTTGCAACTTCTGGAGGGCTACAGTTTATAGACCACCTTATAGTGGTCTCCAAACTGTGCCTCTTCAGATTTTGCAAAACTACAACTCCCAGCATGCCCAGACAGTCAGTGCTTGCTGAAAGTTGTAGTTTTGCAACAACTGGAGGACCACAGTTTAGAGACCACTACACAGTGGTCTCCAAACTGTGAGCCTCCAGATGTTGCAAAACTACAACTCCCAGCATGCCCAGACAGCCTTTGGCTGTGTGGGCATGCTGGGAGTTCTAGTTTTGCAGCTTTTAGAAGGCCACAGAGAAGATCACTTACCACGATCTTCACTGCAGCCTTCTCCGCCGCACTTTCCGGCCGCAGCTCCTCCTGCTGCCGCCGCTGCTCCGTGATGCCGACTCCGCGGCCTCCACCGGTCCGGGTAAGTCGGGCCATGTTCCCCCCCCTCACCGCCCGTGTTCCCCCGCTCTGTACTGACTTCCGATTGGTGGCCAGAGCAGGGGAAATGAACTCTAACCCCCCGCCCCCCTCCTGCCATTGGTGGTCAGCCTGACCGACCAATGGCAGGGGATAGGAGGGGGTGGCAACACTGCCACCTCGCTCCTATCCTTTAGGATGGTCGGAGCTGTCTCTGACAGCTCCGATCATTCTTATTTTCCGGGCGATCGGGTCACCAGTGACCCGAATGGTCCGGATCACAGGCAAATCGCTGGTCTGAATTGACCAGCGATTAGCTATGATCGCTGACATGGGGGAGTCTCAGGACCCCCCTAGGCATTGCCACGGGATGCCTGCTGATAGATATCCGCCCGGCGAGCGGCAGTGATCGGAAATGCCGAGGGCGTATGGATACACCCTCCGTCCTTAAGTGACGGGACACGAGGGCATATGCATACGCCCTCCGTCCCCAAGGAGTTAAAGGGGTATTCCAGGATCTTTTTTTATTTGACTGTACTACAGGGGCTGTAAAGTTAGTGTTGTTCATAATATAGTGTCTGTACCTGTGTGTGATGGTGGTCTCACAATTCTTATATGATTTTTGCCCCAATATTTAGTTTTAACAGCATACAAAATTACTCAGGTCTCAGGATTTCCCAGGTTGCAGTGTGTCAAGACCTGACATCACTAGTCAGGTGAACAGAGGGAGCCTGTCCTGCTTCAATGGGTGGAGTGACCGCTGGGTGGAAGAGAGTTCATTTTACAACAGTAGTAGGCACCCTGATTAGGAAACACTGGTGTATTGCTTTGAAGGGATCACATGTGTGTTTCAATGGGTGGGGTGGCTGATGTGTGGGAGGGAGGAAACTAGTTCATAACTATGGAACTATGGGATGTGTAGTTTGGAGAACAAAATTCAACAGGAAAAACCCAGTGCTGGCAGGTATGTACTACTAAAAGCATCTTATGGTGGATAAACCCTTTAAATTAAGCTACCACTGTATGTTACAAGGCCCACACAGGGATAGTGCACAACAATCCAAGGTAAGTGGGCATTTTTGGATTCATCCTTACTTAGAAAGCAATATGTTTACCCTTACTTAACTGGTAGGGTGTAGACATCCATGTTGTTGTTGCCTAGAAATATGTTTTGTGACTAAACTTGTGACTCTTGAACTACTGAAACTTCCTCCTCTGCGGCCTTACATCAAATGCTTGTGCTCCTCAATTCTTCCTCATTACTGCTTTACTAATTCATGTTTCCCCTTGCTTCTCCTCTTCCACTATCCTCTGCCAATCCTTTCACTGGCTACTTGTTGTCCAACAAATTCAGTTTAAATTTTAACTCAATGCATCTCTGACCTAATCTCCCAACACTGCCCCTCACGTAATCTCTGATCCTCTCAGAACCTCTCCTCTCGTCCAGACCTTACACCACTGTATCCAAGATATCTCCCTCCATACACTGGAATGCATTACCCTGACACATCGTTCACCATAAAGGCAACCTAATGACCCAACTATTCAAAAAAGCCTATGACCCATAATAACTCTGCTGCCACTGTTTTTCCCCATGGATTGCTTCCTTAGCTGCTCACAGGTGATCAGCTTTCTCTGTCTCTACTATTTCCCTCCCCTTCCCTTTGTAAATTACAAGTCCTCATGGGCAGGGCCTTCTCTCCCTCTATACCAGTCATTTACTCTGTTTCACGTTCATTGTACTTTCCTTTTTATTTATAACATGTATTTTAATCATATCATATGTAGTGTTGATCGGGAATATTCACAATTCAAATTTTAATTGTGAATATCGCATATTCACGAATTCATGAATATTGCGAATATAGCACTATATATTCGCAATTATGAATATTTGCTTCTTTTTTTTTTCTTTGTTCACAGTACACATAACAGTGATCACTGCATCCCTCTTTGCTCTTCGCATATGCGCATATTCGCGAATATTGAGCCCTCCCTTCTTTAATGGTATAGGGAACTAATGGGCTAATGCAGTGGTCTCTAGTCTGTGGATTGGCTGTCCGTGCATACTGGAGTTGTAGTTTTGCAACATCTGGAGGTCCCCAGGTATGAGACCACTGCACTAACCCATTAGTTCCCTATACCATTAAAGAAGGGAGGGCTCAATATTCGTGAATATGTGCATATATAACGAATATATATAACGAATATGTGAATTTCGCGAATATATGACGAATATTTGCGAATTCCAATATGGCCTATGCCACTCATCACTAATCATATGTACAGCACCCTGGATCCAGGTCCACTATAAAAATAAATAATATTTCAGGAAGTTACTGACAGATGTGTTAAAGTAGGCATTAGAACATGCAGAAGAAAATCAGGATAACATATTGTTAGATTACAGATTAGTGGATTTACAAGTGAAGTTAGGTTATAATTACAATAATACTTTGGTCTGTAATGTCTTAGACTCTAGACATCTACTGTACGTAGTTTCTCTTTGGCTCTCCACTGCGGTAACTGAATCCCATAAATTAACATAATTTACTCAATCTCAGCTGCAAAATGATTTACAAAAAGTATCATTTAATGCCAAAAATAAATATCCCTGTTGATCCAGCATCACATAATATTCAGAATATCCAGCTGTGCACATCTACACCTTCAACTTTTTTTTTTTGTAAAGTGTAATTTGTAAAATAAGAAATCCCAAGCAGTCAAACGCCTTTACTCTTTCATTTTGAACAATTGCCCTATGGATTTCTTAGGTCAGAGTGGATTTCTACTAATGATGAAGTCCAAAGATAATACATTGCAAAGCACAATACAGAAAAGGCCAATTCCAAAATTCCTAAAAAATAAAAAAGTTGATATATAACAAGGACCTTGATATGTAACAAGGATCTTCCCAGACAAATGGTTAGGAGCTGGCAAGAAACCTAGCGTCAGTGGTGGGGTGTGCACTTGCAATGATACAGTGCTGCAGTAACTAATATGGTGCTAAAGACAGTGTTAGGGTGTTTTAAAGCAATGGGAAGGTGTTAGTGGTAGAGTCAGTGTCTTGGAAACAGTAACAATATCTGAGGTGCATTGCCAGGGTACTAAGGCCCATTTCACCAACACCTTACCACATATTCTAAAGTTAAGTCGATAATACAGATATACATAAATAAGACTTTGCCAAGGTTTTCACAAGGAACAGAAACAAATGGAAGTCATACTAGAATAAGTGTTAAGTGACTGTGTCATGTTGAGAAGCAGCTCGTGTATTGCAGATTCTGCTCGAAATCATGACACAAGGGAAGTTTAAGAGGTTCAAAGATGGATTTATGCGAGTAGAGCAGCTTGGTAGGTGTATCGATCTCGTGGTTTTTCATCACTTAACTTTTATTATGTACTGTTACAGTACGTGTATTTTGCTGTCACACCCAAGCTGCAACACATTTCCTGTCTAAAGTAAGATATCAGAGAAAGTCAAGTGGTAAAACACAGCCTTGTGCTTCCCCTTTCTCTCCACTCTGCTTCTAAGAACGGGAAGGGAGTTGTCCTCAGCTGAAATCTCGGCTCTGCGCCTGTCCCAGCTACATGAAGGGTTGTTCAGGGTCAGGATATGTCTGCCCGGCAATGCATTTCCCTTAAAAAAAAAACAGCTGTGAATTTTCCAGGTTTTTAGTTCAACAGGATACAAGTAATGTTGATTATTAGAAAGTATAACTACATAATGCTGGACACTTCATGTTTCTTCTGATACCTCAGCGTGTCTAATATATTAGGATATAAATCTCTCTAAAGCTAGAGAATTACTTTGGGTATAAGGACTTGGCGTAAAACCGCATAAAAAGGCATAATGAAGTCACAGACAAGTCAAGGATTTAGAAATCCAGCCAGTTACCTCTATGACTGGTTGGCTTTGGAAGACAGATTGTGTCTCTTTAATGTTCAGCTTGTGAAAGAACTGAGAACCTGCCTCATTTATAACTGAAAGGAAAGTCTCCAGGGTGACTTGATTCGGAACGTCAACTTCTAGGACTGATTGTCAATGCAATGTGAAACTTCTTGGGTCTAGGATTATTCACAAACAAACCATTTCACCTCTAGGATAGTTTGGCTGAAAAACCAAAATCCTATCACCTCTTGGACTGCCTGTGGATACAGAGTAAAGAACTATCATTTCCTGAAGAGCATTTCTAAGCCATTCAGTCATTTCTTGCTCTATGATTCCAAGGAATGCAGGATTGTCCCCTAAAGGACTTGACATAGACTTTCGACAATTGCTGTTCGAATCTGGGTACACATTCCATTTTCTTGGCCAACTTCTCTTTCAACGAAGAACTCTGTTTATACATCAGACTTAGGTTGGAAAGCATCTTGGGCAAAGCAAAGAGCTTGAAATGGAAATGACAAAGAAGGGGGGCAATTTCAGTCCTTGCCAGGTCACCTCATGTACCTGTCTCTTCTGCTTTTGTCCTGTTATGGAAGAACATATGAGCTACGACTAGTGTGAATATTATTAATTAAAAAGATCACTATTAGTTCAGAGGCACACAGTATACTCATACCTTTATAGCAAGGTACCACATGCAAAACATGATTATACAGTACAATACAGATGCTTGTTGTTGCTAAACTGAATTCAGGTCAAAATAGTTACCTTTTATGTCTTACTTGGACTGAAGCATTCAATGTGTAAAGTGGGCAAAACCAAGCTATGAGGAGAAATGAGGCTGTCCAATCTCAATAGTTATTAAAGCGGTACGCCGGAGGAAAATACATGTTTTCAAATCAACAGGTGCTAGAAAGTTGTACAGATTTGTAAATTACTTCTATTTAAAAATTGTGATCCTTCCAGTACTTCTCAGCTGCTGTATGTTCCAGAGGAAGTTGAGTTGTTCTTTCCAGTCTGACCACAGTGCTCTCTGCTGACACCTCTGTCTGTGTCAGGAACTGTCCAGAGCAGGAGATTTGGGGATGCTACGCAGATTTGCTCCTGCTCTGGACAGTTCCCGACACGGACAGAGGTGGCAGCAGAGATCACTGTGGTCAGACTGGAAAGAACTACACAACTCCTTTTCTAAAAAAAAAAAAAATGGAAAATGGAGTCCTTCATAAGTAAATCATAATAATCTTTATTAAATAACAAATGATTAAAACATAATTGCAAAGGAGGAATCACAAAACATGGGAACACTAGAACACTGCACAGGAACCTCTGCTGACATATGGTAAAAAAGAAACACCACAGTAAAAGCTTAAAAGGGAGGTCAACACAATTAATGATGAGTCTATTGCACTAGATATGACCTGAATGGAGATATGATAACCCCCCCCCCCCCCCCCCACACACACACACACACACAATTACATATAAGGGGATCAGTGCAAAGCAATGTGCAACAGCGCATAAAGTGCTAAACAAAGTGTATACCAACCTATATCAAAGTATTCAGTACAGTAACAAGAATAGCAGCAAACAGTCAGCAGGGTCCGGGGCAGCGTCACCCCAACGCACGTTTTGGCACGTTATAGCCTTCGTCCGGGACTCCCATAGGCTTGCATTGAGAGGCGGAGCGTGACGTCACACGGGGGCGGAGGCGTGACGTCCCACGCCGTCGACCCTGTGGTCGCCGGTAATCAGACCCGGAACGAACGCGCTCCGGGGACTGATTACAAACAGGGTGCCGTGTGCAAGATCACAGGGGTCCCAAGCGGCGGGACTCCCATGATCAGGCATCTTATCCCCTATCCTTTGGATAGGGAATAAGATGTCTAAGCACCGGAGAACCCCTTTAAGTGTTACTCCTGAGCATGTTACAATTTCATACAGTGCAACCCATAACATTTTCAGTTGTGATTTTTGGGCTGTGTCCACCAAGCTTTTCAACCAAAACCACATATTTTTTATATACACTATTATACTTTTTCAAAGAAAATATCCTAAGGGCAGCTAGAGATAAAACCTACATTTTTTTAGCATTGCTATTTAAGTTGATCACATTGTATCAACTATCACAGGTAAAACCAAATACGGTTCACTAGAAATTTTAATTATAACTATCACAGAATGGATCTTCTTACTCCACCATTAGTATGGACAAGGGGGTCCCTACCGACCAAGGTGGGGCTAGAAGCTTCCTTCCCCAACACAACCATGAGACAGTCCAACTCACGGATACACCCAATCAAACCTATCTCAATCTTGAGACCAGACAATGGCAACAACAATAATCTTGACTGATCATTTCTGGGGTACAGGAGAGACTTCCCCCACATGAGTTACTTTGTTCCTCTTTCTCCACAATTATTATTTGTATTTGCTATGCTATTTTTGATCATGTGTTTATGGAAGTATATTATCATCCTGTCTATATACAGGCAAATCTATTCAAAAGAGAAGGCCACCTTCTTACCCAGACCAGATTTTCAGTTTATTAAGAATTCTTTGAGAAGACATCCCATTAAAAGACACATTTTTTGTGCAATTTTGGGTGGTCATCTCAAAGAAGTTTCACTGTATACTGTACCCTTTATTTAGTTAGAAGAATCTTACTTAAAGGGGTACTCCGGTGGAAAACATTTTTTTTTAATCAACTGGTGCCAGAAAATTAAACAGATTTGTAAATTACTACTATTTAAAAATCTTAATCCTTTCAGTACTTATCAGCTGCTGTATAATACAGAGGAAGTTATTTTCTTTTTGAATTTCTTTTCTGTCTGTCCACAGTGCTCTCTGCTGACACCTCTGTCCATGTCAGGAACTGTCCAGAGCAGGAGAGGCTTGCTATGGGGAATTGTTCCTGCTCTGGACAGTTCCTAAAATGGCCAGAGGTGTCAGCAGAGAGCACTTTAGACAGACAGAAAAGAATTTCAAAACGAAAAGAACTTCCTCTGTATTATTACAGCAGCTGATCAGTACTGGAAGGCTTAAGAAATTTACAAATCTGTTTAACTTTGTAGCACCAGTTGAGTTGACTAGTTGCACATAATATTAAGGGTTTTATGAAACCCTACTAAGATACGGATAGCTTTCAATAAATACAGAAGGCTCCATGGTGATACCATCATGTTTCAGGAAACTCACTTCCGCCACACTAATCGCCCTTTGTTTTTTGATATATTGAATACCAAGTTTTTCCTCTCTGCTTCAGGTTATAAGATGAAGGGTATTGTTTTTTTTTTTTTTGTAGTTTTTTTTTTTTGTAGTTTTTTTTTCCCTTTCCATTCATGGTTATAAAATAATGTAAATGACCCCATGGTGGGATATCTAGCTATTCAACATCTAACACATTACTTTATAGGCGCCATGTCATACCCATTCTCACATTTTCATTCCGTAAATAGTAACTGCACTTATTTAAATGATATCAGGAGATCTGGTCTGCCACCAGACTTTTTACGGTCATTGTGGGAACACAGCCACGTCAAGTCAACAAAACAACCATACAACATCAGAAGCTTCTCCCGCAAAAACAAAACAAAACAAAAAAAAACACTTTTTAGACCATCTCTTCTACCGTCACTTTAGAACCTCTGGTGGGAAAAATCTCCAAATCTAAACACTCTGTGTGAAGTCACGTCCCTAAAAGCACAACCCCTGTTCAAACCTAGTTGAAGCTGTTAATGGAATGAGGGCAAACCTATGAGACATTATGGTTAATACAGTAAGTAGGACAATAAGAGATTCTTTAGGAAAGACCACAGATGAAAGGGTATAGTCACATAGATTTATCAAGACCTGTCCAGAGGAAAAGTTGCTGAGTTGCCTATAGCAACCAATCAGATCGATCCTTTCATTTTTAACAAGGCCTCTGCAAAATGAAAGAAGCGATCTGATTGGTTGCTATGGGCAACTCAGCAACTTTTCCTTTGGACAGGTTTTGATAAATCTCCCCCTATGTAGAACATATTCAGCAACCCTATAGTAGATACACTCCTATGTGACCTATCAGTGTTATACAAGGCTATTAGGGCTCTTAGACTGTGTTATACACGTTTCTGGGCTATTTGTGAAGAACAGTTTTGGACAGAACTACCGTATTTTTCCTCATATAAGACGCTCCGGCATCTAAGACGCACCTAATTTTATAGGATAAAAATCTAGAAAATAAAGATTCTGAACCAAATACAATGTAATGTATAGGACAGTGATCTTCAACCTGCGGACCTTCAGATGTTGCAAAACTACAACTCCCAGCATGCCCGGACAGCCGTTGGCAGGTTGAAGACCACTGGTATAGGAGGTAATACTCACGTGTCCCCGCCGCTCCGAACCCGTCACCGCTCATCACCGCTGCCCTGGATGTCGCCCTCCATCGCTGTCGCCGCGTCCCTGGGGTGTCCCCATCGCTCCGGAATGTCTCTGCTGCCCGGTATCCTCACTCTCCATCGCCGCCATATTGTCGCTACGCACGCCACTCCTATTGGATGACGGGACGACGTGATGATGATGAAGGAGACCACCGGCCATGCAGGGGATCCCAGCCCGGAGCAGACACCGAGGAGGCAGGTAAAGTCCCTCCTGGTGTCCTGTAAGCTGTTCGGGACGCCGTGATTTCCCCGAGGCGGTCCCGAACAGCCGGGTTAGTGTTATTTTCGTTTCAGACGCGGCGGTCAGCTTTGATAGCTGCATCTGAAGGGTTAATACAGGGCATCACGGCGATTGGTGATGTCCTGTATTAGCGTCGGGTACTGGCCGTTGATGGCCGCAGGGACCGCCGCGATAGGTGTGTATTCGCCTTATAAGACGCACTAACTTCCCCCCCCCCAGTTTTGGGGAAGAAAAAGTGTGTCTTATACGGCGAAAAATACGATAGTTTGGTGAGAATAAGAACTTTTTGCCAGAGTTCAGCGAAACGACAGAACCAAACTTTTAAACAGTTCACACAGCTCTATTTATGACCCAATGGTTATGGCTTTCCACAGATCAAATCCCACAATGACATCTATTGCATCAATGAAAACAATGAAAAATCGAAATGTTTGACAGGCCCAGTGTGCCTGACCTTTTCTCCATTACAGGTAAGATGTCCTAATGGCGTTTTAAGCTGAGACCTCTGTGTTAGTACAGCAAAGAACAGCACATCCCGCTTCATCCTTCAGACAATGGTGTTTGTGTACAGCAGGCGATGTGCCAGCACACTGCTGGTGAGTGTCCAGAGGACCTGCCTGGCTCTTGCTTGCAGGAATGAAGCCTCGTCAGCTCGTAATGAATAAATTATGTTTTTAAACATTTCACCCTGTCGACTATAATTTCATTTTGGACAGGGCGAGGCAGTCTGGGAATTAAGTCTGGGGCTTCGAGTTGGTGTTATAGACATTTAAATAACAGGAAACATTGTTTTTAAGCAAGGTGCAAAAGCTATTCCAGCACTGGCGAGGGGAGATCGTGCAGGATGCTTGGTGGGTTACACAGTATGTTTTACATAAACAAAGAAAAGAACCGCTCTCTTTTTCTCATAGTAATTAAATCCCCATTCAATTGTGTATGTAGTAATGATGACAAGTATACTGATATGTGAAATCAAGATCAGCTTTAAACAAGACTGAACTCGGTGACCCTTCAGGAAAATATTGGGAAAATTCTTAGATAACATTTCCACAATAGTATTATCATCAGAATCCCTCCTTGGGTAAAAAAAAGTATTCTCATTATACAACAGAAAGTATAGGACAACATAGTGACTAGTGGATAGTATTATTGCCTTTTAACATGGGGTCCTGGGTTTAAATCAGGTCAGGGTAAAACTTGGCACTCAAGGTACCCAATGTTCTCCGACACTCCAAAAACATAATTATGGGCCTATGGCATATGAGTGTAAGGCTATTAACATCTAGCTTAGAAGCTCCATTTGAGCATCAGTTTAAATAAGTCTGCTTTCACACTATAAAATGTATCCGTTTTAAAGATCCAGGTGCAGCTGGAGACAGGTGAGAGAATGGTCTCACCTTCTCCCGGTCAGCAACTGCTCCTCCTCGTTGAAGCATGAAGTGAGGGCGGAAGCGGTCCCCCCAGCAGGCTTCAGTGATGTTTCACCTGCTAAGGCACACCCACATCCTCCTGCCGGCAGCTCACTGAATGTGAGCAAGAAGACTGGTAAGAAACAGGGCTTTTTAAAGCTCTCAAAAACATTTTTAAGGGCAGGGGGGGGGGGGTGTTAGGTGTAGTTAGGGGACATAGTGTGAGTTAGTTTAGTATAGTTAATTTGATGATAGGTACTCTTTAACCCCTTAAGGACTCAGCCCATTTTGGCCTTAAGGACTTAAAAATCATAACTCTTTTATATTTTCATCCACAGACTAGTATGAGGGCTTGTTTTTTGCGCGACCAGTTGTCCTTTGTAATGACATCACTCATTATATCATAAAATGTATGGCGCAACCAAAAAATACTATTTTTGTGGGGAAATTAAAACGAAAAACGCAATTTTGCTAATTTTGGAAGGTTTTGTTTTCACGCCGTACAATTTATGGTAAAAATGACATGTGTTCTTTATTCTGAGGGTCAATACGATTAAAATGATACCCATTATTAAGTACTTTTATATTATTGTTGCGCTTAAAAAAAATCACAAACTTTTTAACCAAATTAGTACGTTCATAATCCCTTTATTTTGATGACCTCTAACTTTTTTATTTTTCCGTATAATTGGTGGTATGGGGGCTCATTTTTTGCGCCATGATCTTTACTTTTTTGTGATACCACATTTGCATATAAAAAACTTTTAATACATTTTTTATAATTTTTTTTTTAAATAAAATGTATTAAAAAAGTAGGAATTTTGGACTTTTTTTATTTTTTTTCGTTCACGCCGTTCACCGTACGGGATCATTAACATTTTATTTTAATAGTTCGGACATTTACGCATGCGGCGATACCAAATATGTCTATAAAAAAATGTTTTTTACGCTTTTTGGGGGTAAAATAGGAAAAAACGGACGTTTTACTTTTTTATTGGGGGAGGGGATTTTTCACTTTTTTTTTACTTTTACATTTTTTTAAATTTTTTTTTACACTTGAATAGTCCCCATAGGGGACTATTCATAGCAATACCATGATTGCTAATACTGATCTGTTCTATGTATAGGACATAGAACAGATCAGTATTATCGGTGATCTTCTGCTCTGGTCTATTCGATCACAGACCAGAGCAGGAGACGCCGGGAGCCTTCTCCTTCCTCCGTGCGGCGTTATGAATGATCGGATCACCGCAGCAGCGCTGCGGGCGATCCGATCGTTCATTTAAATCGCGAACTGCCGCAGATGCCGGGATCTGTATTGATCCCGGCACCTGAGGGGTTAATGGCGGACGCTCGCGAGATCGCGGGCGTCGGCCATTGCCGGCGGGTCCCTGGCTGCGATCAGCAGCCGGGATCAGCCGCGCATGACACGGGCATCGCTCCGATGCCCGCGGTTATGCTTAGGACGTAAATGTACGTCCTGGTGCGTTAAGTACCACCTCACCAGGACGTACATTTACGTCCTGCGTCCTTAAGGGGTTAAGCAGCAGCAGAGGAAAGAAATGCAGAGATGGCGCAACATAGTGCAGTTAATCCTTATTAAAAGGGGCGGACAGCTGTCCAAAAACAGAATATTGCTCACCTATTGGTGTTGTGCAGGCAGGCACAACACTGGTGATCGCATGTAGTAAGTAGCTGGAAGCAATGTTCAGTATCGGGAGGCAGCCTGCCGTCGGTCCTGCTATGCAAGCGGTGTGGTTACAGGAGAAAACAGCTGGTTCTGTGAGCCCCTGGCAAGGTTTCTGCAGAGCTCAGGCAGAAAAATCCGATTTTGGCTAGGAGGCGCTCACCCAAATATAGTGCAAAAAAGCAGGCTTTATTAATCCATAAAACATGCAGTGTGAACAGGACAACGCGTTTCAAAGGTTTTCCTTCTTCTTCAGGTCCTGAAGAAGAACCTGAAGAAGGAAAACCTTTGAAATGCGTTGTCTTGTTCACACTGCATGTTTTATGGATTAATAAAGCCAGCTTTTTTGCACTATACTTGGGTGTGCGCTTCCTAGCCAAAATCGGATTTTTCTGCCGAAGCTCTGCGGGAACCTTGCCAGGGGCTCACAGAACCAGCTTTTTTCTCCAGGTACTCTTTAAGGACACTAGTGACAAGATACTATGTTCTCCTCAAAAAAAAAAAAAATAAAGTACAATATTCCTGTAACGCCATCAAAGTGTTTACATCATATTAAACTGTTCAAGATAGTAAAGTACCAAGTTGTTTTCCAAAAACCCTGACTTTTTAGGTTTTCTTTCACCTGTGTAAGGATTACAGCTTGATGGTCTGTGGTAAGCTTCATAGTGACACACGGTTGTCCAACTTTAGCCACATGATATGTCAACTCTTTATCCTACTTGACATAACCAAAGCCTACCACATACACTTTGGCGTCATAAAATGAAGCAATAGGCTTCCACATACAGTATGTGTGTATGAGATTGGGTAATTACTATAGATTTTGAGCCCCACCAGGGACTGATGAGAATAGTAACAATCTCTGTACAGCACTGTAGAATATATTTTCACTATATAAGCAACAGAAAATACATAAATAAACAAGCTGTGGGAAAATGTATTTTTCTTGTTGTCTTTTAAATCCATTGGCATACTACAGACTACTGGTTACTGTCATCTAGTCTGCAGAAGGAAGGGAGGAAAACCTTGGGAATTTGTTTTCCCTAAGTGCCATGCTGCATTATTAGATAGATGAAAATAGAAACCTTGGTATTTTCATAGAACACATAATGGAGCATGAAAGGGCAAGCTCTATGGCCGGCATTTATCATTGTAGATGTAAGTGAAGCATTTTTTACACCTTTTTCTGTGTGCTGGTAATGTGTAGGAGCACCAAATTTATTACATGGTCACAGAGCATTTGATACATTTTGTGAAGGTCACATTTTCTGAAATTAAGCTAAGCTAAGTCTGGGCTGGTGTAGTTTTAGAAACTTTTCAGTGGCTTTGCACCTTTTTTGCGCCTTTTCACAAAAAGGCGCAGTTCATAAATCCCTTCCATATCATGTGAATTGCCAAAATTAATGGATTGCAACTTAAAATCAGCAGAAATGTGTAAACCAAAAGGAGCAAAAAAAGAGCAAATAAATCCTGCTTGCGCCTTTTTTTTTTTTTGCCTTTTCTAGACACAAAAAACATTCTAAAGACAATGATAAATGTTGGCCTATGTTCCTACTTTGTTTCAAACATAACAGTTTTTTAAACCAAAATTTTCGCATCAGTTTCACAACTGCACAATGTTCACACAGGCAATAATCGCGTGATTTTTGATGTGGAAATTAAAGTACAACTGTAGTGGAACACTTTTATATATGCCCATGCCCGGGCCTCAAAAATAGACAAAATAAACTTATACATACCTTCCTACAAGCCCCCGTTGGTCCGGCACAGGCCTCACGGTCCGGCAGGGCTGACCTCATTCCACTTCCTGGGGACGGGGACGCCGCAAAGCCATCAGCGTATCACCAGCCGCAGCAATGTCCCGCCCCGGTTGGTGATAGGCTGAGCCCACTGTTATGTAAGAAGCCGGCCAGAGCTCCTTACATGACAGTGGGCTCAGCCTATCAGAGGCCGAGGTGGGACATCGCTACGGCCGGTGATACGCCGACGGCTCTGCGGCATCCCTGTCCCAAGGAAGGGGAATGAGGTCAGCCCTGCCGGACCGTGAGGCCTGTGCCGGACCAACGGGGGCTCGTAGGAAGGTATGTATAAGTTTATTTTGTTTATTTTTGAGGCCCGGGCACGGGAATACATAAAAGTGTTCCACCACAGTTGTCCTTTAATGACTGACATTTACGTATGTATATATCTAGCCTGTCCATATACCCACCATTGTTCTGCTGTATTCTGGTGCCTTTTGCTCTTTCCCTTTTTATTATCTTCACTTGCTGTTTCATATTTTATTTTGTCTTTATGATCTAAATAAAATTATTACTTTTTATCTTTTATACCTTAAATGCTGTGTCTATATTCTGTGGACAGTGACTTACTTTGTAGTAAGGTTCTTTTTCCTTTGGTGTTGATCCCCATAATGATACTGACCCACAGATTAATGCGGTACTCCGGTGGAAACTTTTTTTTTTAAATCAACTAGTGCCAGAAAGATAAACAGATTTGTAAATTACTTCTGTTAAAAAATCTTAATCCTTCCAGTACTTATTAGCTGCTGAATACTACAGAGGAAATTATTTTCTTTTTGGAACACAGTGCTCTCTGCTGACATCACAAGCACAGTGCTCTCTGCTGACATCTCTGTCCATTTTAGGAACTGACCAGAGCAGCATATGTTTGCTATGGGGATTTTCTCCTACTCTGGACAGTTCTTAAAATGGACAGAGATGTCAGCTGAGAGCACTGTGCTTGTGATGTCAGCAGAGGGCTCTGTGTTCCAAAAAGAAAATAATTTCCTCTGTAGTATTCAGCAGCTAATAAGTACTGGAAGGATTAAGATTTTTTTTTAATAGACGTAATTTGCAAATTTGTTTAACTTTCTGGCACCAGTTGATTAAAAAAAATAAACTTTTCTACCAAAGTACCCCTTTAAACAAGGGGTACAGTGTTTTACAGTGAGTGTAAAAAAAAAGGAAACCCAAATCACAACTGTGCAATTTTTTTTGTTTTTGTTGTTAAAAAATGCAACACATCCTGCAAAAAAAAAAAAAAAAAAAAAAGCCCATACAGCCTTGTTAATGGAAATAAAGAAGATATGAAAGGCAGCAACAAAGAACATGTCACTCACCAAACTCATTGCCTTTAAAGGGGTATTCTGCCCCTAGACATCTTATCCTCTCTCCAAAGGATAGGGGATAAGATGTCTGATTGCAGGGGGTTCTGCCACTAGGGATCCCTGCGATCTTCACTGCGGCACCCCAGACATCTGGTGCACGGAGCGAACTTCGCTCCATGTCGGATGATGGCGATGCGGGGCAGAGGCTCGTGACGTCAAGGTCACGCCCCGCTCATGATGTTACGGCCATGCCCCCTCAATGCAAGTCTATGGGAGGGAGCGTGACGGCTGTCACGCCCCCTCCCATAGACTTGCATTGAGGGGGCATGATCGTGATGTCACGAGCGGCGCACGGGCATGATGTCATGAGTCTCCAGTGCTGCACCTGATGCTCTAAACAAATGCTGGGTGCAGCAGGAAGTTTGTGGGGGTCCCCAATGGCGGGACCCCCACGATCAGACATCTTTTCCCCTATCCATTGGATAGGGGATGAGATGTCTAGGGGCGGTGTACCCCTTTGAAGCTTTACTATCATTTAAGTTTATGTCAGTAACTATTTGAAATTGATAAAATACATAAAAAATACCTTAAAAAAGCCATAACAACATGTCAGATGTTTTTAACAGTGGGAGTGCCCCTTGGCCCTTGGAGACACTGTTCCCCTACTGATTTATAAAACAAATGGGCACAGTGTCTCCAAGGGCCTCATAGCGCCTGGATGTGCTGCAGCTACTATATATACTTCCTTGATCATAAACACATATATAAATCCTGAAATATTGCTAAATGTTGGTAAAAGTGTCAGAAACCTAAAAAGCAATAACAATGAGTAACCATGAAGTACAGTGAAACCTCTCCAAAAGACTGCTTTTTTGACAAGACTACCCCCTAGAAGACCACTTCTTGCAATTTTGTTGTTTACTTTACTGTTATATTACGTAAGTATTCCAGCTGCACACTCAGGGTTTGTACACATTAGTGTGTTGGGTTTTCCAAACACATCGGAGGCGTGAGTGGAAAGCACAAATAGGTAGAACAGCCTGATCTTTATGTGTTCAGATTTTCAGATATGTCAACAACACACTACTTTGCACCTTCATTCAAATGGAGCATTTTAATACTACTACATTGCATGAAATATATTCCAGATCTCTGTAAATGTCCTAAGTGTGATGTATTATTCTTGTATACTTTCACAACATACCCCTTGTTTCACTATTCCTAGAAAATGTTTAAAGGGGAATCAAAAAATAAAAAAAAGGATTTTGGTGGTATTACAACTTGGCTCCATTCACTTCAATGGAACTGAGCTGCAGAACCCCACCCAACCTGGAGACAAACAGCAAGAGGTCTTTGAAAGAAAAAAGGAATACCCCTTTAACCCCTTAAGGACCCGGACAATTTTCACTGTAGGACCCGGCCATTTTTTGCACATCTGACCACGGTCACTTTAAACATTAATAACTCTGGGATGCTTTTACCTTTCATTCTGATTCCGAGATCGTTTTTTCATGACATACTCTACTTTATGGTAGTGGTAAAATTTTGTCGATACTTGCATCATTTCTTGGTGAAAAATTCCCAAATTTGATGAAAAAATTTAATATTTTGGATTTTTTTTTACTTTGAAGCTCTCTGCTTATAAGGAAAATGAATATTCCAAATAAATTATATATTGATTCACATATACAACATGTCTATTTTATGTTTCCATCATAAAGTTGACATGTTTTTACTTTTGGAAGACATCAGAGGGCTTCAAAGTATAGCAGCAATTTTCCAATTTTTCACAAAATTTTCAAAATCAAAATTTTTCAGGGACCAGTTCTGTTTTGAAGTTGATTTGAAGGGCCTTCTTATTAGAAATACCCCATAAATGACCCCATTTTAAAAACTGCACCCCTCAAAGTATTCAAAATAACATTCAAAAGGTTTGTTAACCCTTTAGGTGTTTCACAGGAATAGCAGCAAATTGAAGGAGAACATTCAAAATCTTCATTTTTTACACTAGCATGTTCTTGTAGACCCAGTTATTGAATTTTTACAAGGGGTAAAAGGAGAGAAATCTTCCTAAAATGTGTAACCCAAATTCTCTCAAGTAAGAAAATACCTCATATGTGTATGTCAAGTGTTCGGCGGGAGCAGTAGAAGGCTCAGAAGGGAAGGAGCAACAGTGGGATTTTGGCGAGTGAGTTTTTCTGAAATGGTTTTTGGGGGGCATGTCACATTTAGGAAGCCCCTATGGTGCCAGAATAGCAAAAAAAACAAAAACCCACATGGCATACTATTGTGGAAACTACACCCTTCAAGGCACGTAACAAGGGGTCCAGTGAGCCTTAACACCCTATAGGTGTTTGACGGCTTTTCGTGAAAGTTGGATGTGTAAATGATAATTTTTTTTCACTAAAATGCTAGTTTTCCCTAAAATAAATTTTTTTTACAAGGGATAATTGGACAAAATTCCCCCCATAATTTGCAACCCCATCTCTTCTGAGTATGGAAATACCCCATGTGTGGACTTCAAGTGCTCTGCTAGTGAACTACAATGCTCAGAAGAGATGGGGTTGGGGGGCATATCCCATTTAGGAAGCCCCTATGGTGTCAGGACAGCAAAAAAAAAAGATGGCATACTATTTTGGAAACTACACCCCTCAAGGCACGTAACAAGGGGTCCAGTGAGCCTTAACACCCCACAGGTGTTTGACGACTTTTCGTTACATTTGGATGTGTAAATGATTTTTTTTTTCCACTAAAGTGCTGGGTTTTCCCTCAAAATAATTTTTTTTACAAGGGACAATAGGACAAAATGCCCCCTATTTTTTATGGAAATACCCCATGTGTGGACGTCAAGTGCTCTGCTGGCGCACTACAATGCTCAGAAGAGAAGGAGCGCCATTGAGCTTTTGGAAAAAATATTGTTTGGAATGGAAGTCAGGGGCCATGTGCGTTTACAAAGTTCCCTGTGCTGCCAGAACAGTGGACCCCCCCACATGTGACCCTATTTTAGAAACTACAACCCTCACAGAAATTAATAAGGGGTGCAGTGAGTATTTACACCCCACTGGCATTTGACAGATCTTTGGAACAGTTGGCTGTGCAAATGAAAAGTTAAAATTTTCATTTTCACGGACCATTGTTCCAAAAATCTGTCAGACACCTGTGGGTGTAAATGCTCACTGCACCCGTTATTACATTACATGAGGGGTGTAGTTTCCAAAATGGGGTCACATGTGGTGGGGTCCATTGTTCTGGCACTATGGGATCTTTGTAAACACACGTGGCCTTCAATTCCGGACAAATTTTCTCTTAAAAAGCCCAATGGTGCTCCTTCTCTTCTGAGCATTGTAGTTCGCCCGCAGAGCACTTTAAATCCACACATGGGGTATGTTCTTACTCTGAAGAAATGGGGTTACAAATTTTGGGGGGCTTTTTTCCTATTTTCCCTTGTGAAAATGAAAAATTTAGGGTAATACCAGCATTTTAGTGAAAAAAAATGTTGTTTTCATTTTTCCATCCAACTTTGAATTTTCATTAAGCACCTGTGGGGTGTTAAGGCACACTATATGCCTTGTTACGTTTTGTGAGGGGTGTAGTTTCCAAAATGGGGTCACATGTGGGTATTTCTTTTTTGGCGTTTATGTCAGAACCGCTGTAAAATCAGCCACCCCTGTGCAAATCACCAATTTAGACCTCAAATGTACATAGTGTGCTCTCACTCCTGAGCCTTGTTGTGCGCCCGCAGAACATTTAAGCCCACATATGGGGTATTTCCGTACTCAGGAGAAATTGCATTACAAATTTTAGGGGTCTTTTTTTCCTCTTAACTCTTGTGAAAATAAAAAGCATGGGGCAACATCAGCATGTTAGTGTAAAATGTTTTATTTTTTTACACTAACAAGCTGGTGTAGCCCCCAACTTTTCCTTTTCATAAGGGGTAAAAGGAGAAAAAGCCCTCCAAAATTTGTAGTGCAATTTTTTCCGAGTACGGAAATACCCCATATGTGGCTCTAAACTGTTTCCTTGAAATAAGACAGGGCTCTGAAGTGAGAGAGCTCCATGCGCATTTGGGGACTAAATTAGGGATTGCATAGGGGTGGACATAGGGGTATTCTACGCCAGTGATTCCCAAACAGGGTGCCTCCAGCTGTTGCTAAACTCCCAGAAGGCCTGGGCAGTCATTGGCTGCCCGGAAATGCTGGGAGTTGTTGTTTTGCAACAGCTGGAGGCTCCATTTTGGAAAAACTGCCATACAATATGTTTTTCATTTTTATTAGGGGGGACAGTGTAAGGGGGAGTATATGTTGTGTTTTACCCTTTATTATGTGTTAGTGTAGTGTTATGTAGTGTTTTTAGGGTACATTGGCACTGGCGGGTTACGGTGAGTTCCCCGCTAGGAGTTTGCGCTGCGGCGAAAAATTTGCCGCAGCTCAAACTTCATGCAGGAAACTTACTGTAAACCAGCCCGTGTGAATGTTCCCTGTACATTTACATGCAGGGGGGGGGGGGGGCAAACCTCCAGCTGTTTCAAAACTACAACTCCCAGCATGTACTAAAAAACCGTGCATGCTGGGAGTTGTACTTTTGCAACAGCTGGAGGCACACTGGTTGGAGAACCATCAGTTAGGTTCTGTTACCTAACTCAGTATTTTCCTACCAGTGTGTCTCCAGCTGTTGCAAAACTACAACTCCCAGCATGTACTGATCGCCGAAGGGCATGCTGGGAGATGTAGTTATGCAACATCTGGAGGTGCGCAACTACAACTCCCAGCATGCCGAGACAGCTGTTTGCTGTTTGGGCATGCTGGGATTTGCAGTTTTGCAACATCTGGAGGGCTACAGTTTAGAGTCCACTGCACTGTGATCCCCAAACTGTGGCCCTCCAGATGTTGCAAAACTACAAATCCCAGCATTCCCAGATGTTGCTAGGCAACTCCCCGACTTCCGTCGGATCAAGAGCCGTTATAACCCGGAATTGCGCAAATCGGCACGGGATGCCTACTGAATGATTTCAGCAAGCATCCCGGTCTGATCCCCGCCCGGCATGCGGAGGGGTACCAGGGTGTCATGACGTACTTGTACGTCAAAGGTCCTTAAGGGGTTAAGGGCTATTCTGAGGGCCCCACAAATTGCAGCCATGGATGCAACATTTTGATCATAGCTTCTAGTTCGATGTAAATGCTTAAATAGTTAAATTCAAAAACTTTCTATATGTTGTACATTTTGGCAAAACATTAACCTTTCTAATATACCGTACTTCATAAAAAAATCTTATCTCCTTTCTATAGAAATCATGGCTTATAAATACAACTACTTGGGGTCACCATACTATCCAGAACATAATCCTGTCTGGCCAGGGCTGACATCAGAAATGTTGGTGCCCCTTACTCATCTCAAGGCCTGGGTCCCCAAGTGGGCAGCCCTCGAGTCCACGCACAGGGCATCTTGCTCATTTTCTATGATTTTTTTTCCTCCACTGTTACTAACCAAATCCTGGAGTAGTTATATTTCCTTTTGTTCTCTGACTTGCTCAGACTGTCATTATAGGGGTACTCCGGTGAAAACATTTCTTTTTTTTTTTTAGGTGCCAGAAAGTTAAACAGATTTGTAAATTACTTCTGGGAGTCCCAAGATAAAAAATATCTCTGCAGCCAGCAAACACCCTGTTCTGTACTTATGAGGGGCAAAGACCCCCGAATCAGCTGTCTACAGATGAGAATACTCTTCCTCTGGAGAGTTTTCTGGCTTGGGTAACATTCCCCAGTTATATCTGAAGGCTTCATATTGGAATAAGACACTGGGTTTAAAGGGAGGCTACCTCCAGAGAGCTGCTTTGCATAGTCTGCTCCCTAAAATTCCCAGTGGAGCAAGAATGGCCTTAAATTATTAACCTACATATAGAGTATAACCCATAAGATCACAAAAATTAATGTATACAATAATCTGCACAAGACAAATCCCCTAACCCATAAAACCCAAAGAACAGAGAGAGAACCCATATGGCAATGAAAAATATTAGGCATCAGTCACACTTAGGATAGGTAGTAAAAGACTTCAGTGTAAAATAACCAACAAATCACATAAGTAACAAGTGCACACATACGGTATTAACCCAATATACCTGAAGTAGACATGTTGCCCATGGCCATATCTCTTGACGAAGTGGTTGTATTTACGAAACAGCATTTGGCCATGGGCAACATGTCCAGTCCACTTCAGGTATATTGGGTTAATATTTGTGCACTTGTTTATTACCTGTGTGATTTGTTGCTTATTTACACTGA
Source organism: Hyla sarda (assembly GCF_029499605.1). Taxonomy (NCBI): domain Eukaryota; kingdom Metazoa; phylum Chordata; class Amphibia; order Anura; family Hylidae; genus Hyla; species Hyla sarda. The sequence goes on along the minus strand of NC_079190.1, from coordinate 382,977,739 downwards.
GGTCTTTTACTACCATTTCTAAGTGTGACTGATGCCTAATATTTTTCATCTGTAATTGCCCCATGGGTTCTCTCTGTGTTCTTTGGGGTATATGTGTTCTGGGTTAGGGGATTAGTCTATATCTTGTGCAGATTATTGTATATATTAACTTTGGAAAAATAAAGATAGAGGTTTGTTACAATTTTGTATGATCTTATTGGTCATATATGTAGGTTCATAATGTTAGATGATTTATTTTACCTGTAGCGTATACTGTGTCCCACTGAAGAGTATAGGTTTTGAAAAATGACCTAAAGGGTTTTCCACATGTCTTTATGAGGTTTTCATCACGATGAAACATTATCCTAAAGTCCTATATCAAGGTCATTATTCAGAGAAAATTCACTTTGTTACACCTGTTTTGAGACAAAAGTCTGAGACATTATCTTGATGACGAGAACCTTAAAATACTATTAAATTTTCCCCAATGTCTAAAAAAAACAAAAAAGGAAAAAAAGGGTGATTTAATAATAATAATTCACAGCTCAACAAAAATAAGAGAGATGTTATTCATGTCTACGCGCCGTGCCTTTATGTTAGTGGGAGTCCAGCCTCATAGTCCTTCCCAGTGTCGGCGACAGGATGACAAAATACTATTAGAACGTTAAGCTTGTACCTTTTGGAATGGCCTTTGGCTCACATTGCTTTTCACAAAAAAAAAAAAAAAAACATGTAAGATGAAAAAAAAAATAAAGAAATATGTAGTATGTAACATCCTAATAGAAAACTTTTATATTCTCTCAAACTATTTTCCCCCTGCCTCCCCACCCCTTTCTTTTGGCTCTGTCCCTTGTTTGCTGGCTCTGTCACACATTCCTTCTCCCTGATCTCTTCACTGCTCAGACTTTGCTGTTATACTGCATGTTTTCCGATGAAAAACAGTCACGGAGTTCCAGGAACAAGCCATTCCACGGGCCGCTCTTAGACAAGATGGTCAAATCCACCATGCCTTACATTTCTAATTATGTATGTTCAAGTCCAGGGATTCTTTAGGGATATGCAATGTGATAGAAAACATCTCAGTTGTATTATGCATATCCCTTTGCACCACAGGGTTAAGCAAAGTTACACAATACATGTGTTCTTATAATAGCTATCCATACCATAAGAATAATATTAACATTTTAAAGAATTAGTTGTAGTAGTAGATGTTTTTGATTTTCTCAGTCCATTCTACTTTTATTTCTTAGTGATTTAGGATTTTATGATTTTATGCTATACTTTTACAAAGAAACAATTTTCCATATTCTACACTGTGCAATAGAACATAAGGGAAAAAGTTCATGTGTTTCAGCAGCACTTAGAGAAAGACTATGAAGGGGTTAATCAATACATGCTGCCCAGTCTGGTTTCAACCTGTTGACATGAAAAATCATAACCCTGTTCCCAGACAAGTCTCAGAGGGAACAGCCATGGAGAGGAAGGGGGTGTTTATGAAGTGAGATAACAATGTGTGGCTGGCAGAGAGCCCCCTTCTTTCTCCTGCTTGATCCAAGTCCCTCAATACAATGTGACATAGAGACAAGGCAAGACTTTACCTTCTTACATGAATTCCTGACATCTGACAGAATCATGGGGCTCCCTTTATATAATAAAAAATACTAAACTGTGTGTGTCAGGCCGAGCAGTTCTCATGACTTTGAGGAAAGTCGCCTATTTACAGTTTATTTATTCACACATAATGAGCCATTATTAAAAGGGTAATCCAGGATTAGAAAAACATAGCGTTTATTTGTAAAGCCAACGCCATGCCTGTCCTGCGGCGCCCGGCATTCGTTTAGAGCATCGGTTACAGCGCCGGAGGCTTGTGACATCATGGCCATGCCCCTTCAATGCTAGTCTATGGGAGGGGGCGTGACGCTCCCTCCAATAGACTTGCATTGAAAGGGCACTGCCGTGACGTCAAGAGCAGGGCCACTTCACTCTGGGGTGCCGCAGCCGAGATCGCGGGGGTCCCCAGCGATGGGACCTCCGCAATCAGACATTTTATCCCCTATCCTTTGGATAGAGGATATGATGTCTAGGGGCAGAGTACCCCTTGAAGCACTTCAATGGAACTGATCTACAATACCACACACAACAAGAAAAGCCCAAACAAACAAAAAAAGCAAACAACAATGCCACTGGAAGTGTCTGGTATTAGAGCCATTCATTTACAAGGACTCTCTTTACAACGTCCTAGCAGCTTTTACATAGGATCCAGTCTGAGGGAAGGTCATATGACCAAAGTTCCATGCATCCTTACATGTGTAATCCACCAGTGATGTCAGTAAATAGCAGAATGTTAGTCCTTTCTCTTTCTTAATACTATGCAGAGATAGCAGTGGGACATATACTATACAAATACAAGCTATACACTTTAGACTTATGATAAAAGTTTAGTAACCTGGAGTGGGGACTCCCCAGGCTGCAGAAAGGGGTTAGTGACTCTTGCTTTCCTGTTGCTTGTTGCTGTTGGATTGTTCAGTGTTTGAAGATAAATGTCTGGAGTTCAGGTCTGCGGGTCACACATGCATAGGAGACAGTGTTTGTGTGTGACCCCATTCACATCACATTTTGGCCATGTGTCACTAGTGTTGAGCGGCATAGGCCATATTCGAATTCGCGAATATTCGCGAATATATGGACGAATATTCGTCATATATTCGCGAATATTCGCATATTCGTTATATCCTTGTTTTATTTTCGCATATGCGAAAATTTACGTATGCGAAAATTAACATATGTGAATATTAGCATATACAAAATTAGCATACGCGAAAATTCGTATGTGCGAAAATTAGCATATGCTAATTTTCGCATATGCGAATTTTCGCGCGCCAGTCTCACACAGTAGTATTACAGCCTTCTTTACACCACACAAGCTGGAAGCAGAGAGGGGTGATCACTGTGATGTGTACTGTGAAAAAAAAAACGAATATTCGTAATTACGAATATATAGCGCAATATTCGCGAAATTCGCGAATTCGCGAATATGCGATATTCGCGAATAATATTCGAATTGCGAATATTCGTGAGCAACACTATGTGTCACATGTTTATGTCAGCAAGCTGTCACAAAGGTTTGCCAATATACATGGCAGCCTGTGCTTTGTGGGACCATTGGCTACCTATCTGCTCTTATTCTGCATATATAGAGACTGCACAGTATCCCTTCTCCTGTTGCATTATCTACAGTCACTCTGTATTTATAGACACTGCAAAGTATCACTTCTATAAGGTGGGTGTCTTTATAAACATCTGATAATGTATCTTACTCTGTTTGTATAGATACTTCACAGCAGGTTTGCCAGTAGTCGAAAAAGACAGTCCGCAAAAGTCAAATGTTTTTTTTTCTTTCTTCTGTCTGAGGCAGGGCAGTTTTTAACAAATAGCAAAAAGGGACAGCCACCCCGGGCTCAGTAATTACTTGACAGCCCAAGCAGCTGCCCCTTGAGCCCATTAAGTTGCCGGCTGGTAGTTCACCACCCCCAGAGAAAGGAACATAAATTCCTGCTTCTGTAGCGGGGGGGGGGGGGGGGGGGTGCAACCTATTAAACTACCGACCTGGGGCATCTACTCAATTTGGGGGGGTTAACTACTAGAGGAATTCCCTAGATATTTACCAACCTAATGGGGTACGTACCTATCTACTGGGGGCATCTATCTAATGTGGGATAATAATCTACCCATCTTCTACCTGATAGGGGACTTCCCTACCTACATACTGGGGGAATGTACTTAATGTGGCGAAAGGGGATTAACCTACCTAATGGGGAAATAATGTACCTACAGGTGTTATCTACCTGGATGGGGGGGGGGGTGATTATCTACTGGGGGCAATTATCTACCTACTGGGGGCATCTACCTAATGAGAGTGAAAAACACCTACCTACTGGGGGCATCTACATAATGAGGGGGCTAAGAGGGGGGACCTACTTACTAGGGAACATTTACCTAATAAAACTAATGGAAGTAGAATTATCAACCTACTGAGGGCAGAGAGCCTGGGAACAGCTGGTATCTACAACTATATGGGCATTGCATGGGGAATATTGGTCTGTATATAATGGGTTTTTATTATTAAATGGACACTCTCATTAAAAAACATTTTTGCTATTGCACTCCTTATGGTAAATAAAAAATCTTTCTAATGTACTTTGTTTAAAAAAATGAAAATTGCTAGGTTTTATTTGTGTTTAAAAAAGCTGCCACTAGGTGTCTCCCTACTTGTCCAGAGCACTTCCCCCCCCCCCCCCCCCCCATCTCTTGCACAGACTTTGAACTCCTGCTTGCCTGGCAGAAGTCCAAAATCGGGAAATGCAGTCTGAGGGTGTGTGTGCAGTCTTAGCCAATCATAGCTCATCTCACACTGAACTGCTCTGGTCTGTGTGTAGCAGAGTGAGGGAGGAAGTTCTCTCCTATATAGCTTCAGATGATGTTACACCTCCTGGGTAACTCCCCTTGCCAGTCTGTGAATCTGACTGGGACTGAGCAGAAAATACAGAGCAATATTAAGGTAGAAAACTAAAAAAAATTATTAAAAATAAAGGCAGGGGGTGGTGTATCATGATGAGGGTAGTGCACTGGGAGGATTATAAAATGTAACAAGATCATGAGAGGTACTCTTTAAGTATCAGTATGGTAGTATTATTCATTCACTATGTGGTGGCAATGTCAGTGGTCATAGTGTCGCGCACTTTGTGGCTTATTTGTCCTTTGTATAGTAGTATTATTGTGATTTCTCTATAGTGGTTTTTATTTCATAACATTATGGTGGAATTATTTAGTCTCTGTAGTAGCAATATGTCATCCTTGTGTGTTGATACCTTTTTCTGTTTCTAAACTCCAACCCTTGAGAAAATCCAGTGTGCACCTCTTGTGAGTGGGGATGATGGGGTGAAAAAAAGATTGCCTATGATCCAATGATGATTACAGATGGCCCTGGTCCACAATGTCGAAAATAAATAAACATTGTCTGTTCACTGCCAATACTTTCACGTCACCAGGCATCAAGACCCACAATTTTTTTCCATTGCAAAAATTGTCCAGAGGCTTAAAAGGTTACATACAAATGGTTAATATTTGGTAGCTTTGCTTTTTAATTGTCTATTTTTGGTCAAACATTTTGGATAGCCTTCCACAGGCTGTGTATTGGCAATTTTATTACTGTACTTTCTTGTCTTTAAGGGGATACTCTGGTGGAAAACATTTTATTTTTTTATTTTTTACAATTGGTTTCCGAAAGTTAAACTGATTTTTAAATTACTTCTATTTAAAAAAATCTGAATCCTTCCAGTACTTATCAGGTATTGTATACTACAGAGCCAGTTGAGTAGTTCTTTTCTGTCTGACCACAGTGCTCTCTGCTGACACCTCTGTTCATCTAAGTCCACAGTCCAGAGCAAGAGAGGTTTGCTATGGGGATTTTCTCCTGCTCTGAACAGTTCCTTACATGGACAGTGCTGTCAGCAGAGAGCACTGTGGTAAGAAAGAAAAGAAATCCAAAGAGAAAAGAACTTCCTCTGTAGTTTACAGCAGCTGATACGTACTGGAAGGATTAAGATTTTTAGATAAAAGTAATTTACATATCTGTTTAACTTTCTGGCACCAGTTGATTTAAAAAGAAAATAATTTTCCACCAGAATATCCCTTTAAGCCATTTTGCCACAACTTTGGAAATATGTATGCCATTTGGAAGACTCATTCACTTCCAAGCTTTAACTTCCCGGCAGATGTCTTTAAATGTTACTTTTTATATCTCAACATACATTTCCTTCCTCATGCTGCGACCTGAGTTACCCTGACAGCAAAATCCATACCTCCCTGTGAGACAACCTAGTTTAATCAGCACAAAAGCAACAGCAGTCTACTGGTCCACCTTCAAGTCATGACAAACTTAACATTGAAATACATTTAATTTCTTTCATCTTAAGAAATGAAATTATGAACTAATAGTTCAAAAATAAAATTCCCTCAACTAAAAGGTCAAAGAGGTAAAAGGTTTGCTTTAAATATTTCTCCACAGCAACAAAATGTCCCTGAATTCTTTTTAATTTAAATGATGCCAGCTATGACTCAACACATGATCACACATTTGGGAAGTCATTGAATTGGGGGTTGCTGTCACTTGCAAACCACCTGTAAAATCTGGGTACCATCCAGACGGGACAACCAAGAGCTCCAAATAGAAAATGTGCTTATCTAGTAATCTTGCATACTTTCTATTATGAAACTTTCACTGACCTGCTTTGTAGAAACATCTAACCTACACTGATCAGCCATTAAAACCAGTGACCTCATTTTGTGTAGATCCTTGTGCTGCCAGAACAGCTGTGATCAATCGAGGCATAGACCCCACAAGACCTGTTAGGGAGTCCTGCAGTATCTGGCATGATAGCAGTAAAATGTTTTGTGTGACTGTCCCTTTTAAGAACTTTTGACATGTCCTAGAGAATTGCCAAAAGTTTTGATTGGGGGACATGGACGTTGAGAGCCCCACTGATCACTAGAACCAGCGGCAAAAAGCATGCACGTGATTGCGTCTCTCCTTGTCTCCCTTTCTCTCTGCAGGATCCAGTCCCATAGACCTCTTCTTCAAAGGAAGTCTCTTTCTTGAGACGAGGATAGAGCGGGGAACAAATGCACTTAGTGGGGGTCTGAACACCCAGACCACGACAGTAGAAAACTTAAAGGGGTTATCCACCATAAGGGGATTTTAGTACATACCTAGCCGACAGTAATGGACATGCTTAGGAAGGATCTTTTTCTTTTTTGACTACCAATCCCACAATTCCCTCTTCCTCCCTCCCACACATCAGCCACCCCACCCATTGAAACATAAATGAGCTGCATCCATTCAAAAGACCTGTGGTTTTCAATCAGGGTGCCTACAGCTGTTGCATTAGTTGCAGATTGATCTCTCTCCCACCAAGCGATCCCTCCACCCATTGAAGCAGACAGGCTCCCTGTCATCAGCTGACTAGTGAGTCAGGTCTCGGCCACATTGCAAGCTGAGAAAAATCTGAGACAACAGTCATTTTGTATGCTGGTAAAAATAAATATTGGAGCGAAAATCACAGAAGAATTGTGAGAAAACCGTCACACACAGGTACAGACACTATATTCTGAACTACACTAACTTTACAGCCCGTGTAGCATAGTCAAAAAAAATTGCTGGAATACCCCTTTAACATAACTTGTGGGTTTTCATGGAAAAAATTATTTTCCAGAATGCCATAGGTGCTTGAATTTATAGATTGTGGGAATTTAGAGGCTGTTGTCATGAAACGGTCAATGTTATGCAGTGATTTGTAATGCCACACTAAGGAAGTGGGGGCCAGGCCCAAAGACTCAGGCATGAATAAGTAGTAGAGGTCTAGCCTTAGGGCTTCAGGCCTAGTGGTACTGATTAGAAGAGCCCTGCTCAGGAGAACACTTGTGTTGACCCGGTATAGAACATCCTAGTCTGCCTGCCCTGTCAGTTAGATGTTGCCTCAGGTGTCTGTTTCGGCCCACAACTCCACTGCACTTGCATTTTAATTTTGCATTTTATGTCCCTTGTTTTATGCCAATGTATGCTGGTTATCCTGTATAAGGTGTATTGTACCTTTAAGGGAACGGCTGCAGAGGTGTCATTTGACCAATCAGAGTCATAGGCCCAAAGCTCCCTGGTCTGGCTAGATGGGGAGTTAGCTGTTAGCACTTAGTGTGAGGAGTCAGTAACTGTGAGTCCAATCAGAACATTGTGAGCATCTCTGCAGCATACCTGCCCCATACCTCTAATGGGGACAGATTTAAAGGTTGGTGTGTGAGGAGTTCAGGAGAGGAGCTAAGTCTGGTCCGGGGCAAGGAGGAGAGTGGAGAAGTCAGTGCAGTATTCTTGTCAGTTTAGTATGAGGAGGTCAAGTGCTGAACAACTACATTAAACCACTAGCATCCTGCCATCCAGTTCAAGACAGTCAAAGTCCAGTTGTGGGGATAAGTTGCCTGAGAGCCGAAAGGGCCCCATAACACAAGTCATGGATAGTGAGAGTGAAAGCCTCCGGCAGCTCCGGTCCAGAAGTCAAAGTTCTAATCTGGCGGTAAGCAATTTTGTGGAAGTAGCATGGAGTACCCAAAGTCTGTGTAAGTCCTCTCCCAAGTCAGTCTAAAGTTCAGCGAAGCCAAGTTAAGTCATCACAGCTGCAACATAACTACACGTTTCAGACTGCCCAGTGATTTAAAGTGGCATCCTATGCAACTTTACCCCAAATTATTGCACTTGGCCCAGGAAGCTGCTTATCCTTTTAGTGCAAAGGTTAACACTACCCTGGCATCATCAACCACCACACACTGTTCTACTACTCTCAGACACCTTACAAATAGTCAGTATATATACAGTTTGTGGGTCTTCTGCTTCTGGTTGCAGGCCTCTGTCTTTAATTGGCCATGTTCTGCTGGGTTTTATATGATATTTACATGTAACACATGATATTATATCAGATAAAACTTGTTATAACCACAGTACAGCTGCAACTTATTTATAAGAACAATCTTCTTTTTAATTATTATTTTTATTTTTTTGCTTTTTCTCTAAAGAGGCACATGTATGTCACAGGTTCCTTTTAAGAAGAACTGTTTCTTTTAAAGCCTCAGATGATATTCATGGGTAAATATGTATATATGTGAAAGCCACATTGGAGTATACAGAGTAGTGCATCACTGACACTACTGTTTAGGCTTTACATGAATGGTTGCTGTATAGCATGGTGTTGATGGTAAATGCGTCACCCTTCTAATATTTGCTCAATGACTGAATTGTGGAGTTACAAGAAAAATGGCTGTCAAAGTGTTGTGGGAAAATCATGTAATGCTTTGCCTGTATAGAACCTGTTCAATGTCTTAGTGGAAGTATTTGGCAGAACAAACCTTGTTTTCTGGGTGGACATTGGCAATGTCATGGGCCTTGCTATGTATAACACAGGACCTGAAAGTACAGTGTTGCAAGCAGCTGGACACCTTACACAAGGCCTGAATGTACAGGAAAAAGCTTCAAAAGAAGAACACAAACAAGGATTCCAGAGTGTAATGGAAGATCTATGCAGCTTTCTCTGGCATTAGAGATGGTAAATGGCTGCAAAATCCCTCCAGGTCTTAATTCTAATTAGGAATGAGAGTCGAAAATATATTAAAATAATAAAAGAAAGGGTTTGTTGGTAATTTGAGAGACATGAGCCAGACTAGAAGGAGGCGAATGCCAGAATATATTCAAATCCTCAGTCCCATGCCGGAGCTTAAGCTAAAGTGAAAAGTGCAGAATATTGTTGCTGTTTCAGCCTCAGCCAAAAACCTTTGGGACCTATTTATCACTCCTCCATGAGACATAACATGAGTGCCGGACTTTATTTTCCTCACGGTTCTGCTTGGGAAGGAAAAAATCACCATGGGGGTTGCACATTTGGTTTAAATTATCAGATCCTGCCGGAAACTAAAGCCCAAGTCTGTAATAGTTTTGCTAGGCCGGATACGTTTTTCCCCCTGCAGTGGGGGCAATTGTTTAGGTGTTAAGTGTCAGTCACTTGTGAAAGGGCTCAAATGTGATCAGATAAGTCAATGTTATTAATGGAGTATCTCTTGTGCAATTATTTCATTCAACACGTCAAGAATGAAAAATTTAAAGAGATATGTCTCATGGTTCTTGTGGGTTGAGGTAGTGGGGACCCATAGACTGCAACTAGTTCGACACTGAGGAAGGGAGCCCTGTTCTTCACCTTTAACAAGATTTGGGTATCCCAGGTCAACTAGATTTGGGTATTCTAGGTCGCATTCACTAAAGTCACTAGTTGGCAGCTTGACAATCTTGAGACAACTGGGCACAGGAAAGATGGCAAGACCAGAAACAGGGTTGGCAAGCCTAAATGACTTAGACATAAGAACATGGTCATGATAGCAGGGCTAAAGCATAGTCAAACATGACCAAGGGTGGAACCACACCTCTCAGAAGCATTGATTTCAAGCACCCAAGCAAGTTCACCTATGAATAGACGCTAACTCAAGTTTTCGGTGTGCGCAAGTCAAAGTACTGACTTCAATCCTATCGAGATGTTGTGACACTAGGGGGCAGTTCATGCTCGAAAACCCTCCGGTGTAAAAATTGAAAATAAGAGAGCGGGTTAAATTTCTTAACAGGGATGTAAAGGACTCATGTGTTGCTGCCAAAAGTGGAATAACCAATTATTAGGCAATGACATGTTTACATTGCTGATAGGTTTTGAATAAATCTTTACTTTCAATAATAGAATGATTATTGATAGGCTACATTTTGTGTTTACATGTGTTTTTATGTACTTTCTAAATATATATGTCACGATGCCGGCTGGCAGGTAGTGGATCCTCTGTGCCAGAGAGGGATGGCGAGGACCGCGCTAGTGGACCGGTTCTAAGCCACTACAGGTTTTCACCAGAGCCCGCCGCAAAGCGGGATGGTCTTGCTGCGGCGGTAGTGACCAGGTCGTATCCACTAGCAACGGCTCACCTCTCTGACTGCTGAAGATAGGCGAGGTACAAGGGAGTAGGCAGAAGCAAAGTCGGACGTAGCAGAAGGTCGGGGGCAGGCGGCAAGGTTCGTAGTCAGGGGAGATAGCAGAAGTTCTGGTACACAGGCTTTAAACACACAAAACGCTTTCACTAGGCACAAGGGCAACAAGATCCGGCAAGGAAGTGCATGGGAGGAGGTTAGATATAGTCAGGGACCAGGTGGAAGCCAATTAAGCTAATTGGGCCAGGCACCAATCATTGGTGCACTGGCCCTTTAAGTCTCAGGGAGCTGGCGCGCGCGCGCCCTAGAGAGCGGAGCCGCGCGCGCCAGCACATGACAGCAGGGGACGGGAACGGGTAAGTGACCTGGGATGCGATTCGCGAGCGGGCGCGTCCCGCTGTGCGAATCGCATCCCCAACGGCCATGACAGAGCAGCGCTCCCGGTCAGCGGGACTGACCGGGGAGCTGCAGGGAGAAAGACGCCGTGAGCGCTCCGGGGAGGAGCGGGGGCCCGGAGCGCTAGGCGTAACAGTACCCCCCCCCTTAGGTCTCCCCTTCTCTTTGTCCGGTAACTGCCTCCCCTGGGATGAGGACACCGGGAAAGGATGGAGGGATTCCTCAACGGCAGGCAGAACAGCAGGAGTAGGAATGGGGAGAGAGGGCAGAGGGCGAGACCTGGCACGGGGCAGTGTGACACCAGGACGAGGGCCATGAGGGGACACAGAGGCTTGCCTGATGGGACTGGGAGGGGGGGAGAGGCATTTCCTGTGGCAGGCAGAGTCCTTAATGACCTTAGGGGGACCGGATACAGGAGGAACCACAGGGTCACGGCAGGGAGTACTGGGAACCGGTTGAAGGCAGTCCTTGGAACAAGAGGGACCCCAACTCTTGATCTCCCCAGTGGACCAATCCAGGGTTGGGGAATGGTGTTGAAGCCAGGGTAGTCCAAGGAGAACTTCAGAAGTGCAATTAGGAAGGACAAAAAATACAATTTCCTCGTGATGAGGTCCGATGCACATTAGGAGGGGCTCCGTGCGGTAACGCACGGTGCAATCCAACCTGGCTCCGTTGACCGCGGAAATGTGGAGTGGCTTGACAAGACGGGTCACCGGAATGCGGAATTTATTCACTAAGGACTCCCGAATAAAATTCCCAGAAGCTCCAGAGTCCAGGCAGGCCACGGCTGAGAGGGGAGAGCTGGCTGAAGTAGAAATCCGAACAGGCACCGTGAGACGTGGAGAAGCCGACTTAGCATCAAGAGACGCCACACCCACGAGAGCTGGGTGCGAGCGTGCGTTTCCCAGACGTGGAGGACGGATTGGGCAATCCACCAAAAAATGTTCAGTACTGGCACAGTACAGACAAAGATTCTCTTCCTTACGGCGATTCCTCTCTTCCAGGGTCAGGCGAGACCGATCCACTTGCATGGCCTCCTCGGCGGGAGGCCTAGGCGCAGATTGCAGTGGAGACTGTGGGAGAGGTGTCCAGAGATCTAAGTCTTTTTCCTGGCGGAGCTCTTGATGCCTCTCAGAAAAACGCATGTCAATGCGAGTGGCTAGATGAATGAGTTCATGCAGGTTAGCAGGAGTCTCTCGTGCGGCCAGAACATCTTTAATGTTGCTGGATAGGCCTTTTTTAAAGGTCGCGCAGAGAGCCTCATTATTCCAGGATAGTTCAGAAGCAAGAGTACGGAATTGTATGGCGTACTCGCCAACGGAGGAATTACCCTGGACCAGGTTCAGCAGGGCAGTCTCAGCAGAAGAGGCTCGGGCAGGTTCCTCAAAGACACTTCGAATTTCCGAGAAGAAGGAGTGTACAGAGGCAGTGACGGGGTCATTGCGGTCCCAGAGCGGTGTGGCCCATGACAGGGCTTTTCCAGACAGAAGGCTGACTACGAAAGCCACCTTAGACCTTTCAGTAGGAAACTGGTCCGACATCATCTCCAAGTGCAGGGAACATTGCGAAAGAAAGCCACGGCAAAACTTAGAGTCCCCATTAAATTTGTCCGGCAAGGACAGGCGGAGGCTAGGAGTGGCCACTCGCTGCGGAAGGGGTGCAGGAGCTGGCGGAGGAGATGGTTGTTGCTGCTGTAGCTGTGACTGTACTTGCTGTAGTTGTGACTGGAGTTGCTGTGTCATGGTGGTCAAGTACGACAGCTGGTGATCTTGTTGGGCGATCTGACGAGCTTGCTGGGCGACCAGCGTAGGGAGGTCAGCGACAACTGGCAGAGGAACTTCAGCGGGATCCATGGCCGGATCTACTGTCACGATGCCGGCTGGCAGGTAGTGGATCCTCTGTGCCAGAGAGGGATGGCGAGGACCGCGCTAGTGGACCGGTTCTAAGCCACTACAGGTTTTCACCAGAGCCCGCCGCAAAGCGGGATGGTCTTGCTGCGGCGGTAGTGACCAGGTCGTATCCACTAGCAACGGCTCACCTCTCTGACTGCTGAAGATAGGCGAGGTACAAGGGAGTAGGCAGAAGCAAAGTCGGACGTAGCAGAAGGTCGGGGGCAGGCGGCAAGGTTCGTAGTCAGGGGAGATAGCAGAAGTTCTGGTACACAGGCTTTAAACACACAAAACGCTTTCACTAGGCACAAGGGCAACAAGATCCGGCAAGGAAGTGCATGGGAGGAGGTTAGATATAGTCAGGGACCAGGTGGAAGCCAATTAAGCTAATTGGGCCAGGCACCAATCATTGGTGCACTGGCCCTTTAAGTCTCAGGGAGCTGGCGCGCGCGCGCCCTAGAGAGCGGAGCCGCGCGCGCCAGCACATGACAGCAGGGGACGGGAACGGGTAAGTGACCTGGGATGCGATTCGCGAGCGGGCGCGTCCCGCTGTGCGAATCGCATCCCCAACGGCCATGACAGAGCAGCGCTCCCGGTCAGCGGGACTGACCGGGGAGCTGCAGGGAGAAAGACGCCGTGAGCGCTCCGGGGAGGAGCGGGGGCCCGGAGCGCTAGGCGTAACAATATAAAATTTTGTTGGACGATCTGAAACATTTAAATAGGACAAATAAGCAAAAATGTTAAGAAATTAAGTCAGGGACAAATATTTTTTCACAACATTGTTTAGGTTTTACCTCATCACTTCTAGGACCATCCCTTTTGATCTTTTGATTTAATTATTTTCCATGGCAAAACAGTATTGTAATGTTCAAGTGTTTCTGTTTATTGTCTTTATTGTTCTCGTGTCTATCTCTGATAGTCCAGTTTTTCTTTAGTTGTCAATGGTAAAGAATTGCCGCAATGAATGGACACTTCAAAGGCACAGCTGCCGACAAGCGCAAGTTTCACGTCTTATGACACTTTCTCAAGGCATGAGAAAGCGTCATAAGACGTGAAACTTGCACTTGTCGGCAGCTGTGCCTTTGAAGTGTCCATTCATTACGGCAATAAAGTAAGAATTTTATTTGCATCAGTCCGTGAGTGCTGCGGAATTCTTTACCATTGGTTTCTACACTACTACAGTTTGCATCTGCCTGCACCGGGATCGCAGAGGGGGTAAGCGGATAACCGCACGCTGTGAACTCTTCCTGAAGTGTTTGTGGGTGGTGCCGATCCACATCTCTTTTCCTTTGATTTTCTTTAGTTGTGCCAGAGAGAACCAAAAAGCATTTATGGTGATACAGTGGTGAGTAGTCCCTCTCAAGAAGGCCAACAATGGTTTTTAATCCAATGGATAATGAAAAATGATTGTAACCTACACGCCCCACAAATGTGCACTCTCATTCAACAGAGTGGTAGTGGTAGAGACCTGGCATTGTGTCCATGGGAAGCTGGGTTTAGGCGCTTTCATCACAGGCTCCTAGGTCTCAAATATTGGAAGCCAGTTTTCCATGGTGTGAACCAGAGCATCGTGGAAAGTTTGGAAAAAGCACATGCCACGCAACTACGTAAATAAATAAACAAACAAATGAAAACTGTGTAATTCATAGACAGAATGTGGGGTGATAATGAAAAGTGGAGTAGGTGAACATCTTTTTTTCTCCATTAATTCATATAGTGGAAACTGTGTACCTCCACCACATTTATTACGTGGTGCAGGGCATGTGTTAATCTGGTGCTGATCACATTTCTTCCTTTAGTACTCCACCTTGAATGCTGTTTTCTCTGCAACTTTTTAACCTGTGCGACAATTATGCGACTTGTTAATAACATTGTCCACAGTTAGTTTGTAAGCTCTTATTTGATGGTGATTTGGGACTTTTTTGGGTGCTTTGCACAAAAGTATGCCACTTTTTAAAATAGTGGCAGTTTCATAAATCCCTGACCACTGCAAAAAGTCAACTCAACACACGTCTACCACAGCAAAAAAAACAAAAAAGAACATAAATGAAAAGTCGCAAAAATTGCACTGTGACAAATTTACCCAGGGAAATCTGGGTAAAAGGCTTTATAAATACCCCTCAATAAGTTGAGATGGAAAAATTTAAGAAGGCGCCAGATTTATAGTACCTAATTTTTAGCATTTTTTGCCACCTTTTTTCCATATTTGTGAAGCTATTGAGCCCTGCCCTTTTTTTCAAGCAAGGTGAAATGATGTCTAACAAGTGTCTAAAACATAATTTTTGCCATTAAATTTGAAGGCAGTTTTATTTATTTTTCCTGCAATGTATGGCACCATTATTTTTTCTCCCCGCTGTTCCCTGCTGTAGATTTATGTATTATGAGACAGAGCTTTCAACAACATCTCTACAGCGCTCATCTCCAGCACTCCTCTCCCTACAATCACATTACACTGGGTATCGCACTGGAGATGGGTGCTGTGGGGACAGAGCGGGAAGCTTTCTATATAATTGCATAGCTATATACAGTGTAAAGCTGGGAGAATGGCGCCCCAATTTATGTGACAGATTTTCAGCCCACCATAAATGCCTATTTGCCATTTTTTTTTAGAAGACCACCCTTACAGAAGACAATTCTTTGAAGCAGTTTTTGGTGGTCTTCTCAAACAGGTTTAGCTGTATTTTCTGCTTCGTGCTAGTACATATACAGTTTGGAACATTGCCAGGTAAACAGGGTTTTCCCTGGAATTTTCTTTTAAGAAATATAGTCTGCGACTTATCACAAACCAGGACCTAACATTACAAATACCCAGATTTAGCTCCTCTTCTATGTATGTTTATTTAGAAACATTCAGGGGCGGACTGACCGGCCTGTCCGTTCGGATGTCGTCCGAGGGCCCGGCCGGGTTAAGGGCCTGCCACCGCCTCTACTGGGGATCCAGGACACTTGTTCCAGATCCCCAAGCAGGCTAATGCCGCTTTCAGCTTTATGCGCGGCTCACGTGCATACAGCTGAAAGCCCGCTCTCTGTGTGAGCCGCATCTGTGGCCTAAACTGGGAGGATATGTGACCTCCGCCCCTATGCAGCATGCAGTGCAGGTGCTGATGATGTCACTCATTAGTGCCTGCACTGTGGAGGCTGAAGAACACGGCCGCAGAGCAGATGGGACAGGTGAGTATCTGGTTTTGTTTTGATTATTACTTTTTTATTTTTTTTTTACTTTTTTTGTTCCACCACATACCTGGCCAACATACCTGGCTACCCAATCATACCTGCCCCACATACCTGGCCCACATACCTGGCTGCCCCCACATAACTGTCTGACTAACTACCTTCATAACTGTCTACATACCTGTCTGTCTAACTACCTACTTACATACCTTGCTACCTAACTAAATACCTGGCTACCTAACTACCTGGCTACATAACTACCTACATATTTAGCAATGTAACTACCTAACCACCTATGTACCTGGCTACCTAACTATATACCATGCTACCAACCTACATACTTGGCTGCCTAACTACCTACCTACAACCTGTCTACCTTACTACCTAACTACCTACCTATGTACCTGACTACCTACCTCCATTCCTGGCTGTCTAATTACCTACTTACATACCTGGCTGCATAACTATATACTTACATACCTGGATACTTAACTACTTTATTACATACCTACCTACATACCTGAACACTGTAGGAAAACAACACCTCCTGTGTATAAATTAATCCAAGTATTGTGCATGCAGAGTCCAGACCTGGGTCAGAGGCCTTTGTATAAACAGAAAAAGGAATTTCCGCAGCACACAAAATCCATGAAAAATAATGTAGATTTATTCCATCAAACAGAGTGTCCAAGAACAACGTTTCAACAAGCTCACCTGGTCTTTTTCAAGCTCAGTATGAATGGTGAACATCACACTTTATATAAGGGTACCAATCTGGTACCAATAGTGCTATTAATGATACAATTAAGTGAACATATCAAAAGACATCAAAATCATAACAAGTGAAGACACATCATACAAAGTATAGTACGTGCAATACATGTGTAAGCATCATAAGTGTGTATACAGAACTATAGATATACAAATTGTTGTGTTACCCTAGTACCTACACCAATTATAGGACATTAATTACTCATAAATAACATCCTTGTGCAATTTAAAAACAATGTATACAGTGAATGTGGGAGCGCTCACTCACCGGGATATCATTAGCAGTTCCTGGTGTGTAAACAAACAATACTGCATGTGCGTCGCACCTCACTGACTGCACAAACACATACAAACAATGTCATGTCCGGTGGGAGCTGTCCATGATAGCAGAGAGTGTTGGTAGTCTAGGGAATCCAGTTCAGGATCTATGCGCCTGGCTAGTTATCTACCTACAGATCTGGCTACCTAACTGCATAGTTACACTTCGCAGGAGAGCAGCACAGCCACTATAATTGTCCAGGTGCAGGCTGATGGAGCCCAGGTTAGAGGCCCTCCAGTATACAAAGAACAAATAAATCAGCAGCACCCCGTAACGACTTTTTGGTTCTTTAACTACATAGTTGGCTATCTACCTGCCCTTTTTTGTGCAGGTCACCAAGGAAAGCGTTATAACACTTCAGGGCCTATAGATGGGGAGATTGTATAGAGGGGGGGATGGCACTGGAAATTGAAGAGTCCAACATGTTTGTCCTGCAGTTGCAAAAGAGATGAGTTTTAGCTGTAAGAATTCGTTATGGCTGTCTGACTCGGATGGAGAACAATCAGAACTGATCAGAAAAGATGCCTGTGAGTTCCCTAGATGTAACTGTAGTCACTGTATATGCTGTGTTCAGATGATATCTACTTCTATATGGCCCTGTATATAATTGTGGTGTCCCGGTACCATATCCTATCCGGTACCTTTTATTGTGGGTCCCCATAGCCAGAGTCCCTAGGACGTAGTCAATCCCATCACACTGTGTAACAGTGAGTGACAGATGTTCGGACCAATCAGATTAGCCCTGCCCCCTTCCCATATAAGGGAGCAGCGGCCATGTTCTCGCTCTCTTGTTCCTGTGCAAGCAAGCAAGAAGCATCTGCGCTGCTGAGATCAGTGAGTCTAGGCCTGAACCTTGCGGCGACGGCTGATAACTTCTAATTTCTGAGTGTATCAATCCCCACGCACTCTGCAGGATCACCGGACCTTATCTATCCCCTAAATCCGAACGGATCTGCAATAACTACCCTCAATTCAGAGACTTTTAATATCATTCAAGGTCCGCAACAATTGTCAGTCATTGAGATATATAGAGACTGTTTGCCTGAGACTGTCATTGTTCATTGGATGTACTGCAAGCACTTAAAGTAAAGCTTGTTCCAGTTCATTTTATTACATGCACCTATCATTTCTGGGAAGGGCTGCGATAGGCCGGAGAATTACCTCAGCATACTAGCCCTCAGCCTGGCGTCACGAACTATAGGGTTAACATTAAACCCTTATCTACTACAACATCCCAACTACCCTACACCCCCCAAGGCATACCACATAATCACTTCTATGGCATACAGATCCTGTGTACAGCTGGTATCTACTGCCATGTGGTCCTGTATATAATCACACTGGCCTGCTACTGTTGCTTTGCTTAGCAACAATTCCCAGCATGCACAAAAGGGCATGCTGGGAGTTGTTGTTATGCAAAAGCAGAAGGCACAACTATAACTCCCAGCATGCCCTTTGGTAGTTTGTGCATGCAGAGGCTGTAGTTATGCAACACATTTTTTCTATAAAAAAGTGTGCCTCCAGCTGTTGCATAACTACAACCCCCAGCATGCACAAACTACCAAAGGGCATGCTGGGAGTTACAGTAGTGTGCCTCCAGCTGTGGCATAACTACATGTCCCAGCATGCTCTTCGGCTGTAAGTGCTTGCTGAGAGTTGTAGTTTTGCAACAGCTGAAGGCACACTCGTTGTGAAACACAGAGTTTTCCGCAACCAATTTGCCTCAAGCTGTCGCAAACTACAACTCCCAGCATGCACTGATGGACCATGCATGCTGGGAGTTGTAGTTTTGCAACTGCTGGAGACACACTGGTTGCAAAACACTTAGTTAAGTAACAAACTCTCAGTGCCTTGCAATCAGTGTGCCTCCAGCTGTTGCATAATAACAACCCCCAGCATGCACGGACAACCAAAGGAGTTGTAGTTTTGCAACAGCTGGACGTTTTTCATTTTTATTTGGGGGGGGGGGGGGGTGTATGTGTTTATGTAATGTTTTACCCTTCTTTTTTGTAATGTAGCATAGTGTTTTTAGGGTACATTCAATCGGGCAGGGGATAACAGTGTGTTACCCGCTGCAAGTTTGGGATGCAGCAAATTCTCCGCTGCAGCTCGAACTTCCAGCAGGGAGCTTGCTGTAAACCCCCATACGTGTGAATGTACCCTGAAAAACAGTACACTACACAAAAAAAGGGTAAACCATTATATATACACATACACTCACCCCCCCCCCCCCCCCCTCTCCCCCCAAATAAAAATGAAAAACGTCTGGTACGGCACTGTTTCCAAAATGGAGCCTCCAGCTGTTGCAAAACAACAACTCCCAGTATTGCCGGACATCCATTGACTGTCCAGGCATGCCTGGAGTTTTGCAACAGCTGGAGGTACCCTGTTTGGGAAACACTGCCATAGGGTAATTTTGGTATCGTGGGCAAGAATAATTCTTGCATCCGGGTCCATCCCTATGCAAATCCCTAATTTAGGCCTCAAATACGCATAGTGCTCTCTCACTTCGGAGACCTGTCGTATTTTAAAGGTTTACTCCGGTGAAAACCTTTTTTCTTTTAAATCAACTGGTGGCAGAAAGTTAAACATATTTGTAAATTACTTCTATTAAAAAATCTTAATCCTTCCTGTACTTATTAGCTGCTGAATACTACAGAGGAAATTATTTTCTTTTTGGAATGCTCTCTGATGACATCAGGAGCACAGTTCTCTCTGCTGACGTTATTATAATAATAATAATGCTTTATTTATTGTTGTTCGTAGTGGGATTTGATCCCAAGTCCCCAGCACTGAAAGGCAGCAGTGCTAACCACTGAGCCACCATGCTGCCCTTAGCATACATCTGCTATGCATAGTTGCTAAAATGGACAGAGATGTCAGCAGAGAGCACTGTGCTCGTGATGTCATCAGTGTTCCAAAAAGAAAGGAATTTCCTCTGTGGCATTCAGCAGCTAATAAATACTGGAAGGATTAAGGATTAAGAATAGAAGTAATTTACAAATATGTTTAACTTTCTGCCACCAGTTGATTTAAAAGAAAAAAGGTTTTCACCGGAGTACCCCTTTAAGGCAACAGTTTAGTGCCGCATATGGAGTATTTCCGTACTCAGGAGAAATTGCCTAACACATGTTGGGGAACTTTTTCTCCTTATACCCCATATGAAAAGGTAAAGTTGGGATCTACACCAGCATGTTATTGTAAAAAAATTAAATTTTTTACACTAACATGCTGGTGTTGCCCCATACTTTTCATTTTCACAAGAGGTAAAAGGAAAAAAAGACCCCCAAAATTTGTAATGCAATTTCTCCTGAGTACGGAAATACCCCATATGTGGACATAAAATGCGATGCGGGTGCACAACAAGGCTCAGGAGTGAGAGCGCACTATGTACATTTGAGGCCTAAATTGGTGATTTGCACAGGGGTGGCAGATTTTACAGCGGTTCTGACATAAATGCAAAAAAATAAATACCCACATGGGACCCCATTTTGGAAACTACACCCCTCACAGAATGTAACAAGGGGTATAGTGAGCCTTAACACCCCACAGGTATTTGAAGAGTTTTCGTTAAAATTGGATATGAAAATGAAAAATAATAAAAATAATTTTCACGCACATGGCCCCCGACTTCCATTCCAAACAAATTCTCTCTCCTAAAGCTCAATGGCGCTCCTTCTCTTCTGCGCATTGTAGTTCGCCCGCAGGGCACTTTAAATCCACATATGGGGTATCTCCATACTCAGAAGAAATGGTATTACAAATTTTGGCAGGCTTTTTCTCCTATTTCCCCTTGTTGAAATGAAAAATTTGGGGTAACACCAGCATTTTAGTGAAAAAAATCGAATTTTTTATTTCTACGTCCGAATCTAGTGGAAATTTGTCAAACACTTGTGGGGTGTTTAGGCTCACTGTACCCCTTGTTACGTTCCTTGAGGGGTGTAGTTTCCAAAATAATATGCCATGTGGGGTTTTTCCTTACTGTCCTGGCATCATAGGGGCTTCCTAAATGCGACATGCCCCAAAAATCATTTCAGCAAAATTAGCTTTCCAAAAGGCAAATGTGACTCCTTCTCTTCTGAGCATTGTAGTGCGCCCGCAGTGCACTTGATGTCCACATATGAGGTATTTCCATACTCAGAAGAAATTGGGTTACACATTTTGAGGGGCATTTTCTCCTAATACCCCTAGCAAAAATGTAACATTTGGGGGGAAAAACAGCATTTTAGTGACTTTTTTTTTTTCATTTACACATCCGAATTTAACGAAAAATCATCAAACACCTGTGGGGTGTTAAGGCTCACTGTACCCCTTGTTACATTCCTTGAGGGGTGTAGTTTCCAAAATAGTATGCCAGGTGGTTATTTTTTTATTTTTTTTGCTGTCCTAGCACCACAGGGACTTTATAAATACGACATGCCCCCCCCCCCCCAAAACCATTTCAGCAAAATCCCATTGTTGCTCCTTCCCTTCAGAGCCCTCTAGTGCACCCACAGACCATTTTACATCTACATGTGAGGTATTTCCTTACTCAAGAGAAATTGGGGGGATTTATCTCCTATTACCCCTTGTAAAAATTCTAAAACTTGGTCTACAAGAACATGCGAGTGTAAAAAATGAAGATTTAGAATTTTCTCTTTCACTTTGCTGCGATTCCTGTGAAACACCTAAAGGGTTAACACACTTTCTGAATGTCATTTTGAATACTTTGAGGGGTGCAGTTTTTATAATGGGGTCATTTATGTGATATTTTTAAAAGGAAGCCCCTGGTTTCTGGTCCCTGAAAAATTCTGATTGACAATTTTGAGAAAAATTTGAAAATTGCTGCTGAAATTTGAAGCCCCCTGATGTCTTCCAAAAGTAAAAACATGTCAACTTTATGATGCCAACATAAAGTAGACATATTGTATATGTGAATCAATATATAATTTATTTGGGATGTCTATTTTCCTTACAAGCAGAGAGCTTCAAAGTTAGAAAAAGGAAATTTAGAATTTGTGAAAATTTTGAATTTTTCACCAAGAAATATGCCATGAAAAAACTATCGCAGAATCAAATTAGTAAAAGCATCCCAGAGTTATTAATGCTTAAAGTGACAGTTGTCAGATGTGTAAAAAATGCTCTGATCCTTAAAGGGGTATTCCAGGATTTTTTTTATTTGACTATGCTACAGGGGCTGTAAAGTTAGTTTAGTTCATAATATGATGTCTGTACCTGTGTGTGACGGTTTTCTCGCAATTCTTATGGGATTTTCATTCCAATATTTATTTTTAACAGGAACAAGTAGAATAGGTAGGCCAGCTCACCGCAAGTAAGTTTCATCCACCACCCGGCAGGTGTATGGCAGCACCAAAAGTCCGGAATAGATAAAAGAAAAGCCAGCGTGGATGATGTGAAAAGCAGAGTCCTGTTTATTCAATAAAAGTCCGGAGACACACAGTGAACAGAGTAACATGTTTCAGGCAATCCCTCCCTTAGTCATACAACTAAGTATGACTAAGGGCGGGATCAGCTGAAACATGTTACTCTATGTTCACTGTGTGTCTCCGGACATTTATTCAATAAATGGGACTCTGCTTTTCCCATCATCCACGCTGATTTTTCTTTTATTCATTTTTAACAGCATACAAAATTACAGTTGTCTCAGATATTTCCCAGGTTGCAATGCGGCCGAGACCTGACCTCACTAGTCAGCTGATGACAGGGAGCCTGTCTGCTTCAATGGATGGAGCGATCGCTTGGTGGGAGAGAGATCAATCTGCTACTAATGCAACAGCTCTAGGCACCCTGATTGAAAACCACAGGTCTTTTGAATGGATGCAGCTCATTTATGTTTCAATAGGTGGGGTGGCTGATGTGTGGGAGGAAAATGGATTTGTAGGCAAAAAGAAAACTCAAACAGAAAATACCAGTTCACAAAAAGCTTGAAGCCTGTAATTTTATTTTGTGTGTAGGGATGGGGCATGAGAAGGGATTTGGGTGGGATAGGGGCATGACAGAGGTATGACCAGGGGCAGAGTCTAGTAGGGGGCCCTTGCTTTATTTGGTCCAGGGGCCCTGAGTGTTGTCAGTCCGCCCCTAGAAACATGTACTTAGTAGAGCTTTGAGTGTCTTGTTTTTGTTGATTTTCCATTTCATTAAAGATATGTGCTACTTATGCATACTGAAATAAACCATAACAAACAATGCTTTTTACCCTTGTAAGGATTCAAAACAATATTAGACTCCCTATATCAAAAAAGGTGCTGCCCTTTGGTGATATTAAAGCATTACTGTCATTTAAAGGAACTGTCATTTAAATACACCTTTGATAAGAGATCAGTTGGGATCTCAGAACTGAGAACTTGACTGATCTAAACATTTGAGATATCTGTGCAGCAAGTTTATTTAAAAAGTACCTGTCACCAAATAAACTTTTCTAAACTAAGTAAGGCTATATTGCCTAACTACACCTAACACCCCTTCCATCCTTAAAAAAGATTTCAGAGCCTTAAAAAGTTCTGCATCTTACCTTTATTCTTGCTCACATAGTGCAATCTCCCAGCAGGAGAAAGTGGGCATTTCCCAGCAGAAGCCTGCTGGTTACCACTTCCGCCCTCACATTGTTGCAGTGCTCTGATGAATAGAAAGCCTCAGGCTCTGTGCATGTTTCAGTGAGGCTCTGTGCACCTTTCAGTGAGGCTCTTTGTAGCTTTCAATGAGGCGTTTTAGAGCTTTGAGTGAGGCTCTGTGCAGCTGTCAATCAAGCTCAGTGCAGAGAAGCACTTCCTGAATTTGGACTCCTGCCAGGCCAGGAGGATACCAAACTCACTGTATTAATTGTGGCAGGGAACAGAACAGAGCCACCTAGTTGCCGTCTTTTCTATTACATTTTAAACATATTTAGGTTGATAATTTTAAAAGCAAGTGAATGGGAAATTGTCTGCTAATTACACAAGAAACAATATCTTTAAACTTTTATTTGGTGACAGGTACTCTTTAAATGACAGTAAATCATTAAGAGTCTATTCACATGTACAGTATCCTGTGCAGATTTGATGCGCAGGATTTGTAACTGTATATTAAAAGCTGTGCTCAGTCATTTAGTTTACATTGAAACCTGCAACAGAAAATCCTGTGCATCAAATCCAGTGCCTGAGATCTGCGCAGTATTCTGTAAGTGTGAATACACCATTAATGTACACTAGGACCTTTTGATTTATGTCTTGTCTAGATCCTGGAAGTTTCTATTACTTTTTTTTTTCGAGAACTCTTTTCTTCATTTCTGTCCTCCACCTATCAAGTGTTATGGCTGACATACTTATTAAAACAAAAGAAAATCTGGCCAAAAAAAAAACTCTCAATCCTATGTACTAAATCACACTGTTGCTTTTTGAGCCTTTTTCCATTCCATATCAGATCATTTTTAACAATGACTAATGACTCAAAACATTAGTGTTTCAAAACAAAAAAAGAAAGGAAAAAGGTAAGACCATGAGGAGTACCCTTTATCTTAACTAATGCAATACTAGACGTGCACTATCCAAACGCTGTAACTAAATCGTAATTGTTTTAATAACAGTATCATATTTAAATCTACACAGTCCCCTCTGTTTCCAAATTCTCTTAAAGGGGACCTTAGTTTTTAACAAGAAACAAAAAAAATGCTTAAAGGGGTTCTCAGGTGCTTACACATCTTTTCCCCTATCCAAAGGATAGGGGATAAGATGCCTGATCACGGGAGTCCCGCCGCTGCGGACCCCCGGGATGATTCACGTGGCACCCCGTTTGTAATCAGTGACAGCTATCACGCTCCCTCCCGTAGGCTTGCATTGAGGGGCGGAGCGTGACATCACACGGGGGCGGAGGCGTGACATCACACGCCGCCGGCCTGGTGGTCGCCTGTAATCAGTCCCAGAGCGAACACTCTCCGGGGACTGATTACAAACGGGGTGCCGCGTGCATGATCCCGGGGGTCCCCAGCGGCGGGACTCCCGCGATCAGGCATCTTATCCCCTATCCTTTGGATAGGGGAAAAGATGTGTAAGTACCGGAGAACCCCTTTAAGTCTTACTTGACTAATGTTTTATGTCCCAAGAGCCATAGATTTGTCAGGAGGAATCTAACCACCATACATTGATTATTATCCCCATGATACTGTTAGGTTTCTTTCACACTACAGCATATGTCAGACTTTACTATTGTGATTTTCACCATGTTTCCACCCACCTTTCCTACAGTTACGATGTAGTGATGTCGCGAAAATAAAATTTTCGGTTTGTGAACCGCAAACGCGAACTTCCGCAAAAGTTCGCGAACCAGCGAGCCGGGCGAACCGCCATTAACTTCAATGGGCAGGCGAATTTTAAAACCCACAGGGACTCTTTCTGAGCACAATAGTGATTTAAAAGTTGTTTCAAGGGGACTAACACCTGGACTGTGGCGTGCCGGAGGGGGATCCATGGCAAAACTCCCATGGAAAATTACATAGTTGATGCAGAGTCTGGTTTTAATCCATAAAGAGCATAAATCACCTAACATTCCTAAATGGTTTGGAATAACGTGCTTTAGCCCCCTTTAGGCAGCACATAGATTCCCCCATGTTAGGCATCACATAGTTAGATTCCCCCTTTAGGCAGCACATAGTTAGAGCCTCCCTTTAGGCAGCACATAGTTAGATCCCCCCCCCCTTTAGGCAGCACATAGATTCCCCCATGTTAGGCAGCACATAGTTAGAGCCTCCCTTTAGGCAGCACATAGTTAGATCCCCCCCCCCCCTTTAGGCAGCACATAGATTCCCCCATGTTAGGCAGCACATAGTTAAAGCTCCCCTTTAGGCAGCACATAAGATTCCCCCAAATTAGGCAGCACATAGTTAGAGCCTCCCTTTAGGCAGCACATAGTTAGAGCCTCCTTTTAGGCAGCACATAGTTAGAGCCTCCCTTTAGGCAGCACATAGTTAGATCCCCCCCCTTTAGGCAGCACATAAGATTCCCCCATGTTAGGCAGCACATAGTTAAAGCCCCCCTTGTTAGGCAGCACATAAGATTCCTCCATATTAGGCAGCACATAGTTAGAGCCCCCCTTGAGGCAGCACATAGTGGGATTTGACAGGCCAGATGTTCGAGCGCAAATTGGGATAGCTCAGGCCACAGGTCAAGCCGGCACACCCAGTAGTCAAGCGGTTCATCGCTCCTCAGAGTGTCAATATCTGCGGTTAAGGCCAGATAGTCTGCTACCTGTCGGTCAAGTCGTTCTCTGATGGTGGACCCCGAAGGGCTGTGGCGATGCGTAGGACTTAAAAAGCTCCGCATGTCCTCCATCAACAGCATGTCTGTAAAGCATCCTGTCCTTGCCGGCGTGTTCGTGGGAGGAAGAGGAGGATTACTTTCACCTCTTCCTCTGTTAGATACCTGGTGTGCTGTGATATGACCCTTATACGCTGTTTACAGCATACTTCTTAATTTATTTTGGACCTGCTGAATCCTTTCCGCCTTGCTGTCATGCGGTAACATGTCAGGCACTTTATGTTTATACCAGGGGTCTAGTAGCATGGACACCCAGTACAGGTCGTTCTCCTTCATCCTTTTTATACGAGGGTCCCTCAACAGGCACGACAGCATGAAAGACCCCATTTGCACAAGGACGGATGCCGAACTACTCGTGTCCCCTTCCTCGTCCTCAACCATGTCAGGGAAGGTATAATCTTCCCCCCAGCCACGTACAACACCACGGAACCAGATAGGTGACAAGGAGCACCCTGGGATGCCTGCTGTGGTTGGTCTTCCTCCTCCTCTTCAAAGCCACATTCCTCCTCTGACTCCTCTTCCTCACAATCCTCTTCCAGCGTTGCCGCAGGTCCAGCAAGCGATGCTGATAAGGCTGTTTCTGATGGTGATGGTGTCCACAACTCCTCCTCTTCACGCTGATCTACTGCCTGATCCAGCACTCTTTGCAGGGCACACTCCAGGAAGAAAACAAACGGTATGATGTCGCTGATGGTGCCTTTGGTGCGACTGACCAGGTTTGTCACCTCCTCAAAAGGACGCATGAGCCTACAGGCATTGCGCATGAGCCTCCAGTAACGTGGCAAAAAAATTCCCAGCTCCGCAGATGATGTCCTAGCACCCCAGTCATACAAATATTCGTTGTTGGCTTTTTCTTGTTGGAGCAGGCGGTCAAAAATTAGGAGTGTTGATTTCCAAAGTGTCGTGCTGTCGCAAATCAAGCACCTCACTGGCATGTTGTTTCGCCGCTGGATATCTGACAAGTGCGCCATGGCCGTGTAGGAACGCCTGAAATGGCCACACACCTTCCTGGACTGCTTCAGGACATCCTTTAAGCCTGGGTACTTGAGCACAAAGCGTTGTACAATCAGATTACACACATGTGCCATGCACGGCACATGTGTCAACTTGCCCAACCTCAATGCCGCCAACAAATTTGTTCCATTGTCACAAACTACCTTGCCAATCTCCAGTTGGTGCAGAGTCAGCCACTGGTCCACCTGTGCGTTCAGGGCCGAAAGGAGCACTGGTGCGGTGTGACTCTCCGCTTTGAGGCAAGCCAACCCCAAGATGGCGTGACACTGCCGTCTCGGGATGTGGAATAGCACCTGGGGAGCTGGGGGGTGCCGGTGATGTGGAGCAAGACGCAGAAGTGGAAGAGGACTCGACCGAGGATGTTATGGAAGAGGATGGAGTAGGAGGAATAGAGGAGGTGGCAGCAGGCCTGCCTGCAAGTCGTGGCGGTGTCACCAACTCCTCTGCAGAGCCACGCATTCCATGCTTGGCAGCCATCACCAGGTTTACCCAATGCGTAGTGTAGATGATAAACCTGCCCGACCATGCTTTGCAGAACAGGTATCAGTGATCAGATGGACCCTTGCCCCTACACTGTGTGCCAGACATGCCATAATTTCCTTTTGCACAATGGAGTACAGGTTGGGGATTGCCTTTTGTGCAAAAAAATTTTGGCCGGGTACCTTCCACTGCGGTGTCCCAATGGCTACAATTTTTTTTAAAGGCCTCAGACTCCACCGGCTTGTATGGTAAAAGCTGGCGGGCTAGCAGTTCCGACAAGCCAGCTGTCAGACACCGGGCTAGGGGGTGACTTTGAGACATTGGCTTCTTGTGCTGAAACATCTCCTTGACAGACACCTGACTGTGGGCAGATGAGCAGGAACTGCTCAAGGCGAGAGACGGAGAGGCAGATGGTTGGGAGGGGGCAAGGAGGGCAGCAGTGGTTGACCTGGCGGAAGATGCTGGACCAGGAGGAGGATGGCGGCTTTGACTTTGCGTGTTGCTTGTACTGACGTGTTGATCCCATAGGCGTTTGTGATGTGACATCATGTGCCTTCGCAAAGCAGTTGTGCCTAGGTGGTTGCTGGACTTCCCACAACTCAGTTTCTTCTGGCACAGGTTGCAAATTGACTCGCTGTTGTCAGAGGCAGACACACAAAAAAAATGCCACACTGCTGAGCTTTGCGATGACGGCATTCTGGTGGTGGCAACAGCATGCGTTGATTGGCGTCTGTCTGGCTTACCCCGGGTGCCGATGCATGCTGTCTGACTGTGCCACTAGCTCCTTGCGACGACCTCCCCCTGCTTCCAACTCATCTCCTCCTCCTCTCTGTCTTCCCATCTGAACTTTCCCCCTCTTCTTCTCTTCTAGTGGGCACCCATGTGGCATCCACGGACACATCGTCATCATCAACACCTTCACCACTATCTGACACCTCAAGAATGGAAGCAGCAGCGGGTACAACATCATCATCCCACCGTACGTCCATGTGTGTAATGCTGCCTGACTGAGACATATCCCTGTTAACTACATCCTCTGGCAATAATGGTTGCGCATCACTCATGTCTTCAAACCGATGTGTAAATAACTCCTCTTGACGGATCAAGTAAAGCTGCTGTGGTGCTAGTATTGGTGGTGGCGGCAGGAGGGCAAGTGGTGGCATGAGAGGTGCCCGAAGCTAAGCTAGAGGAGGAGAAGGATGGTGCGTCATGGTTCCGAGCGGAAGCTGTAGTAGATTGGGTGTCTTATGATAGCCAGTCAACTAAGTCCTCAGAACTTTGGGGGTTCAGGATACGTGGCCTCAGAACACTGGCCATTCAAAGGGAATCCCAGCACCAAGACGGCCCCTGCGGGGTGGCCTTCCTCTGCCTGTAATTTTTTTGGTTAAATTTGCACAAGTGTCACACCAAATGTGATTTGCACTAGGGTGACACAATTTGCCCTGCAGGCAATTAAACTGGCAACTGTGACGTGAACTGACAGTGACTGGTTTTATTTAACAGCCAAAAAAAGGTATTTTTTTTATTTTTATTTGCACAAGTGTCAAACTTTGACTTTGACTTTGTGTGCTGTGGCGGCTTTGAGTTTGTGTGCTGCTTGTACTGACGTCTTGATCCCATAGGCGTTTGTGATGTGACATCATGTGCCTTCGCAAAGCAGTTGTGCCTAGGTGGTTGCTGGACTTCCCACAACTCAGTTTCTTCTTGCACAGGTTGCAAATTGCCTCGCTGTTGTCAGAGAGGCAGACACACAAAAAAAAGTCACACTGCTGAGCTTTGCGATGACGGCATTCTGGTGGTGGCAACAGCATGCATTGATTGGCGTCCTGTCTGGCTGACCCCGGGTGCCGATGCATGCTGTCTGACTGTGCCACTAGCTCCTTGCGACGACCTCCCCCTGCTTCCAACTCGTCTCTTCCAAATGTGATTTGCACTAGGGTGACACAATTTGCCCTGCAGGCAAAAAAAATGGCAACTGTGACGTGAACTGACAGTGACGACTGGTTTTATTTAACAGCCAAAAAAGGTATATATTTTTTTATTTGCACAACTGTCACACCTAATGTGATTTGCACTAGGGTGACACAATTTGCCCTGCAGGCAAAAAAAATGGCAACTGTGACGTGAACTGACAGTGACGACTGGTTTTATTTAACAGCCAAAAAAGGTATTTTTTTTTTTTTTCACAACTGTCACACCTAATGTGATTTGCACTAGGGTGACACAATTTGCCCTGCAGGCAAAAAAAACTGGCAACTGTGACATGAACTGACAGTGACGACTGGTTTTATTTAACAACCAAAAAAGGTATTTTTTTTTAATTTGCACAACTGTCACACATAATGTGATTTGCACTAGGGTGACACAATTTGCCCTGCAGGCAAAAAAAAACTGGCAACTGTGACGTGAACTGACAGTGACGACTGGTTTTATTTAACAGCCAAAAAAGGTATTTTTTTTATTTATTTTCACAACTGTCACACCTAATGTGATTTGCACTAGGGTGACACAATTTGCCCTGCAGGCAAAAAAAAACTGGCAACTGTGACGTGAACTGACAGTGACGACTGGTTTTATTTAACAGCCAAAAAAGGTATTTTTTTTATTTATTTTCACAACTGTCACACCTAATGTGATTTGCACTAGGGTGACACAATTTGCCCTGCAGGCAAAAAAACTGGTAACTGTGACGTGAACTGACAGTGATGACTGGTTTTATTTAACCCCTTAACGACGCAGGACGTAAATGTACGTCCTGGTGCGGTGGTAATTAACGCACCAGGACGTACATTTACGTCCTAAGCATAACCGCGGGCATCGGAGCGATGCCCGTGTCATGCGCGGATAATCCCGGCTGCTGATCGCAGCCAGGGACCCGCCGGCAATGGCCGACGCCTGCGATTTCGCGGGCGTCCACCATTAACCCCTCAAGTGCCGGGATCAATACAGATCCCGGCATCTGCGTCAGTTCGCGAT
The DNA here is from genome assembly GCF_029499605.1 of Hyla sarda. Lineage (NCBI taxonomy): Eukaryota > Metazoa > Chordata > Amphibia > Anura > Hylidae > Hyla > Hyla sarda. The sequence continues at coordinate 382,946,899 of NC_079190.1, read as the reverse complement.
TTAAATGAACGATCGGATCGCCCGCAGCGCTGCTGCGGGGATCCGATCATTCAGAATGCCGGACGGAGGTCCTCTCTCCTTCCTCCGTCCGGCTCCCGGCATCTCCTGCTCTGGTCTGTGATCGAGCAGACCAGAGCAGGAGATGACCGATAATACTGATCTGTTCTATGTCCTATACATAGAACAGATCAGTATTAGCAATCATGGTATTGCTATGAATAGTCCCCTATGGGGACTATTCAAGTGTAAAAAAACAATTTAAAAAAATGTAAAAGTAAAAGTTTAAAAAAAGTGAAAAATCCCCTCCCCCAATAAAAAGGTAAAACGTCCGTTTTTTCCAATTTTACCCCCAAAAAGCGTAAAAAACATTTTTTATAGACATATTTGGTATCGCCGCGTGCGTAAATGTCCGAACTATTAAAATAAAATGTTAATGATCCCGTACGGTGAACGGCGTGAACGAAAAAAAGTCCAAAATTCCTACTTTTTTAATACATTTTATTAAAAAAAAATTATAAAAAATGTATTAAAAGTTTTTTATATGCAAATGTGGTATCAAAAAAAAGTACAGATCATGGCGCAAAAAATGAGCCCCCATACCGCCACTTATACGGAAAAATAAAAAAGTTAGAGGTCATCAAAATAAAGGGATTATAAACGTACTAATTTGGTTAAAAAGTTTGTGATTTTTTTTAAGCGCAACAATAATATAAAAATATATAATAATGGGTATCATTTTAATCGTACTGACCCTCAGAATAAAGAACACATGTCATTTTTACCATAAATTGTACGGCGTGAAAACAAAACCTTCCAAAATTAGCAAAATTGCGTTTTTCGTTTTAATTTCCCCACAAAAATAGTGTTTTTTGGTTGCGCCATACATTTTATGATATAATGAGTGATGTCATTACAAAGGAAAACTGGTCGCGCAAAAAAAAAGCCCTCATACTAGTCTGTGGATGAAAATATAAAAGAGTTATGATTTTTAGAAGGCGAGGAGGAAAAAATGAAAACGTAAAAATTAAATTGTCTGAGTCCTTAAGGCCAAAATGGTCTGAGTCCTTAAGGGGCTAACAGCCCAAAAAAGTTTTTTTTTTATTTTTTTTATTTGCACAACTGTCACACCTAATGTGATTTGCACTAGGATGACAAAATTTGCCCTGCAGGCAAAAAAACTGGCAACTGTCACGTGAACTGACAGTGATGACTGGTTTGATTTAACATCCCAAAAAGTTTTCTTTTTTTTATTTGCACAACTGTCACACCGAATGTGATTTGCACTAGAGTGACAATGAGCAAAAAAGCTTGCCAGCGGAGTTCCCCTTTTAAGCAGTGGTCCCCAACCAGGGTGCCTCCAGCTGTTGCAAAACACATGGACTGATATATTTCAGCCCTTTGAATACTGTAGTAGTTATTTGCGTTAACCCCTTAAGGACCCGGCCATTTTTTAACATCTGATCACTGTCACTTCAAGCATTAATAACTCTGGGATGCTTTTACCTTTCATTCTGATTCCGAGACTGTTTTTTCGTGACATATTCTACTTTATGTTAGCGGTAAAATTTTGTCGATACTAGTATCATTTCTTGGTGAAAAATTCCAAAATTTTATGAAAAAATTGAAAATGTTGCATTTTTTTTAGCTTTGAAGCTCTCTGTTTATAAGGAAAATGAATATTCCAAATAAATTATATATTGATTCACATATACAATATGTCTACTTTATGTTTGCATCATAAAGTTGACATGTTTTTTCTTTTGAAAGACATCAGAGGGCTTGAAAGTTCAGCATCAATTTTCCAATTTTCACAACATTTTCAAAATCTGATTTTTTCAGGGACCAGTTCTGTTTTGAAGTGGATTTGAGGGGTCTTCTTATTAGAAATTCCCCATAAATTACACCATTATAAAAACTGCACCGCTCAAAGTATTATTCAAAATGACATTCAAAAGGTTTGTTAACCCTTTTGGTGTTTCACAGGAATAGCAGCAAGTTGAAGGAGAAAATTCAAAATCTTCATTTTTTAAACTCACATGTTCTTGTAAACCCAGTTTTTGCATTTTTACAAGGGGTAAAGAGAGAGACATTTTCTTAAAATGTGTAACCCAATTTCTCTCGTGTAAGGAAATACCTCATATGTGTATGTCAAGTGTTCGGCGGGCGCCGTAGTAGGCTCATAAGGGAAGGAGCGACAGTGGGATTTTAGAGAGTGAGTTTTTCTGAAATGGTTTTTGGGGGGCATGTGACATTTAGGAAGCCCCTATGGTGCCAGAACAGCAAAAAAACGCATACCATTTTAAAAAATAGACCCCTTGAGGAACGTAACAAGGAATAAAGTGAGCCTTAATACCCCACAGGGGTTTTACGACTTTTGCATATGTAAAAAAAATATATTTTTCACTAAAATGTGTGTTTCCCCCCAAATTTCATATTTTTGCAAGGGTTAATAGCAGAAAATACCCCCCAAAATTTGTAACCCCATCTCTTCTGAGTATGGAGGTACCCCATAAGTTGACCTGAAGTGCACTACGGGCGAACTACAATGCTCAGAAGAGAAGGAGTCATATTTGGCTTTTTGAGAGCAAATTTTTCTCGGGGAGCATGTCGCATTTAGGAAGCCCCTATGGTGCCAGAACAGCAAAAAAAAAAAAAACACATGGCATACCATTTTGCAAACTATACCCCTTGAGGAATGTAACAAGGAATAAAGGGAGCCTTAATACCCCACAGGGGTTTCATGACTTTTGCAAATGTAAAAAAAATATATATTTTTTTCACTAAAATGTGTGTTTCCCCCCCCCCAAATTTCACATTTTTGCAAGGGTTAATAGCAGAAAATACCCCCCAAAATTTGTAACTCCATCTCTTCTGAGTATGGAGGTACCCCATAAGTTGACCTGAAGTGCACTACGGGCGAACTACAATGCTCAGAAGAGAAGGAGTCATATTTGGCTTTTTGAGAGCAAATTTTGCTCGGGGAGAATGTTGCATTTAGGAAGCCCCTATGGTGCCAGAACAGCAAAAAAAAAAAAACACATGGCATACCATTTTGGAAACTAGACCCCTTGAGGAACATAACAAGGAATAAAGTGAGCCTTAATACCCCACAGGGGTTTCACAACTTTTGCATATGTAAAAATTATATAAATTTTTTTCACTAAAATGTGTGTTTCCCCCCAAATTTCAAATTTTTGCCAGGGTTGATAGCAGAAAATACCCCACAAAATTTGTAACCCCATCTCTTCTGCGTATGGAGGTACCCCATAAGTGGACATCAAATGCACTGCAGGAGTGCTACAATGCTGAGAAGAGAAGGAGTCACATTTGCAAATTTTGCTGAAATGGGGGGGGGGGGGGGGCATGTCACATTTACTGCCAGAAAAGCAAAAAAAAAATTTAATTTGTAAATACATTTCTTTGTAAAAAGGACATACCTCATATCTGGGCATAAAACGGATCTCCGGGTGCACACTGGTCACGGAGGAACAGGAGGGCAGTCAGGGGCCTTGAGCTTCTGCCTATGGAGCCAGAACAGTGGGACCCTCCCCCCCCCTCAAGGGGCATTATATGGGGTACACTAATAACTAACAAGGAGTACAGTGGAACATAAAAGGATAAAACAGGTTATGTTCCAAGAATGATGACCCAGAGCATAGCCAAAACTAAAAAATATGCCCACCCCAAACCCTATGCTCTGAATCATCATTCTGGGAATGTGATGTGTGTGGCCGTCCCAAACCTGTTGCCTCAAATGAGCACCCGCTCAGGTGGAGAGAGAGCGCTGCGCATTTGAGGCAACATAAAAAGTCCCCGATGATAGTGACTCAGTGACCCATGACCCCGAGAAAAAAAATACCCCCAGAGGTCTTATCAGTTTTTTTTTTATGAGAGTTTTTGGGGCAATTTAGTGGTTTTATGGGGTTAAAACTTGGAATGTACTCTGGACTTGGTACATTGGGGTCAAATTATGGAAAATTAAAATGAAAAGGGAAAATGTAGTACTGCATGGAAGTGTGATACTCCCTGAAGCAGTTTTTAATGACAGTGACAGTGATGGATGTTAGTACTTGTCACTGTCTGCCTGTGATTAAATGTAAGAAAATTGTCCTTATGGGGAGGGGAGGACACACTGACAGCCCATCTAATACTACCACTCCCAGCAGCTTGCTGCATCAGGCTGAGTCTATTAGTCCAACATGAGCTACAGTCCAGCAAAGCCTTATGTTAGATGGCATAACTCCCAAGCAGGGCAACAAGGTATTGATGGATAGATTTATGGATGGGACTCATTATAAGTGGGACAATATTTTAAGTGGGAGTATTTTAACTGTAATGGATGGTAAATAGTAATTTTGGCCAAATACTGTTAATATGATTATGGAAAGACAATTAAGTGTCAAGGGAACCCTCCTAAATGCAGAATACATCATCTATATATCTTTTCCAGATTTGATGTTGGAAGTTACTGTCAGTGTAGATGTAATGTTCCTAAAAGTCTGCCATATATGTATTGGCATAAGGGGGGGGGGGGCTACATTGGACCCCATTGCGGTGCCTTGAGTTTGGAGGTAAAATGTGTCTTGAAATAGGAAAAAGTTATTGTATAGGACAATGTCAACGAATGAGTTGCAAAAATCTATATCAGATGGTGGTAAATCAGATTTTAGAAGTAGGCGAGAGACTGCAGATAAACCTTTTTCATGTTGAATGGAAGTATACAAGCTGTTTACATCGAAAGTCACTAGTAGAGCCTGTGGGGGTACTTGATGTATGTTCCTAATGAGCTTAAGGAAGATGCCTGTGTCTAATAAGAAGGTAGTGGTATTACGTACCAATGGTATTAGGATTTTCTCAAGTACTATGGAAAGAGATGACAAGATGGAGTCGGTAGAGGTTATGATGGGTCTTTGGGGTGGTTTAGTCAGATTCTTGTGTATTTTGGGAAGTGTGTATAGGACCGGAGTTATGGGATTTTTATTGATGAGGAAATCATGGGTTTTTTGGTCTATCACACGAGTTGTTAGAAATCTGTCCACAGTTGTGGAGATCTTTTTGGAAATTGCTTGGGTAGGGTCACTATCAAGGACTCTGTAGACTCGCTGATCAGCTAGTTGAGATTTTATTTCTTCTATGTAGTCAAGCTTATTTTGAATGACTATAGCGCCCCCTTTATCTGCTGGCTTTATGACAATGGTTCTATGGTTTTTGAGGTATTGGAGGGCTTAAAAAAGAGAAGGTTTGAGGTTTGAAGGAAAATGTAGGTGCCCTTTTTCAATGTCTGATCTCAGGGTGTTGACTTCTTTATGTACCAGATTTATAAATGTATTAAAGGGGAGGAGAACCTCTGGGGGGTTGAAACCTGCTGGGTTGTTTAAGGCCAAGGTCCCTTAGATTAATTGGACATGCATCAGTGGGAGGAGTATTAGAGTTATGCGTGTCAAAAAATGCTTTTAGTCTAACATTGCGGAAGAATTTCTGTAGGTCTCGGTCCAGTTGGAATAGATAATATTTATACGAAGGGCAAAAGGATAAGCCTTTTTGCAAAACCTGTATTTCTGCTGGACCTAGATTCCTAGACAAAATATTGACAACTGGAATCTCATTACTTGGGATCGTGTGGTCACCGTCGCCCTGTCTCCGACATTTTTGCAAAAATTGGACTGTAAGAGTCATAATATCTATAGAGCACATGTTTAGAATTTTTTCAAAAATCTCGCAGTAATCATTATTATCATTGAAGATATTGGGACATAGTTTGACGCGTAGACCTCTCGAAATTTGTTGGACCCTCAAATACTTAGTGAGGGTGGTGCAGTGTAGCTCAAGATTGGTGAGATGCCTGGATTCTCTCTTGAAGTTGTGGCTGCGATACTCATGGGCTGGGATTTGAAGAAATTCTCCAGATACCATGGTTTTAGACATAGTTTTGCGAACTATGACTCTTGACATCCACATATGGGGTATTTCCAGTCCTCCAAAATTTGTAACCCAATTTCTCCCATTACCCCTTCTGAAAAAGAAAAATTTGGGGTAACACCTGCATTTTAGTGTAAAAAAAATTCATTTTGAATACTTTGAGGGGTGCAGTTTTCATGATGGGGTCGATTATGGAGTATTTCTACATAAAGACCCTCAAATTCACTTCAAAACTGAACTGGTCGCTGAAAAATTCAGATTTTGACATTTTTGTGAAAAATTTGGAAATTGCTGCTAAAGTTTGAAGCCCTTGTTTTAAAAAAAGTAAATAGATGCCAACTTTATGATGCCAACATAAAGTAGACATATTGTAACTGTGAATAAATACTGTATATACATTTTTTTTTAATGTCCATTCTCCTTACAAGCAGAGTTTAAAAGTTAGAGAATGAAAAATGTTCTACATTTTCATGAAATTATGGAATTTTTCACCAAGAAATGATGCAAGTATCGACAAAAAATTACCATTATCTTAAAGTAGAATATGTCATGAAAAACTTATTTTGCATAAAGTGACAGAGGTCACTGCATAAAGTGACAGAGGTCCGATTTGCAAAAAAAAATGGCCTGGTTCTTAAAGGGGTATTCCAGGAAAAAACTTTTTTTATACATCAACTGGCTCTAGAAAGTTAAACAGATTTGTAAATTACTTCTATTAAAAAATCTTACTCCTTCCAATAATTATCCACTGCTGAAGTTGAGTTGTTCTTTTTTGTCTGGCAACAGTGCTCTCTGCTGACATCTCTGCTTGTCTTGGGAACTGCACAGAGTAGAATATGTTTTGCTATGGGGATTTGCTTCTACTCTGGACAGTTCAGTCATCAGAGAGCACTTAGACAGAAAAGAACAACTCAACTTCAGCAGCTCATAAGTACTGAAAGGATTAACATTTTTTAATAGAAGTAATTTACAAATCTGTTTAACTCTCTGGAGCTAGTTGATATATATAAAAAAAAGTTTTTTCCTGGATAACCCTTTAAGGTCAAAATGGGCTTTGTTCTTAAGTGTATCTGTCATTTCAGATGACTTTTCAGGATTAGCTGTCCGGTGTGTGTACATAAGTAGCAGCACTATTTCTGACCATAATATAACTTGTTTATTGTTTTTTTTCCAGCGGATTTCTGCTCTGCAAGATTCATCTCTAATTTTGAGTTCTTCCAGAGCTGGTGGGTGAAGCTCCCTTCTCCCCAATCCATAGACTTGTATTGCTTGTCATGCAGACACAGGAGGAAGAAGAGCTGATTTTCAGAGTGGAAAATTTTAGGGGGGGGGGGGGGGGAATGGGGATATGCGGGGGGGGGGGGGGGGGGCCCGGGGGGTGGCATAAGGAGAAATAGTTTGATAACAGGAGAAAGAAGCATTTTTGTCTAATAAGATATATAACCAATTTTCTTAAATTCCCTTCTGCTATTGATCAATGCAAACTTTATTCAAACATCAGAACCTATTTAACTAAGTACGGTAGGGATTAACTTAATAGCATGTGCCCAAAAACAGTGGCATACCTTCAATGGCCCTCCGTTGCCTACAGGTTTATCTGTATTTGTGTTGTCATAATGCAGATTCAGTTGAAAGTTGTGGCGGAGTAGGGAAGTCATTATTTCTTGTAGGCCAGGTATATGGCTTACAAGTGATCATTACAGCTGGGGACTTTCACTTCCTGTCTGATGCAACTTCAGTGCAAACTGCAACCTGTAGCGAGGGGACCTAGCACTCAGCATTTGTAAAGGAAGAAAACATAGCAGAAAAAGGAAAGTGAAAGACTCCAAGAAAATGACCCCTGTGCGTCACTGTTCTGCAATCACTTATACGGTCTGCAGAGCAGTTCCATAGGACTAGTATCTACCACTATATGATCACTGTATGGGGGTAATATGTAATTATGGTGTGGCAGTATTATTTGTCCCTAGTACAGTAGTATTCTTGGTAGGATTGACCTTGGTATAAAGAAACAGTGTGGTGTGGTTATTGTAGTGTTGTTATTTGATAACTGGTAACGGTGTAGGTGAAGGAGGAGAGAGCAATTCTAAAATTTTCCCTGAGGCCTATGGTATTTATGCCCCAGGCCTTGGAAGACTTTCAGAAGCATGGATCTGGAACATGGGAAACATCTACCCTGAAGACCTGACATGGCTGTGAGTACAGAACTTTAAAAAGTTGAAAAAAGTCTAATCAGGAGCACATACTAAGACACAGCAGAAAAATTATAATAAATAAGAGCAGGAAATGTACCTGCAATGCTGTTCAGAGGACACCCGTACATCCAATAGAGAGCCTAATGCCGTAAGACTCATAGGTGGGTTACTGCAGAATAGAAAGTAGATACAAAGATCCAAGCATGTGTCATGGATATCAGCATTACCCAGGAAGGTGCAGACCCCAACGTATGTTTCTCTTGACTGAGCTTCATCAGGGGGAGTGACGTTCGTTAAGGTCTGCAGCTTTCTGGATAAGGCTGATATCCATGACACATACAGATATCTTTGTGTTTACTTGCTATTCTGCACTAACCTACCTATGACTTAGATGGCATTATGCTCTCTATTGAATGTACAGGTGTTTTCTGAACAGCATTGCATGTGCATTTCCTGCTCTTTTTTATTATAATTTTTCTGCCTTGCCTTAGTATATGCTCCTGAGGGAACAGTTTTTTCACTTGTTTATGTGCATTATTTTAATATGAATTTCAATAAAGATTTGTATTTTCTGTAGTATTTGTTGTAGTGTTTTAGTTTTGAAATTAATTTATTTATTTGAACACTACACATTTTTTGTATTGGTTGGGTATTTTTTGCTTTTTTTAGAGGATGAAGATGAATAAAGGAAAAAGGGCAATGCATTCTATTGTGGGTGATGGTGTTTTTGTGAACTGCTCAAAGGAGAACTATCGTGCACAAAAATGTATCCCTATTCAAAGGATAGAAGAGAAGTTTTATATCGTGAGGGGTCCAACTGCCTCTCCCCGGTCACGGAAGGTGTCGACGAAGCGACATCCGACATGCCCCCTTCATGTATCTCTATAAGAGAGCCAAACTCTGTATCCCCAGCTCTCCCATAGAGTTACATGGAGTGCTTGAATGGATCTGGGGTGCAAAGCTGGACAGAAAAGATATTGTATACTGGCAGAATATAACACATAGCTATAATTACTGAGAGATCATTTCAATAGTCCTGTTCCTCACCCTGCTTCAAATTCTCTCATTTTCAGACAAAGTCATAAAAGTTCTTACAAGAGCCTTAGAATTTTGCAGACACAACATGAGCTATGAACAAGGCCTTTGAAACCAGCTCACCAAATCAGTTGTCTTTTAGCTCTGAAATATGTGATTTATATTTGGAAAAAGAACAAGCCATGTCTTGTGTGCCAGAATATCCTGGCCTTGAATGTGTCTTATGATTTTTCTATAATGATAGAGCTGGCAATGGCAGGAGACACAGTACAACTGGGTTACAAGCCTCCACTGTGCCCTTGTTATGTCATGTTTGTTGCTCAGACCTGATCATTAATAGTCTCCTTGTTCACCAAGCCCCAGAGGTAAAGGGCAATAGCCGGAGTTTTCCAAATCCCTGTCCATTAAAACATATTGGATTGTTTAGAACAGATTTCATGCTAACTCCTTTAATTAAAAACATAACAATTGCCATTTGGAACTTAACATGTTTTCCTGAGCTGTGCCGTCTGCTATTACAAATCGAGAGAAATTCCTTTCTTGTCACCGCATGAACTGTTAGAGGATGATGTCACCTTTTCGGCTACATAGCTATTTTTCATTGTTTTACATGCTGTAATTTCTTTATATTCAGTGGAAGGTTCTTTTGTCTGGCTGTACAAAACATAATACAAGTATGTCTGTTCCTATCCTTTCCAGTCCAGAGACAGGGGTCTAAGATCTAGTGATAATTCCTGGAGGACCTAACAGCTGTCTAGAACTATTCCACAGTCATTGCCCTTTATTATTTATGTTAAGCCTCATAAGCTGTTTTAGGGAACATTGTGAAATGGGGTGTCATTAGAAGAACATGCGTTCATGTGTCCAGAGATGTGTGCGTTTGGCCATGGGCAAAGCTTTTTATTTTAGATAAATTATACGTATTTACATTGCATCTCTTTTCAAACCTTCGTACATCAGACCATCTCTTTCTCCATGTTATTATACTCCGTTTTTTTTTCTTCACGCGTGCATCTTATTTTTGTTTTGAAAAGGTTCTTGCTTCAAGTGTCTATAAACTGGACTGGATAAACAAAAGCTATATAAACATAACTTGTATATGTGAGGCATTCTAAACACCACTTCAGAGAGCTGAAATGATGTATTCAGTATATGAATGGTGCATTATTCACTAATAGTCCTAGAGACATGACTTAGCGGACTGAATTAGAAAAATCTGTCGCTTTAGGTAACTTGTCAGGATGAGCTGTCATGTGTGTACAGGAGAACTAACACTTTTTCTGGCCATTGTTATATATGGCATTTTTCACAAGATTTTACTCTGCAGACTCCATCTCTAGTTTTCATTTGTCCCCAAGCTAGTGCATGGAACCTAGTTTCTATGCTCCTAAACGCTGAGCATACACACAAAAGAAGGGATCTAGCACTCGTATTTATAGTATACCATGAGAAGCAACAACAGCATGGAGGGCATTTTCAAAGCAATAATGAACAGTCTAAGCTGTGAATCAACCCCTGAGGTGAAATTACTTACACTTAGCAGTCTCTCTGTGTGTATTTGCCTTCCGAACTCACTTCCCCTTCTGTGTCACTCCTCACCACTCCCCTTTCCATAGACTTGTAATGACAGGATGTAATCTCATCTCTCATTAAAGGGGTACTCCGGTGAAAACTTTTTTCTTTTATCAACTGGTGGCAGAAAGTTAAACATATTTGTAAATTACTTCTATTAAAAAATCTTAATCCTTCCTGTACTTATTAGCTGCTGAATACTACAGAGGAAATTCTTTTCTTTTTGGAATGCTCTCTGATGACATCACGAGCACAGTTCTCTCTGCTGATGTTATTATAATAATAATAACCCTTTATTTATTGTTGCCCTTAGTGGGATTTGAACCCAAGTCCCAAGCATTGCAAGGCAGCAGTGCTTACCACTGATCCACCATGCTGCCCTTAGCATACATTTGCTGGAAGGATTAAGATTTTTTAATAGAAGTAATTTACAAATATGTTTAACTTTCTGCCACCGGTTGATTTAAAAGAAAAAAGGTTTTCACCAGAGCACCCCTTTAAGCGGCTAGTCTGGGAAAGGGGGGGGGGGGGGGGGGAAACTTGATGAGATAAGATAGAATACAAAGTTTCTTATATTCTCTTGTAATAATAGTATAAAGAAAGTTTGTTGAAACAACAATGAAATCTTGAATTGAAGAACAGTTTCATTCAATTTAAACAATAGATGAATAAAATAGAGAAAGTTAAATGGGCACTAAAATTTCAACAAACTTTTAATAAATCAAGTAATATAACTAATTAGATAAAATGTCTTGAGAGGCATACATTTAAATCAGACCTGTCAGCAGGACTTCAGGGATGTAAATAACCCTTTTGCTAGATAAGGGTAGTCATCATGACACATAACTTTTTATTTCAATAGTCCTTTCCAGTGCCAAGATAAAAGCCATTTTACTAATATGTAAATGCGGCTCAAGTGCCTAGGGGGAGTTCCCCAGAAAGGTAAGAGCCCACTGTAGCCAGCCCATCTCCTCCCTTTTTACCACATCCATTTCTGCAGTCCATCAAAGGCAGGGTAGGCACATACAAGCAACCATGGAGGCCGCGAATAAGATAAGTGAGATGGACTTGCTTTGCTGGGCTCTTTTGCTGTTTTGGGAACAAAAAGGCTCATATCTTGGCACTGGAAATGATTCTAGGAGTATGCCTGGAATAATGATAACTAGCCTTATCTCGCCATTGGCTTATTTGCACCACTTCATCTATGCTGACAAGTCCACTTTTTAGGGGAACAAAGATATTTTCAGAAAGGGCCCTGGGTGCTGGCAAAATAAAAAATAAATAAAACATACTCTTTTGCCCTGATCCACTGTCGCTGCACTCCTGCAGGTTCCCGGTCTTCTCAGTTCCTCCCTGCCTTTGTTTTATTATTTATGCAGGAATGTTAATCTTAATGCTTGTTTTATAATGTATAGCATAGGAAGACCTGTGCTGTATGTATTACTATTGCACTATGTATGGTTAATATATTTATTTATTATGTGCTGCTTCTAAGTTGTTCTGTGTCACAATGCATTGTATGTATGTTTATGATGGTTTAAGGGGTACTCCGGTGCTTATACATCTTATCCCCTATCGAAAGGATAGGGGATAAGATGCCTGATCGCGGGAGTCCCGCAGCTGGGGACGCCCGCGATCATGCATGCGGCACCCCGATTGTAATCAGTCCCCGGAGCGTGTTCGCTCCGGGTCTTATTACGGTCGACCGCAGGGTCGGCGGCATGTGACGTCACGCCTCCGCCCCTTGTGACGTCACGCCCCGCCCCTCAATACAAGCCTACGGGAGGGGGCGTGATTGCATTGAGGGGCGGAGCGTGACGTCTCACGGGGGCGGGGCTGTGACATCACACGCCGCCGGCCCTGCGGTCGCCAGTAATCAGTCCCGGAGCGAACACGCTCCAGGCACTGATTACAAATGGGGTGCCGCGTGCATAATCACGGGCGTCCCCATCTGCGGGACTCCCGCGATCAGGCATCTTATCCCCTATCCTTTGGATAGGGGATAAGATGTGTAAGCACCGGAGTACCCCTTTAATTAAAAAAATAATAATACAATTATTAATAATAAAAAATGAAGGTGTCATCGGGTATAAATAACTTTATCTGTGGTAATTATGAAAAGCCTATTTGAATTGTTCAAAGGTTTAGCTATAAATGCAGGCAAAACATAACTTCTTCAAAGATAGGGCTAGGTAAGGGAGGTAATGTAATAAATTGATATGTGACGATCTGGCAATACAAGAATTAATAAGTGTAAGAGTTGCATGGCTCTTTAGGCGATCTTGTTAACAGATGCTGACAGCGGGGATTTTACAATGTGAAAACTGAGACTTACCATTCATCTTATTAGGAGATTTTATTAAAGGGATTTGTGAAGGTGTGGAACGTGTTTATAGATTAAGGGGTTTCTTGTCCACTTCTGTATGTTAACTCCCATTCAATCTGCAGTACTTTTTTAGGGAATCCACTAGGGATAAGGCTGCATGACATTTTTGTTACCTATGCTCGGTTGTTCTATACATAAGTCAGTGCTTACATCATATGAAAACCATTCCCTTCACTGTAGTTTATGTTTTTCTGCTTTATTTCTTCACTTATGCCCAGGGCTGCCATCAGAAATTTTGGGGCCCCTTACACAGCTTGTAGTCTGGACCCCACTCCCCCCTCATATATTGCCCTCATTGTATATTACCCCGTCATATTGCCCCCAATTGTATATTATCCCTTTCATTTTGTCCCCATTATATATTATCTCCCTCATATTGCTCCCTTTCTATATTACCCCCTTGTATTGCTCCCCTTTCTATATTATCCCCTCATATTGCCCCCATCCTATATTATCCCCCTCATATTGCCCCCATCATATATTATCCCCTCATAGAATGAAATCACTTACTTCTCTCTGCTTCCTGTGCGGATAGCCTCTTGCTAAGCCGCTGCCACACAGGAAGCCTGAGCTGAAGTGACAGGATGAAGCTGCTGGCTCCATCCTGTCACTCTAGCCGCCGGCGCATATTGAATGCTGTGTGTGTCTTAAAGGCGCTCACAGTGCTGCTGGGCAGGAGCAGCGATGAAAGAACTGTGTGAACTGCGCTTTTACTTTTTTTCTTTATAAAGGGGCGAGCGGGCAATAGGGCAGGGAAGGGGGGGGGGGGGGTGATGGACCAGCCTGGCAGGGGGAGAGATTTCTTCTAGGGGATGGAGCTGCACCCCCATATAGAGGGATGCAGCCTATGCCTGGAGAGGGCCACAGACAGCAGGGGGCCCCTGTGCAAAGAATGTGCCTGGGCCCCCACTCCCCCCCCCCCCCAAAAAAAAAGTACTGTGCCATAAAATCTGCATTAGGTAGGCAGCAGTTCCCCCACATTAGGTAGCATAGTTTCCCCACATTAGGTAGCGTAGCATAGTTTCCCCACATTAGGTAGCGTAGCATAGTTTCCCCACATTAGGTAGCATAGTTTCCCCACATTAGGTAGCGTAGGATAAATTCTCCACATTAGGTAGTGTAGCATAAATTCCCCACATTAGGTAGCATAGCATAGATTCCCCACAATAAGTAGCATAGCATAAATTCCCCACATTAGGTAGTGTAGCATAGATACCCCACAATAGGTAGCGTAGCATAAATTCCCCACATTAGGTAGCGTAGCATAAATTCCCCACATTAGGTAGAGTAGCATAAATTCCCCACATTAGGTAGCATAGCATAAATTCCCCACATTAGGTAGCGTAGCATAAATTCCCCACATTAGGCAGTGTGGCATATATTCCCCACATTAGGTAGTGTAACATAAATTCCCCACATTAGGTGTAGCGTAGCATAAATTCCCCACATTAGGTAGTGTAGCATAAATTCCCCACATTAGGTAGTGTAGCATAAATTCCCCACATTAGGTAGTGTAGCATAGATTCCCCACATTAGGTAGTTTAGCATAGATTCCCCACATTAGGTGTAGCGTAGCATAAATTCCCCACATTAGGTAGTGTAGCATAAATTCCCCACATTAGGTAGTGTAGCATAGATTCCCCACATTAGGTAGTTTAGCATAGATTCCCCACATTATGTAGTGTAGCATACATTCCCCACATTAGGTAGTGTAGCATAGATTCCCCACATTAGGTAGTGTAGCATAGATTCCTCACATTAGGTAGTGTAGCACAGATTCCCCACATTAGGTAGTGTAGCATAAATTCCCCACATTAGGTAGTGTAGCATAGATTCATCACATTAGGTAGTTTAGCATAGATTCCCCACATTATATAGTGTAGCATACATTCCCCACATTAGGTAGTGTAGCATACATTCCCCACATTAGGTAGTGTAGCATAGATTCCCCACATTAGGTAGTGTAGCATAGATTCCCCATATTAGGTAGTGTAACATACATTCCCCACATTAGGTAGTGTAGCATAGATTCCCCACATTAGGTAGTGTAGCATAGATTCCTCACATTAGGTAGTGTAGCATAGATTCCCCACATTAGGTAGTGTAGCATAAATTCCCCACATTAGGTAGCGTAGCATAAATTCCCCACATTAGGAAGAACCCCCCCAACACACACACGCACGCACACACTAACTCACTCTCACACGGCTTGCGCTAGTTATATCTGCCTTTCTGACTTCCTGGCAGAGGTGCGCGCTATAAGTGACGTCATCGCACATAAGTGGCGCTTGCGATGATGTCACTCACTGCGTGCACCTCCGCCATCAAGTCCCCCACAGGCAGATGTAAGACTGGTTGCCCCGTCATATGTTCCCCAGGTCCCCTGGTAGGGCCGGCCCAGCGTTTGAGGGGGCCTGACGCCTTTTCAAAGGATTCTGACTGATTGACTGACTGTATGTAGTCAGTCAATCAGTCAGCGCAGTGTACAGTGGTGGGCCCCCAGCGGTCAGTGAGTGACAGACACAGTCACTCACTGACAAGCTTAAAAAAAATAAAGGACAGGGCCGGCCGGGTCCCCCTGAAGATCCCGGGCCCCTTACAGGTGTATGGTTTATACCCCCCTGATGGCGGCCCTGCTTATGCCACCAAAACAGAATGAGGTGATTTTACAAACAGACCTTTACAGCAGAAGCTTGTGGAGTTCTAACCAGACATTTGCACACACACCTTAAGAACTTTGCCCTTCTCTGTAAAGCTCTTTTTGCCTATTTGTCGGCATTCTTAACAATACATTCTTCAGAATATCATCTTTTGATCCATCAGCATTAAGTCCAGACACTACCTCAGTCCAGCAAAAGACTTGTTTGCATGCCATGCTAAGTAAGCATACCTCATAAAAGTGACTGTATAAACACAAATATGGTAAATACGTAGTCACTCTTAAAGCCCAAATATACAAAATTATGTCATTTAGCAGTAACAGAAAGTTGTGTACTCTGTTATTCATCATAGATTTTGCTATTCCACAGGTTATAACATAAATATTATATAGGTTGGGAGCTACCTCTGGGGAATTCAACTACTGAAACAGCAACCATCTCTTTTTTTTATCTCCAGATATGTCCACCATACATGGGAATGGTAGAAACCTCTGCAGATGGATACTTTGAGTTAGTAAACAGAAGTGAAAGGATCCCCTTGTTTTCCCTGGGGACACCAAAGGGGGAGCTACAAGCCATTAGACATTAATGGCAAATTATAGAAATTTTTACCTAAAATACAATATGCCATCAATATGAGGACATGTGTTCTGTTGAGCCTATACCATTTAAAAGCCAAATCCAATCACATATATTTCCTCAATTTGAGTATTTTTAGTAGGTGAAACTAAAACAAGTAGAGCATCATTCTCATTCCAACATGCCATTTTACTCACTTCATGTGATAGAAGTACAGTGACCCCCGACCTACGATGGCCCCTACATACGATGACTTCAACATGCGATGGCCTCTCAGAGGCCATCGCATGTTGAAGGCAGCATCAACATACGATGCTTTTCTATGTCGGGGCCATCACACAAACGGCTATCCGGCAGCGCAGACTGCTTCAGCTGCCGCCGGATAGCCGTTTACGGTGCCCTGTGTGGTCTGCTGACGATCACTTACCTGTTGTCGGGGCTCCGGCGCATCCTCTTCGGGATCCCCTGCATCGTCGCCACGCACGCCGTCCCGTCATCCGATAGGAGCCGCGTGCGTAACAATGTGATGGCGGCAACGGAGAGGGAGGATGCCGGGGAAGCAGAGGCCTTGCCGGAGCGTCGGGGACACCCCGGGGACGTGGCGACAGCGATGGAAGGCGACATCCAGGGCAGCGGTGAAGAGCGGTGACGGTCCGGAGCGGCGGGGACACGTGAGTATAACCTCCAATACCCGTGGTTGTCCGGGCATGCTGGGTGTTGTATTTTTGCAACATCTGGAGGTCCGCAGGTTGTAGATCACTGTCCTATACTTTACATTGCACGGATCCCTCAACAAACGATGGTTTCAACAAACGATGGTCCATTTGGAACGGATTACCATCGTATGTTGAGGGACCACTGTAAAGGGAACTGAAAGAAACCTGTATCATTTTTTGAAAACACTGATGCTCCCTTAGAACTTAGAATTGGGCAGGGTTTCAGCAGCAGTCCTTGCGGGTAGCAGACTACAGTTCCTATCTGGAATTGTGGCACCTTCTTGAGGCTGTCCTCTTCCCCCTGTATTTTCCAGCTGCTAAAGAATCTCTACCAACATATTTTAAAATGGAGTAAAGTTTTGTAAACTAATCTTCTACTTGAAACAAAGATCACGCTTGTTTTTTTTTCTCCAAATCATAAGACGACCTTTGCAAAAAATAATTATTCCCATGGGAGCTTAAAGGTACAATCGGGTGAAGAAGATTAAGTAAAGATGGATGGATACAATCACAATGTGAGCAGGCTATTGGAGATGGATCGTAAGACAGGACATTTTGGAGAAATGCTGCTCATATGGTCACCAGGAGTTGAAACCAACCTGATATCGCTTGATGTCACTTAATAAATATGTCAAGAATATGAGCCATTCAAGACAAACTGGTTGTTGTTTTATTTTGTTGCACAGATCTGGAACTGGTATAGACAGGACATTAAGGAGATAAACTACTTTTGGAGGGAATATCTTTTTAGATGATGAAATATTTTAGAAACTTCTCCATCATGTCATTAAACTGAGCAACACAGGATCTTAATCTTCAGGAAAGAATTATTGCAACAATGGAAAAGTTCAATGACAGACTCCAAAGACTGAAGATCTTTGTGTCAGAAGTTGGACATATGTCTTGATCTCTTAGATATGGTCATTGGTGGGGTTCGCAGATCAGTGTAGGTCATTTGGCCCTGGTCACTTGTACAGTGTATTTTTACCTTCTTTTCATGTCTGAAATAGTGTCAAAAAGAAGACAGTTTAATGTATTTTTCAAATTGATCACATATTGCTGGGATATGCTGTAATGCCCTCAATACCCTTTTACACAGGATGATTATTGGGCAACTGAGCATTCCTAGAAACACTTGTTCCTAATAGTTGGTCTACGTAAAAGGGCCAGCAATCATCCAATGAACTAGCAAATGCTCACATGATGGCTGATTGGATCTTTTGTGCGGCCATTTATATTATTGCTATGAGCAACCCTTCACCCTGTGTAAATAGGGAATGTGTGGCTGACAGTGATAAATTGAAAGAGATATCTGGCAAAAAGAAATTTATCACCCATCCACAGCCACAGCGGGGGGGGGGGGGGGGTCTAAGCGCTCGGACCCCTGTCATCACAGCACTCGGGAATCATGTGCTTGTCACGCGCTGCGCTCTGGCCGCAAGCTCCGGCCATGAGCGCAGTGTCCCTGGGGGCCCCGTCTGTCGGCGGGGCTGGGATTCGCATCGCGGGACTCGCCCGCATGCGAATCCCGGCCCGTCACTTACCTTGCTCTGCTGCCACTGTAACGCAGCTCCACCACTCTCGTCCCCGTCTCCTAGGGCGCGTGCGTGGCTGAGCTCTGCTTAAAGGGCCAGTGCGACCATAATTAGTCTTACACCTGAATACCACATTATAAGTTCCTGATCCTCCCACACCCCCCTGCCGGATCTTCAGTGCCTATTGCCTGAGAGAAAGCGATCCTTATTGCCTGTTTTCCATATACGTATACCCAGACCTTCCTTGCTACGTTTTTGACTACGAACCTTTGCCGCCTGCCTTGACCTTCTGCTACGTTGATTACGCCTCTGTCTCATCCTCCTTTACCTCGCCTTGCCCAGTACCTGTGTGGTCGAGCCTTCTCGGGGGGGGGGGGGGGGGGGTAGCGACCTGGGTGTATCCTGCCGCAGCAAATCCATCCTGCCTTGCGGCGGGGTCAGGTGAAGACCAGTGGCACCTTAGACTCCGCTCCTCGATACGGTCTGAGTCATCCACCACACAGGTAGAGGATCCACTACCTGCTCCGTGACATCCGCACCCAGGTACGTGACAGCAAGATCTGGCTATGGATCCAACTGGGGTTCCTCTGCCTGATTCGGATCTTGCATCTGTCGTGTCGCTTCAGTCCCAGTAGTTGGCCCAGCAGGCAAAGCAGCTAAACCAGCTATCCTCCATGATGCAGCAGCTGCTATCTGCTCAGCAGCACCCGCAACAGCCTCAGCCTCCTCCAGCTCCAGTACAGCCTCCTGCTGCTGCAGTCTCCTCCGGATTGAAACTCCATTTGTCGCTTCCTGAGAAGTTTGAGGGGGATCCCAAGTCCTGTCGGGGTTTCGTGACTCAGTGCTCCAAGCACATAGAACTCACGGTGGACCAGTTCTCCACAGAACGAAGGTGGCATTCGTCATCAGTCTCCTGTCTGGTAGGGCCTTGGCCTGGGCTACTCCACTATAGGATCGCAGTGATGCCATCACTATTAACCTCCAGGCATTCCTGATGGAATTTTGCACAGTCTTTGAAGAACCTGCCCGAGCTTCCTCCGCTGAGACTGCTTTACTTAGTATCTCCCAGGGCAACTCCTCTGTGAGCGATCATGCCATCCAGTTCCGGACCCTGGCCTAGGAATTGTCTTGGAATAATGAAGCTCTCTGCGCTACTTTCACGACGGGATTATCTAGCCAAATAAAGGATGTCTTCGCTGCCCGAGAATTGCCTTCTAATCTAAATGAACTGATACAACTGGCATCTCGGATTGATATCCGTTTCTCTGAGAGACCTGTGTAACAACATCAGGAAAGAGAATCTGCACAACCTCGGTGCTTCCCTAGCTTGGCACCAGTCTTTCAGCAACCAGCTCAACCTTGTACTTTGCCTCCCGCAGTGGAGGCTATGCAGGTGGATCGGTCCCGCCTGACTCCGCAGGAAAGAATTCGCCGACGAGCTGAGAATCTGTGTCTCTACTGCGCCAGTGCCGATCATTTCCTCAAAGATTGTCCTGTACTTCCACAGCCACAGGGAAACGCTCACACCTAGGGTTTGTGGGAGAGGCCTCCCTAGGTGTGAATTCCTCCTCTCCACACTTAAATATGACGGTTCAGCTTCAGCTTCCTTCTAAAGTGAACCTCTCAGTTTTGGCCTTCCTGGACTCTGGCTCCCCTGGTAACTTCATTGATGCCTCTCTAGTGCACAAGTATCTCCTGCCAGTTCTACGCCTCCCGAAACCGTTGTTCATCTCCACAGTCAATGGAGAAAAACTGGACTGTACTGTGCTATACCGCACAGAACCCCTTTTGAAGCAGGTCGGAGTCTCACACAGAGAGAACTTGTCCGTCTACGTACTCACACACTGTACTTCCCCTCTTCTGCTTGGTCTACCTTGGTTGCAGCTCCATGCCCCACACCTGGATTGGAAAACTGGAGAAATCCTACTCTGGGGCCCGCATTGCAACAATCATTGCATTCACGTACGGGTGACCAAGTTGAAACCATCTTCTTGTCCATTGCCGAGTTTATCTTCCTTTCTCCTGGATTATGCAGATGTCTTCAGTGAAAAGCAAGCCAAAGTGTTACCTCCACATCGCCCCTACGATTGTCCCATAGACCTGCTGCCCGGCACCACATCTCCCAGGGGCAGAATCTACCCGTTATCTGTTCCCGAAACCCAGGCCATGTCTATTTATATCCAGGAAAATTTACAGAAGGGATTCATCAGGAAGTCCTCCTCCCCTGCCGGAGCTGGTTTCTTCTTCATAGAAAAGAAAGACGGGTCTCTACGACCTTGCATC
Organism: Hyla sarda; assembly: GCF_029499605.1. Classification (NCBI taxonomy): domain Eukaryota; kingdom Metazoa; phylum Chordata; class Amphibia; order Anura; family Hylidae; genus Hyla; species Hyla sarda. The sequence continues at coordinate 382,926,019 of NC_079190.1, read as the reverse complement.
GACTACCGTGGCCTGAATAAAATCACTGTAGAGAACCGCTATCCACTTCCTTTGATCACAGAGTTGTTTGACCATCTGCAAAGGGTCAAAATCTTTTCTAAATTGGATCTACGTGGGGCCTATAATTTGATCCGTATACGAGAAGGGGACGAATGGAAGACTGCATTTAATACTCGTGACGGACTATAGTGAGTATCTGGTGATGCCATTTGGACTCTGTAATGCTCCGGCGGTCTTCCAGGAGTTTGTTAATGACATTTTTTGTGATATCCTGTACTCCTGCGTTGTTGTCTTACTAGATGACATTCTCATCTACTCGCCCGACCCCCATACTCATCATTCTCACCTGCGCCGCGCCTCCGTGACAATCATCTCTATGCAAAACTTGAAAAGTGTACGTTTGAGAAGACCAGCCTTCCGTTTCTGGGGTATATTGTCACCAGTCAAGGTCTGCAAATGGATCCCAACAAATTATCTGCAGTACTGGATTGGCCTCGACCATCTAGCTTGAAAGCGATTCAGCGCTTCCTCGGCTTTGCAAATTACTATCGGCAATTTATTCCACATTATTCCACCTTGGTCGCCCCCATCGTCTCTCTTACAAAAAAAACTGCTAATCCGAAGGTCTGAACTCCAGAGGCCAAAGAGGCCTTTAAACAGTTAAAATCTGCCTTCGCTTCTGCTCCTGTGTTGTCGAGACCAGATCCAGTCTAGCCATTTATTTTGGAAGTGAACGCTTCTTCTGTCGGTGCACGTGCCATTTTGACACAAAAATCTTCCAAAGGAAAAACTGTAACCTGCGGCTTCTCTAAAACCTTCTCACCTGCGGAGAGAAACTATACTATAGGAGATCATGAGCTTTTGGCTATTAAGTTGGCCTTGGAAGAATGGCGCCATCTCTTGGAGGGCTCTGTACATCCACTTACCATTTATACTGACCACAAGAACTTGCTATATCTACAGACTGCTCATCGTCTCAACCCTCGACAGGCCCGTTGGTCTCTGTTTTTCTCCAGGTTTGACTTTTTTATTCATTTCCGACCAGCAGAGAAGAATCGCCGTGCTAACGTGCTATTTAGATCCTCTGAGCTACTAGATCAACAGTCACATCCTCAGCATATTATACCTCCCGATCATCTCATTACTGCAGCTCCAGCAACTCTTCAGCACCTGCCTCTTGGGAAGACTTATGTTACTCCCCGCCTAGGACTCCGAATCTTGAAATGGGGTCATTTCTCTCATTTGGCCGGCCATGCCGGTATACGTAAGTCCTTGCAACTCATCACCCGACACTATTGGTGGCGCCAACTCTGAGAAAAGATGTTGTTGACTTCGTCCGCTCTTGTTCGGTCTGTGCCCAGGACAAGATCCCTCGTGTCAAGCCTGCTGGTCTACTACAACCTCTGCCAGCTCCTGAGTTGCCCTGGACCAACATAGCTATGGACTTCATCACCAACCTTCCATTTCCAGCGGCAACATGGTCATCTGGGTTGTGGTTGATCGGTTTTCTAAAATGGCCCATTTTGTGCCCTTGCCAGGTTTGCCATCTGCACCGCAGCTTGCCGAGCTATTCTTCGCCCACATCTTCCATCTCCATGGTTTACCATCCCATATTGTCTCCGACCGGGGGTCCAATTCATCTCCAAGTTCTGGAGGGCCCTTTGTTCCCGTCTCCATGCAAAATTGGACTTCTCCTCGGCTTACCACCCTCAATCCAATAGTCAAGTCGAAAGGGTGAATCAGGTCCTCGGGGACTATCATCGCCATTTTGTATCCGCCCGTCAAGACGACTGGACCGATTTACTACCCTGGGCCGAATTTTCTTATAACCACAGGAATTCTGAATCCACTGGAACGTTCCCCTTCTTTGTGGTCTTCGGTCTTCATCCTCATCCACCTCTTCCCTTGTCTTCCTCTTCCTCCGGATTACCTCTGGCTGACGAACTGGTTCGGAATTTCGCCTCCATCTGGCAGAAGACTTGTCACTCCCTTCTTCTTGCTACGAATCGTATGGAGTCACAAGCGGACAGAAAAAGACGTCCTCCTCCCGAGCTCTCTCCTGGGGACAAAGTGTGGTTGTCCTCCAAGTACATCCGCTTTAAGGTACCCTCTTATAAACTAGGTCCACGTTTTCTGGGTCCTTATGAAGTCAAAAAGCAACTTAATCATGTGGCTTATTCCCTCCATCTGCCCGCCTCTCTCCGGATCCCAAATTCCTTTCATATCTCCCTCTTAAAACCTGTCATTCACAACCGTTTTTCTCAAAAAGACATCACTCCTTCCTCCATCTCTGGTACCTCTGATGTCTTTGCTGTAAAGGAAATTCTTGACTCCAAGCTGGTCAGAGGGAAACGCTACTTCCTTGTGGATTGGGAAGGATTTGGTCCTGAGGAGAGGTCTTGGGTGCCTCAAGACAATATTCTGGACCAAGATCTTCTTAAAAGGTTTCTGAACCCTAAGAAGAGGAGGAGACAAAAAGGGGGGGGGGTACTGTCATGCGCTGCGCTCCGGCCGCAAGCTCCGGCCATGAGCACAGTGTCCCGGAGTCCCCATCTCTCGGCGGGGCTGGGATTCGCATCGCGGGACGCGCCCGCATGCGAATCCCGGCCCGTCACTTACGTCGCTCTCTGCTGCCACTGTAACGCAGCTTCGCCGTGCTCGTCCCAGTCTCCTAGGGTGCGCGCGGCGGAGCTCTGAAATTTAAAGGACCAGTGCGCCCATAATTAGTCTTGCCCCTGAACACCACATTATAAGTTCCTGCTCCTCCCACACCTGCCTGCCGGATCTTCAGTGCCTATTGCCTGAGAGAAAGCGTTCCTTATTGCCTGTTTGCCATATTCGTGTACCCAGACCTTCCTGGCTACGTTTTTGACTACGAACCTTTGCCGCCTGCCTTGACCTTCTGCTACGTTGACTACGCCTCTGTCTCATCCTCCTGTACCTCGCCTTGCCCGGTACCAGTGTGGTCAAGCCATATCGGGGGTAGTGACCTGGGTGCCTCCTGCCGCAGCAAATCCATCCTGCCTTGCGGTGGGCTCTGGTGAAGACCAGTGGCAACTTAGACTCTGCTCCTCGATACGGTCCGAGTCATCCACCACACAGGTAGAGGATCCGCACCCAGGTACGTGACATCCGCACCCAGGTACGTGACAGCGCTCTTATAGAAATGAATGGAGGGCGTGCAATCTACCAGCAGACCACATGCATAACTCTCTGACCCCCCTGCGATCAGCTACTTATTCCTTTTCCTGTGGATAGAGGATAAGTTTAGTTTTGCCTGAGTTTTCCTTTAAAGGGCAATACGATTGAGCCTTGTAAAGACGAGCTCAAGCCTAGCCCCCTGAGACAAGCCAAAGCTGATCTCCTGAGTGAAGCGGGATGGTGGGGAACAGCTGAGATGATGTAGTAAAAAAATTACTAAACTTACAGCCCAAGATAATTGCTGTAAAAGCAGGAACAAAACATTACTATTGTCCACAAGTATATATTACAAAGTTATATATCTTGTGGTTATACATTTAATAAGACCTCATTTTCTCATATTTGAATGTCCCTTTAATAGTAAAAATAATAATAATAATAATCACAATAATAATATCCTTTATTAGTATGTTTAGTCAAGTACTATACTTTATATTTTCCACACATATATATTTATATGACTATGAAAAGAAATGGAAAAGCAATTTAAACTTAAATAACTTATTTAATTATATTTCATCCATGCACTACTGAAATACTAAAAGCACCAGGTTAAACACAAAATGGACAATCCGTAGGCACCAGCAAAATCATTGCAAGGCCCTGTTGGGGATTTTATTACACTTGGCTCCAAGTATAATAAATGTTATTCTTAACCATGTTTTCTAAAAGAAAAAATAATGGGACTAGAAAAAAATGGTCACTGGAAAAACTGAGTTATGAAACATTCACTATTTGTATCCTTCCTTTCTCATTCATTCTGGATCCTTCCAGCTAAAAAATATAAGCAACTATATTAAGTAATAGGCTGTACAGTTAACATGATGAGACACAGCAGCAGATCCTACCATTGTTTCATTCAGTACTAGGGCTCCATTTTTTGTGGGATATTTTTTTGTTCTTAGTGTTCAAGTGTGGAGTTTCTTCTAGTCTGAACATTTAAAAATGCATAAGTATAATCCAGGGTGTCATATTGTTAAAAATAATAAGGTGCTGGAATGGAGGTGCTGGATATTTCGGTCTGACCACCATGGAGGGATATCCGGACCACTTTGTTTGTATTAAAAAAATATACATTTATTGTAATCTTCTCGACATCATGGCAGACAGTACATAAAACAATAAATCTTTATATAATTGCATAGTACATCATTTACTAGAGTTACATAGGCTTGTGTTACATAGTTACATAGTTAGTATAGTTGAAAAAAGACATACGTCCATCAAGTTCAACCAGGGAATTGAAGTGAAGGGTGTAAGGGGATAAGGGGAAGGGATGTTGTTTTATAATTCTGCATAAGCATTAATGTTATTTTGTTCCAGGAATGTATCTAACCCTGTTTTAAAGCTATTAGTTGTTCCTGCTGTGACCAGTTCCTGAGGTAGACTGTTCCATAAATTCCCAGTCCTTATGGTAAAGAAGGTGTGTTGCCCCTTTAGACTAAACCTTTTCTTCTCCAGCTGGGATTTATTTTAAATATATGGACTAGGTGCTTCATCCAGCATGGTGGAGCCATCTTGAAATTTCCTTTAAGATGGCCAACTGAGTTAGCTTCTTCCAGTCTTCTTCCTTCGTCCGTGTGTCAGTCCTCCTGTATTGGAGACCCTTTCCTTGTGCCCCCTAAGTGAGGAACTTATGCTACACTTATGGGCATATCTATGATCATTGAAAGTATGTCCTTTATAAATGATGGCGTGTTTATCCTAATTGAGGATGTGTCTACTGAGGAGTGTCCATAAACATACATATAAGGTTTATTACAAGTATAATACTCCTGTCTTATGGTTTGCTGAATATTCATGAACTCATGTGTGTATGCTTCTGATTGGATACTCCATGGCATATATGGTTTCATTCTACAAACATTATCCTCCCCACACTATGTGTGTACTGAAATAGTATGTAATATGTCATCACATGGTTTCTCAATGACAGCCTGTAACCTTCTAAACACGTGGTTTGTCTAGTGCAAATTGATAACCTTGATTTAAAAAAAAAAAAAAAAATATATATATATATATATATATATATATATATATATATATATATTCATTCAACACATGATATTGTGTATTGAAAAATACCTTATTGCAATATATTGATCACATATATAGATATGGTCAGATAGCACTGTTATGTCACCATCTATCTGACAAATTAGAAGGGTACTACTTGCATGTAAAATTAGAAAATAGCGGTAGTGGATGCCACCCAGGTGATATCCCATGCCAAATGGAAAGATGGAAAGCTTGGTGTGCCTCCTAACTGACGTTCCTCATCTGACTGGCATTAAACATGGATATTATCATTGTGGTATACACTATTTTCTAACTAGACGTATAAGTACTTCTCTAGTTTTTCAGATGTTTGGTGACATGACATTGTTGTCTAACCATGAATAAGAATAGAATAATAGATGGCACTCACCACAACTTAAATAAAATGCTATTTATTCCCCCATCACCATCTAAGTATAGTGGTACATGCAGGTGCGTTCACTGTTAGGAGCGACAATTGTTTTGCGCGTTATGGGGGCGATTTATCAAAACCTGTGCATAGGAAAAGTTGTCCAGTTGCCCATATCAACCAATCAGATCGCTTCTTTAATTTTGCAGAGGCCTTGTTGAAAATGAAAGAAGCGATCTGATTGGTTGCTATGGGCAACTGGGCAACTTTTCCTCTGGACAGGTTTTGATAAATCTCCCCCTATGTGCTTCCTCTGATGAGCATAGAGTTCCCTATTGACAAGGCTAGGTGGTCTACAGCGACAATGCCAGCCTGCATCTTATGTAAAGTATATAAGATTGCTATCTGTATGACCATTACTATGGTATAATTTATTCTTTATCAGTATGAGCCCAGGCCCCTTGTGGTGTGGGGGGTCTGTGGACTTATTTTTGTATTAAATCTGTGACACTTTTTAGGTTATCATTTTTGTGAATTGCCCGTTACATATCATCTTCTATACATACAATGCAAGCAGTTTCCATTAATTCCATATGAATGCACAGGCCTAGAAATTAGGTTATATTTTGCCTTTCTCGATGAACTATGGCATCATAGTCAAATGCCTTAAAAAAATGCTTCAGAAGTTAAAATGTTGGAAGTGATGGTGACTGCAATTGTAAGTTTATATGCTGTTTTGATCCTACATCCAAAGGTAGGTTCACATTTGCATCCGTTGGGGTCCCCATTGCAGATTCCATAAAAAAAGGAGGTAACAGAACCAGACGATCCACTACATGATGGATCCTAAGACAACCTATTGCCTGTAATGATGTCCTTAATTTTACTTGATTATAAACAGACATAAAATACTGAAAGCATCTTTTTTTCATCCCATTATTTAGGGGATAAGATGTCTGATCACATGGGTCCCACCGCTGGGGACCCCGTGATCTCCCTGCTGCACCCGGCATTCGTTTAGAGCGTTGGGTTCCAGACCAGAGGCTCATGACATCATGGCCACGCCCCCTCAATGCAAGTCTATGGGATGGGGCGTGAATGCTGTCACGTCCCCTCCCATAGACTTGCATTGAGGGGGCGTGGCCATGATGTCATGAGCGGTTTGGGGCGGGGCATGACCGTGAGCAAAGTTGTCTATGGGCGGTGTACCCCTCTAAGGATTTTTGACCCCAGAAGATGTTAGCACAGATTTATCATTGGGGGCAGCATAGGGCATTCTCGGTAGGGTTCAAGCATGTAATCAAATCTTATCAAGTCACAGCGAGTGTCCAGATGATAAGCATGCTGCTTTTAGAAGCCCTATTTGTACTATATGCTTCAGAAATCTGCCACACTTGTTCATTATCACTTCACATTTAATGCTTTTGTTACATTTAGAAAACATTATGTTTTGCATCCAAAATAAAGGCTCAAACACAATAATAAAAAAGGCAAATAATACAATATGGTTATTATAGCTTTTTCCGAGTAAGGGACACAGAACAGCCTTTACATCTGGTTTCTAACTTTTTCAATTCAATTACCTTTTTAGTATTGCTGAAGAGAAGTCCACAGCCATTACACAATTCTGCACTTTGTCAAACATACTTGCTAACTAATTCCAGGTTAAATGTGATAATGATCCAATTTGGAGTTGATATATAGGCTTTCTGGTGGAAATGTAGCATGACTGCATGCTTTTGGAGCTATGGGACATCTGAAAATTGAGGCAAAGTGGACACATGTATGACATCAGTGTAAGATGAAAGACCTTCAATCATGTGAGGGAAATGAAGCATCGGTTGCTTCGAAAACTTGGATTACCATCTTGTATTATCAAATTGAGTGGTTACTTATCTGCAATGTTTTCTTGCAATACGTGGGAAAACAACCTGACATATATGGTTAAGGGGAAAAGTCACAGGAAACCAGGGAGCTTTATTTATTTGATAAATGTTGCATTTTACAGTAGCAGAGCACATGTTCAGTCCAGGTCTGACAGCTGGAAAAGGGTTTTAAAATGTCTTCCATAAAACCTGGACCGACAAATATTGTTCATAATTTAAGACATCATCCAACAAACACACCTGCTACGTTACGATGCTTCATTTGTTTCACTGATCATAAGAAATCCATGTAGAAGCTAAATCCATGTAGAAGCAAACATCTATTTTGCAAACTATATAGTAAAAATAATACAATGGGAGGAAAAAAGCGACAATGTTAACTACAAGATTAAAAGTTTTGAAACAGATAGTCGATCCAAGGCTCCAAGCATATCTGTTTACTAACATAGTGACAAGGCTTAAAGGGTACTCCAAGGATATATATATATATATATATATATATATATATATATATATATATATAATAGAAAAAAATCCGCAGCACTACTCAGCCTAGTCCATTGATGGTGCCAGCGCTCCAACCTGATCAGGGTTCCTTGTAGTATAGAAAATCCAAAAAGCGCAGCACTCAAATTAAATAAAGTGCATTTATTTGTTCATGTTTCAATACAGCAACGTTTCTGCCCCTATATATATATATATATATATATATATATATATATATATACATATGAATGAATATATATATATATATATATACCACACTACCTGGATATGTAAAACAACCTGCCTGATATGCATGGCTCCTGTGGCCCCTGTTGGCTGCTTGATATTCTTTGCAATCCTTCCCCCATCTCCTAGCAATTGCAGCTCTGCTCTGCTAGCTAGCTCCCTCTCTGAGAGCAGCCCCACCCTTCTGCTCTGTCAACGGAAAGAAATGTAATGTCTGATTGGCTAAGGCTGCACATACCTCCCAGCTAAAGGGAGCATGACTCATCAAGGAAGGGCAGAAACCACATAGTCTGCATCTCTCTGAAGGATTGGGGTTGCTTTCAGAGAGGAATTTGGACAGAGAAAGAGATGATGGCTGGATGATGTCATTCCCTCACTTCATGCATGTTAGTAAAAAATGAAAGAGTGTTAGTAAATGTATTATATTTCTGTTTACTTCCTAGGCCAGAATCTTGTTCACACAGTGGAGTGTGAACGCTGGCTAGAAGTCTATCTGGTGTTATTATTGCAGTCTACTCCTTTTGTGGAGTGGGATGTCCAGTGTGTTCCTGTTCTGTGTCCCACTGTGAATAGTGTTCTATGTTCCTGATCAGTTTAGTGTTTTACATTTTGTTCTTCTGTTCATCCCCTGCAAATTCTGGTTTCTGATGTATACTTATTCCATTCCTTGTCTAGTTCATTTATTCATGTCTGCCGATTCCGGTTTCTGAACTGTTTGTTAGTACACTATATTCTGCCTTGTTTGTGAGTTTATATTCTGTCTGGTATATCTGGTTGTCTGGTAGTTTTCCTGTTCTGTTTCTGGTCTGTGACCGACTATGTATGTTATTTGTTTTTACGCCCACTGCACTTTAGCACAGGTAGGGACTGACACCGTGGTTGTCGATCCGCTGTTTAGGGTGGATGGGCAAGTAGGCAGGAAGAGTGGTTATTAGGTAAAGCTTAGGGCTCACTTCTCCTTGTCCACCCAGTCAGTCATGACAGATGGGCTATGGGTTTAGTTCTTTGGAGTATCCCTTTAACCTTAATGACCAGTTTTCTTTTTTTTTTTTTCTTTTTTTTCTTTTTCTTTTGTTATATTCTAAGAGCAATTACATTTTTTCCCAATCAACATAGCCATATGAGGGTTGGATTTTTTCAGGACAGATTGTTATTTATAATGGCAAAATTTTGAGGTTCACAAAACTTGTTGATGAAATTTTATTAAACAAATGTTAAACAGATCCATAGACCCCCTCCAGATACCAAACAGAGGCCAAAGCTGTGTCATTTTTGCCCTAGTTTGGACATATGGGGCAGGTTCTGCTGGATAAAAGGGTGTGGATCTCCGAGATAGTCTATCGAGTTGGATACTGTAATGCCATATGGTACACATCCATTTACTATGGGACCCTATGTATGATGGATGCCACTGACTGCGATCACTCAAAAGCGTATGTACACATCAGGGACTTCCTGCATCCACAGACGCTGTTTTAACACTGTGTTATACTAGCTTTATTGCAGCTCAGCTGCTTTTTACTTCAATGGAAGTGAACCTGTGGCCCTGGTTTGCCCCCCCCCCCCCCCCCCCCATGTAAATGTACAGGGTACATTCACACGGGCGGGTTTACAGTGAGTTTCCTGCTTCAAGTTTGAGCTGCGGGAAACTCACCGTAATCCCAGTCAGTGCGAATGTACCCTAAAAACATTACACTACACATAATAAAGGGTAAAACACTACATATATATACTCCCTTACACTGTCCCCCCCCCCCCAATAAAAATGAAAAATGTATCGTACGGCAGTGTTTCCAAAACGGAGCCTCCAGCTGTTGCAATACAACAACTCCCACTGACTGTCCAGACATGCTGGGAGTTTAGCAACAGCTGGAGGCACCCTGTTTTGGAATCACTGGCGTAGAATACCCCTATGTTCCCCTATGAAATCCCTAATGTAGTCCTTAAATGTGCATGGCGCTCTCTCACTTTGGAGCCTTGTCGTATTTCAAGGAAACAGTTTAGGGCCACATATGGTGTATCTCCGTACTCGGGAGTAATTGCGTTACAAATTTTGGGGGGCTTTTTACCCATTATGAAAAGGTAAAGTTGGGGTCTACACCAGCATGTTAGTGTAAAAAATAAAAAAAAATTACACTAACATGCTGGGGTTGCCCCATACTTTAAATTTTCACAAGCGGTAAAAGGAAAAAATAGACCCCCAAAATTTGTAACGCAATTTCTCCTGAGTACGGAAATATCCCATATGTGGGCGTAAAATTCTCTGTGAACACACAACAAGGTTCAGGAGTGAGAGCGCACCATGTACATTTGAGGCCTCAGGTGATTTGCACAGGGCTGGCTGATTTTACAGCGGTTCTAACATAAACACAAAGAAATAAATACCCACATGTGACCATTGGGAACTACATCCCTCACGGAACGTAACAAGGGGTATAGTGAGCCTTAACAGCCCACAGGTGTTTGAAGAATTTTCATTAAAGTTGGATGGGAAAAAGAAAAAAAAAATGTTTTTCACTAAAATGCTGGTGTTACCCTAAACTTTTTATTTTCACAAGGTAAAATAGAAAAAAGCCCCCCAAAATTTGTAACCCCATTTCGTCTGAGTTAGAGCATACCCCATATGTGGATGTAAAGTGTCCTGCTGGCGAACTACAATGCTCAGAAGAGCAGGAGCGCCATTGGGCTTTTGGAGAGAAAATTTGTCCGGAATTGAAGGTCACGTGTATTTACAAAGCCCCCATAGTGCCAGAACAATGGAATACATGTGACCCCATTTTAGAATCTACACCCCTCATGGAATGTAAAAAAGGGTGCAGTGAGCATTTACGCCCCACAGGTGTCTGACAGATTTTTGGAACAGTGGTCCGTGAAAATGAAAAACCATTTCAGAAAAATTTGCTTTCCAAAAGACTCCTTCTCTTCAGAGCATTGTAGTTCGCTCGCAGAGCATTTTACGTCCTAACATGAGGTATTTCCATATTCAGAAGAGATGAGGTTACAAATTTTGGGGGGCATTTTCTCCCATTACCCTTTGTAAAAATGGTATATTTGGGGGAAAACTGCACTTTAGTGAAAAAATTTTTTTTTCATTTACACATCCGACTTTAACGAAAAGTCGTTAAACACCTGTGGGGTGCTAAGGCTCACTGTACCCTTTGTTACATTCCTTGAGGGGTGTAGTTTCCAAAATAGCATGCCATGTGTTTTTTTTTTTTTTGCTGATCTGGCATCATAGGGGCTTCCTAAATGTGACATGCCCCCCAAAAACCATTTCAGAAAAACTCACTCTCCAAAATCCCATTGTCGCTCCTTCCCTTCTGAGCCTTGTAGTGCACCCACAGAGCACTTGACATACACATATGAGGTATTTCCTAACTCGAGAGAAATTGGGTTACAAACTTTTTCTGCTATTACCCCTTGTAAAAATTCAAAAACTGGGTCTACAAGAACATGCGAGTGTAAAAAATAAAGATTTTGAATTTTCTCCTTCACATTGCTGCTGTTCCTGTGAAACACCTTAAGGGTTAACAAACTTTCTAAATGTCATTTTGAATACTTTGAGGGGTGCAGTTTTTATAATGGGGTCATTTATGGGTTATTTCTAATATGAAGGCCCTTCAAATCCACTTCAAAACTCCGATTTTGAAATTTTTGTGAAAAAAATTTAACTTTGAGGCCCTCAAATGATGCAAACATAAAGTAGACATATTTTATATTTGATTCAATATGTAATTTATTTGGAATCTCTATTTTCCTTACAAGCAGAGAGCTTCAAAGCTAGAAAAATGCTAAATTTTCCTTTTTTTCAGAAAATTTTGGAATTTTTCACCAAGAAATTAGAATATGTCATGAAAAAATAATCTCAGAATCAGACTGAAAAGTTAAAGCATCCCAGAGTTATAAATGCTTACAGTGACAGTAGTCAGATGTGCAAAAAACGCTCTGGTCCTTAAGGCGAAAATGGGCTTGGTCCTTAAGGGGTTAAACTAAGTTTACACTGTCAAAGAATTACACAGTTTTTATAAATCTAGCCTAATGTCTGTCATTAAGAAAATGTGCACTATTCAAATGTATTTGAAAGGAGTAACATCTTTGGAGCAATACAGGAGAAATATCATTGTTGCTTAATAAGATTTTGTTTTTCATGCAGATTCATAAGGACTGTATTCAAAAAATGACTTAGATTTAATATATTTAATATCGTTATATTCAGAGGAAAGTTATTATGAACAACCTGATTTATCCAATTTCCCTCCTGTTTGATGAAGTGTTTGACAAATGTAATGTTATATGAGTGGAATGATGCCTTGTTCTCTAGGGATCAAAATAAAAAAAATATTGAAATAGAGAAAATTGTTGGACACATTTTTCTTGCAACAGGAGAGAAGAGCATTTTGTTATTTGAGATCTTTCAATATGTTGTTGACCTCTTTATGATACGCTCTGAGATATGCTATACGCAAGTAGATCCAGGACAAGGAAAGTGTGAAGGAGATGGGGAAGATAAAGCAGGACTTTAGATTTGTCTCTGTCACTGAAAAGTTGTTTTGCTTTTTATATGAAATTGGAGAAATTAATTTTTTAAACTTTCTTTCCATTATTGAAATAACGAAATATAATGAGACCGCAGAGGTCGATGTGACTGGCCAGCCTTCACCCCAGCAGAAAACACCAATTATTTCATGACAAACTGTAAAAGAATCTGTGGCCTATACCTATCCAGAAGGCCTGACTTAAATCACTTAATCTTTGCATAGGACTGAAAGGTAAAAAAATAAACATACTGCAATGCCTCTATTAACCCCTTAAGGACCAGGCTCATTTTGGCCTCAAGGACCAGACCAATTTTATTTTTACATTTTCGTTTTTTCCTCCTCGCCTTCTAAAAATCATAACTCTCTTATATTTCCATCCACAGACCCAAATGAGGGCTTGTTTTTTGCGTGACCAATTGTACTTTGTAATTACATCACTTATTTTACCATAAAATGTATGGCCCAAACAAACAAATATTTCTTATGTGGGAAAATTGAAAAGAAAACCGCAATTGAGCAAATTTTGGAAGGTTTTGTTTTCACACTGTACACTTTCCGGTAAAAATGACATGTTTTCTTTATTCTGTGGGTTAATACGATTAAAATGATACCCATGTTATATGCTTTTCTACAATTGTACCGCTGAAAAAAAATCTCAAACCTTTTTAACAAAATTAGCATGTTTGAAATTGCCCTATTTTGACCACCTATAACTTTCAAATTTTTCCGTATATGGGGCGATATGAGGGCTAATTTTTTGCGCCATGATTTTTTATCAGTACCACGTTTGCTTAGGTTTTACTAAAATTTTATAAATTTTTTATACATTTTTTTTGGAATAAAATGTCACAAAAAGCAGCAATTTTGAACTTTTTTTTACCGTTTACGCCGCTCACCGTACGGGATAATTAACAATATATTTTAATAGTTCAGACTTTTAACAAATATGTGTATTAATTATTTTTTTTTTACGCCTTTTTGGTGGTAAAATGGGAAAAACTGAAGTTTTACTTTTTTATTGGGGGAGGGTATTTTTCAAATTTTTTTACTTTTTTATTTTACATTTTTTTTTACTTTTTTTTTTTTTTTTTACGCTTTTTATGTCTGCATAGGGGACTATTCATAGCAATCATTTGATTGCTAATACTGTTCAGTGCTATGTATAGGACATAGCACCGATCAGTATTATCGGTCATCTTCTGCTCTGGTCTGCTCAATCTCAGACCAGAGCAGAAGACCCCGGGAGATGGCCAGATGGATGATCTGGATGCTGGATGATCGGTTCCCCGCGGCAGCGCTGCGGGCGATCCGATCATCCATTCAAAGTACCGCACTGCCGCAGATGCCGTGATTTGTATTGATCACGGCATCTGAGGGGTTAATGGCAGACATCCGCACGATCGCGAATGTCCTCCATTACCGACGGGTCCCTGGCTGCTGATAGCAGCCGGGACCTGACGGGTGTGACGCGAGCACCGCTCCGGTGCTTGCGATCGTGTCAACGCGTAAATGTACGTCATGGTGCGTTAAGTACCACGTCACTATGACATACATTTACGTCCATTGTCATTAAGGGATTAAGATATCCTTTAAAAGCGTTCCTAAAAATTGGCTACACACTTTCAAAGTGTCAGCTAAACATTTTTTCGGCTGGCCGACATCCCCATATAAATAAACGTTGGTTAAGACAAACTTTCATATTCTTCTATAGTCCTCAGCAAGACAGCTCTGGTGATGGCTTATCTCTCCCATACATCTGTCCATAAAATCGAGAGGCTGCTATACACTTAACCCCTTGGGGACTCAGCGTTTTTGCACTTTCGTTTTTTTCCTCCGCACATTTAAAAATCATAACTCTTTCAATTTTGCACCTACAGACCCATACGATGGCTTATTTTTTGCACCACCAATTCTACTTTGTAATGACATGAGTCATTTTACCCAAAAAACTACGGTGAAACAAAAAAAAAAATCATAGTGCGACGAAATTGAAGAAAAAACGCCATTTTGTAAATTTTGGAGGCTTTTGTTTCTACGGAGTACATTTTTAGTTAAAAAATGTCACCTTATCTTTATTCTGTAGGTCCATATGATTAAAATGATACCCTACTTTTACAGGTTTGATTTAGTATTACTTCTGAAAAAAATCCTAACTACATGACCGTGCTGTTTAATTAACAATATATTTTTATAGTTCGGACATTTACGCACGCGGCGATACCACATATGTTTATATTTATTTTTATTTACATGTTTTTTTTATGGGAAAAGGGGGGGTGATTTGAACTTTTATTAGTGAATGGGTTAAATCCCATTTATTAACTCTATTTTTACACTTTTTTTTTGTAATGTTATAGCCCCCATAGGGGGCTATAACATGCAGTACATTGATTGCCAGCACTGTTCAATGCAAAGCCATTGCATTGCATTGATCAGTGTTATTGGCAGTTATTTGCTCAAGCCTGGATCTCAGGCTTGGAGCAATTAATCGGCAATCGGACGTGTTGGAGGCAGGTAAAGGACCCTCCACTTGCGTCCTAGCTGATCAGGACATCGCAATTTCACTACAATGGTCCCGATCAGCCCGACTGAGCTGCCGGGAATGCTTTTTTTTACAGTTTAGACGCGGCAATCAACTTTGAACGCACGTACAGGTTCGCTCTGAGTCCCCAAGAGGTTAAGTCAATGGTGTACAGGCTGTAAAATTAGACATGGACAAGCCGGGAATCTGTCTTCCACTTAATTGATGCATCAACTCATGATGCGTCAACTCATGGTAAACCTCATTTCAAATGGAAATCGTCATGTGAGATGCAGTGGTTTTGCAAGGCTAAGCAGCACACTGTCTTCGGATAGAAATACTTTAAGGGTATTAATGCATATTTTCTGCGGCAGATCAGTTGTAGCAAATTTTGCTTCCCACTAAAGTCAATGGGCAGCAAGATCTGCTGAAGAATATCTGCAGCAGATCTGCAGCCAGAAATAAGCATGTGTGAACGTACCCTTAAGTTAATTTTGCCTCTATAGAACAAACTGGTAAATATAGCACTGATAGATGCAGTCATAGGCAGAATACACAACCATCCAGTCAATTGACTGACTAGAGGAGTTCTTCTAACTCTTCTACTTCATTGAGCCTAGAACACCTTGATGCTTCTTCCAGCAGTGAAGACATGATAGTGTATGGACTGCTGGTTTGCAGTCCAGTCATCTTACTGTCCTCAAAGTTTCATCACTTCTCCCCAATCCTAGTCCAACAATCCCCATCCCCCCCCCCCCCCCCCCCCCGAATAATTGTGCCAGGCAGATATTTCCCTAGGCCAATAATAGGACCAACATAGTTCCCAAAATAACAGTGCCTCACACACAGTGCCACCAAAATAATTGTGACTTACCAGTGTACCTGATGTGTACCCAAAAAATAACTGTCAACAGGTGTGGCCCCACAGTAAGTTTTGCTACACATAATGCTTCAAACCTCAATGCTGGCAAAGAGATAGTGCCATGACAGTAATAAAGGTACCAACAATAACTGTGCCAGGCAGATAATGAACCTGACTATAATGATGTCACAAGCTCACAATGTTGTCCCCAACAGTCCATTCTCCCATGCTGTCCACCAAAATAAGTGTGCCATATGTAGTTTTCTCCATAATGCCAAGCCAAATTTTCCCAACTGTAATGGCAAAAATGTCCTCCAAATAAATGTACTGAGAATAGTGTTCCTATAGTGCCCCAAATACTATCTAATACTCTGAAGACAGGAACTCCGGTGTATGTGGATCCGCTGGACCTGTGTGGCAGATGACTCGGACCGTACCAGGGAGTGGAGTCTAAGGTGCCACTGGTCTTCACCAGAGCCCGCCGCAAAGCAGGATGGGATTGCAGCTGCAGGCGACACCCAGGTCGCTACCCCTGGCACGGCTCGACCACACCGGCGGCTGAGGAGATGCAAGGCACAGTAGGGATGAGGCAACTCATAGTCTGGATAGCAGTAGGTCAGGGCAGGCGGCACAGTAGCGTAGTCAGGACGTAGCAGAAGTTCGGTAGGCAGGCGGCAGAGGAGCAAGGTCAAGTCACAAGAGCAGGAGATCTGGTACACAGCAAGGCAATACAATGGAACGCTTTCTCTAGGGCACAAGGCAACAAAGATCTGGCAGAGAACTGAGGAGGGTGGAGGAATTTATAAACAAGCCACAGGTGGTTACACTAATGAGCGTACTGGCCCTTTAAATCTTAAAGCTCCGGTGTGCTTATGAGAGGTGGAGGCAGAGGCAGGAGAAACACCTGGAGAATGACGGACTGTGGCTCGCATGCTGTCACGTCCTGCGATGCGAGTCCCAGCACCGTCGGCAGCAGAAGGTAAGGGGACCATGTGCTTACGGCCAGCATGTGAGGCCTGAGCGCATAGTGTAACACACTATAAGTGCCAACACAGTGCCACCAAAGAAATTGTGGCAGGGCACCGCCGTAGAACATAGCTGCATGATGCCAGTAGTAACAGCACCCATTGTTCCCCAAAATAGCTTTATATAGGTCCACTATGAAGCCCTCAACATTAATATTGCATCCGAATGCTGGCCAGTGGAGTACCCCTTTAAGGATTTAGTGTTCACAAGTAAAGTTCCTAAAGCCATGGACATCAAAGGGAAAAAAAGTTAACACTAATCTTTACCTGTTCACATATCCTACTTAGCAAGTCAGGTTACAGAAGCCAATAGTATCTAACCCCTACTTCAGTTTTCAACTTCTAAAGGTGACAAATAAAGTTGGATAGGGCACAGATCTGAAGTATTGGGCCAAAAACATGGGGAATAAGCCCCTGGTGAAACAACCACTTCAGGAGCTCATTGTAAGTGATATAAAAACTATTGCATCCTGTTTCTTATCCCACCTGCACAATCAAATTGATATATTTTCAATGACCACACTTATATCACAATGCAGTCCCTCCATTCATTTCAGTGTTCATACAGCATTACTGCAGTCCTCAATCAGCAGCATACAGCCGCAGTGATATCACCAGTTCATGATAACTGACCAATTTTCCAGTTACGTGTAAGCTAAGTGAATTCATATGTTTGCTAATTGACTGTTTCTACAATCCAGTGTGTCTAGGGTTTATAATGTGTAAAACCTCAACACTATGTTACTTCTACATATACAAACTTTACAACTTTACAAGAGATTTAGGATAATTCTGTGACATGGGGTATTGTTGTATACTGTATGTCCTCCTTATCACCCTGGTCACGTTTGGTAATGTAGAATATGCATGTCTTATAAGGAGGATGAATACACTCACAGATCTTGATGTCTTGGTTCTGCATACTTTCAAGGTAATTTAGTGATGCTCCCCAGAACTGTCATTTTCAGACTAGGCTATTTTACTGAAGATTAGCAGCTCTCAATCTGAGCAGATGTGAAAGGGAATATTTCGTAAGGAATAAAACAACATTTCCATGTAAGGAAAATAAAATCATCTATAATGATTAATTCCAGAGGCATCCATCTTGTCTTAAGCTGTAAACTATTTAATACCCATTACCTTGGGATCGCTGTAGTCTCCCATATAGGTAACAGATGCTTGATTTCGGGTGACTTTCAAGCACTAATGGATACTCTTGATAGGGGTAGTCAACTAACTACTCTTATACACATAACTATGCATTGTGACACATACTATCGTTTGACAGCTTAAGTATACATATACCTCTGTTTTGTTTTAACTAAATGAGTTCAGAATTCTGTTGTGATCAGCTTTGACTTGAAGCTCTTTAAGGGAATGTGTCACCATTTACATTTTTAAATAAATAAAATTATTTGATCAAGATAAAGCATTTCATTTATGTATTTAGTTTTAGGACAATGTAGTTTTACTAATGGTATTTGTTAATAAAGTGTGTACTGGGGGCTGCCATTACTGTAGCCTCTTTGTGGTGTGTTACTTCACAACACTTACACAGTTGCTTTATGGCAGGCACAGGGCATAAGAAAGTTAAGACTGAGAGTATCTCATAGAAAAGCATGGACTACTTACTGCACATGTACCAAGCACAGGCAAGGTGAAATGAAAGGGGGAGCCAGCACCATTTCCTTGAAGTCCCTCAAGAGACATCTAGTCTGTTCTTTACCACTCTTCAGACACCAACAAAATGGTGACAGTGGAATTGAAAACTACAAAACCCCCTCCCCCTATACTTTTGCACATAGACAGAGGAGGAAGGTAAACTGGCAAGGTCTAGTTTGCAGCAGCCAGACAAGTTGCTTGCTTTCACCAGATTCCTCATGTTAGCTCCCTCCGCTGGTCAACAGTGGGAGATATGACAAGTTATTATTTATTTTTTCATTTTTTGTGACAAGTAAAAAATAAATAAAAAAAAATTCCAAAAATATTAAAAAAATGGGAAAAAATGATCTAACCTCTAAAAAAAATAATAATCACATTTGATGACATGTTCTCTATAAGCTGTTGGTGTAAAAAAAAAATCAAGATTGCTTTGCTTAAATGGGTATTCCATGATATTCTTTTCTTTAGCCTTTGAGCCCATGATGCCAAGGTCTATGTTACGCCGAGCGCTCCGGGTCCCCGCTCCTCCCCGGAGCGCTCGCTTCTCTCTCGCTACCGCAGCGCTCCGGGCAGCTCCACTGACCCGGTGCGCTGCGATACCGTCTCCAGCCGGGATGCGATTCGCGATGCGGGTAGCGCCCGCTCGCGATGCGCATCCCGGCTCCCGTACCTGACTCGCTCTCCGTCCGTCCTGTCCCGGCGCGCGCGGCCCCGCTCCCTAGGGCGCGCGCGCGCCGGGTCTCTGCGATTTAAAGGGCCACTGCGCCGCTGATTGGCGCAGTGGTTCCAATTAGTGTGTTCACCTGTGCACTCCCTATTTATACCTCACTTCCCCTTCACTCCCTCGCCGGATCTTGTTGCCATTGTGCCAGTGAAAGCGTTTCCTTGTGTGTTCCTAGCCTGTGTTCCAGACCCCCTGCCGTTGCCCCCGACTACGATCCTTGCTGCCTGCCCCGACCTTCTGCTACGTCCGACCTTGCTTCTGTCTACTCCCTTGTACCGCGCCTATCTTCAGCAGTCAGAGAGGTTGAGCCGTTGCTAGTGGATACGACCTGGTCACTACCGCCGCAGCAAGACCATCCCGCTTTGCGGCGGGCTCTGGTGAAAACCAGTAGTGACTTAGAACCGATCCACTAGCACGGTCCACGCCAATCCCTCTCTGGCACAGAGGATCCACTACCTGCTTGCCGGCATCGTGACAGTAGATCCGGCGACGGATCCCGCTGAAGTTCCTCTGCCAGTTGTCGCCGACCTCACCACGGTGGTCGCCCAGCAGTCACAACAGATAGCGCAACAAGGCCAACAGCTGTCTCAACTGACCGTGATGCTACAGCAGCTACTACCACAGCTTCAGCAATCATCTCCTCCGCCAGCTCCTGCACCTCCTCCGCAGCGAGTGGCCGCTTCTGGTCTACGACTATCCTTGCCGGATAAATTTGATGGGGACTCTAAATTCTGCCGTGGCTTTCTTTCCCAATGTTCCCTGCACTTGGAGATGATGTCGGACCAGTTTCCTACTGAAAGGTCTAAGGTGGCTTTCGTAGTCAGCCTTCTGTCTGGAAAAGCTCTGTCATGGGCCACACCGCTCTGGGACCGCAATGACCCCGTCACTGCCTCTATACACTCCTTCTTCTCGGAAATTCGAAGTGTCTTTGAGGAACCTGCCCGAGCCTCTTCTGCTGAGACTGCCCTGTTGAACCTGGTCCAGGGTAATTCTTCCGTTGGCGAGTACGCCGTACAATTCCGTACTCTTGCTTCAGAATTATCCTGGAATAATGAGGCCCTCTGCGCGACCTTTAAAAAAGGCCTATCCAGCAACATTAAAGATGTTCTGGCCGCACGAGAAATCCCTGCTAACCTACATGAACTCATCCATCTTGCCACTCGCATTGACATGCGTTTTTCCGAAAGGCGTCAGGAGCTCCGCCAGGATATGGACTTTGTTCGCACAAGGCGTTTTTTCTCCCCGGCTCCTCTCTCCTCTGGTCCCCTGCAATCCGTTCCTGTGCCTCCCGCCGTGGAGGCTATGCAGGTCGACCGGTCTCGCCTGACACCTCAAGAGAGGACACGACGCCGCATGGAGAATCTCTGCCTGTACTGTGCCAGTACCGAACACTTCCTGAAGGATTGTCCTATCCGTCCTCCCCGCCTGGAAAGACGTACGCTGACTCCGCACAAAGGTGAGACAGTCCTTGATGTCTACTCTGCTTCTCCACGTCTTACTGTGCCTGTGCGGATATCTGCCTCTGCCTTCTCCTTCTCTACTATGGCCTTCTTGGATTCCGGATCTGCAGGAAATTTTATTTTGGCCTCTCTCATCAACAGGTTCAACATCCCAGTGACCAGTCTCGCCAGACCCCTCTACATCAATTGTGTAAACAATGAAAGATTGGACTGTACCATACGTTTCCGCACGGAGCCCCTTCTAATGTGCATCGGACCTCATCACGAGAAGATTGAATTTTTGGTCCTCCCCAATTGCACTTCCGAAATCCTCCTTGGACTACCCTGGCTTCAACTCCATTCCCCAACCCTGGATTGGTCCTCTGGGGAGATCAAGAGTTGGGAGCCCTCTTGTTTCAAGGACTGCCTAAAACCGGTTCCCAGTACCCCTTGCCGTGACTCTGTGGTTCCCCCTGTAACCGGTCTCCCTAAGGCCTATATGGACTTTGCGGATGTTTTTTGCAAAAAACAAGCTGAGACTCTACCTCCTCACAGGCCTTATGATTGTCCTATTGACCTCCTCCCGGGCACTACTCCACCCCGGGGCAGAATCTATCCTCTGTCCGCCCCAGAGACTCTTGCTATGTCGGAGTACATCCAGGAAAATTTAAAAAAAGGCTTTATCCGTAAATCCTCCTCTCCTGCCGGAGCCGGATTTTTCTTTGTGTCCAAAAAAGATGGCTCTCTACGTCCTTGCATTGACTACCGCGGTCTTAATAAAATCACGGTAAAGAACCGCTACCCCCTACCCCTCATCTCTGAACTCTTTGATCGCCTCCAAGGTGCCCACATCTTTACCAAACTGGACTTAAGAGGTGCTTATAATCTCATCCGCATCAGAGAGGGGGATGAATGGAAAACGGCATTTAACACTAGAGATGGACACTTTGAGTATCTGGTCATGCCCTTTGGCCTGTGCAACGCCCCTGCCGTCTTCCAAGACTTTGTTAATGAAATTTTTCGTGATCTCTTATACTCCTGTGTTGTTGTATATCTGGACGATATCCTGATTTTTTCTGCCAATCTAGAAGAACACCG
The DNA here is from genome assembly GCF_029499605.1 of Hyla sarda. Classification (NCBI taxonomy): domain Eukaryota; kingdom Metazoa; phylum Chordata; class Amphibia; order Anura; family Hylidae; genus Hyla; species Hyla sarda. Next base: position 382,903,924 of record NC_079190.1, on the reverse strand, counting down.
CCAGCATGTCCGTATGGTTCTTCAGAGACTTCGTGACAATCAACTTTATGCCAAGATAGAGAAATGTCTGTTTGAATGCCAATCTCTTCCTTTCCTAGGATACTTGGTCTCTGGCCAGGGACTACAAATGGATCCAGACAAACTCTCTGCCGTCTTAGATTGGCCACGCCCCTCCGGACTCCGTGCTATCCAACGTTTTTTGGGGTTCGCCAATTATTACAGGCAATTTATTCCACATTTTTCTACCGTTGTGGCCCCTATCGTGGCTTTAACCAAAAAAAATGCCAATCCCAAGTCTTGGCCTCCTCAAGCGGAAGACGCCTTTAAACGGCTCAAGTCTGCCTTTTCTTCGGCTCCCGTGCTCTCCAGACCTGACCCATCTAAACCCTTCCTATTGGAGGTTGATGCCTCCTCTGTAGGAGCTGGAGCGGTCCTTCTACAAAAAAATTCTTCCGGGCATGCTGTTACGTGTGGTTTTTTTTCTAGGACCTTCTCTCCGGCGGAGAGGAACTACTCCATCGGGGATCGAGAGCTTCTAGCCATTAAATTAGCACTTGAGGAATGGAGGCATCTGCTGGAGGGATCAAGATTTCCAGTTATTATTTACACCGATCACAAGAACCTCTCCTATCTCCAGTCTGCCCAACGGCTGAATCCTCGCCAGGCCAGGTGGTCTCTGTTCTTTGCCCGATTTAATTTTGAAATTCACTTTCGGCCTGCCGATTAGAACATTAGGGCCGATGCTCTCTCTCGTTCCTCGGATGCCTCGGAAGTTGAACTCTCTCCGCAACACATCATTCCTCCTGACTGCCTGATTTCCACTTCTCCAGCCTCCATCAGGCAAACTCCTCCAGGAAAGACCTTCGTCTCTCCACGCCAACGCCTCGGAATCCTCAAATGGGGTCACTCCTCCCATCTCGCAGGTCATGCAGGCATCAAGAAATCTGTGCAACTCATCTCTCGCTTCTATTGGTGGCCGACTCTGGAGACGGATGTCGTGGACTTTGTGCGAGCCTGCACTGTCTGTGCCCGGGATAAGACTCCTCGCCAGAAGCCCGCTGGTTTTCTTCATCCTCTGCCTGTCCCCGAACAGCCTTGGTCTCTGATTGGTATGGATTTTATTACAGACCTACCCCCATCCCGTGGCAACACTGTTGTTTGGGTGGTCGTTGATCGATTCTCCAAGATGGCACATTTCATCCCTCTTCCTGGTCTTCCTTCAGCGCCTCAGTTGGCTAAACAATTTTTTGTACACATTTTTCGTCTTCACGGGTTGCCCACACAGATAGTCTCGGATAGAGGCGTCCAATTCGTGTCAAAATTCTGGAGGGCTCTCTGTAAACAACTCAAGATTAAATTAAACTTTTCTTCTGCATATCATCCTCAATCCAATGGACAAGTAGAAAGAATTAACCAGGTCTTGGGTGATTATTTACGACATTTTGTTTCCTCCCGCCAGGATGATTGGGCAGATCTTCTACCATGGGCCGAATTCTCGTATAACTTTAGAGTCTCTGAATCTTCCTCCAAATCCCCATTTTTCGTGGTGTACGGCCGTCACCCTCTTCCCCCCCTCCCTACTCCCTTGCCCTCTGGTTTGCCCGCTGTAGATGAAGTGACTCGTGATCTTTCCACCATATGGAAAGAGACCCAAGATTCTCTTTTACAGGCTTCATCTCGCATGAAAAAGTTTGCCGATAAGAAAAGAAGAGCTCCCCCCATTTTTGCTCCCGGAGACAAGGTATGGCTCTCCGCTAAATATGTCCGCTTTCGTGTCCCCAGTTACAAACTGGGTCCACGCTATCTTGGTCCTTTCAAAGTCTTGTGCCAAATTAATCCTGTCTCTTACAAACTTCTTCTTCCTCCTTCTCTCCGTATTCCTAATGCCTTTCATGTCTCTCTTCTTAAACCACTCATCATCAACCGTTTCTCTCCCAAATTAGTTTCTCCCACTCCTGTCTCCGGTTCTTCTGACGTCTTCTCAGTGAAAGAGATACTGGCCTCCAAGACGGTCAGAGGAAAAAGGTTCTTTTTGGTGGATTGGGAGGGCTGTGGACCTGAAGAGAGATCCTGGGAACCTGAGGACAACATCCTAGACAAAAGTCTGCTCCTCAGGTTCTCAGGCTCTAAGAAGAGGGGGAGACCCAAGGGGGGGGTACTGTTACGCCGAGCGCTCCGGGTCCCCGCTCCTCCCCGGAGCGCTCGCTTCTCTCTTGCTACCGCAGCGCTCCGGGCAGCTCCACTGACCCGGTGCGCTGCGATACCGTCTCCAGCCGGGATGCGATTCGCGATGCGGGTAGCGCCCGCTCGCGATGCGCATCCCGGCTCCCGTACCTGACTCGCTCTCCGTCCGTCCTGTCCCGGCGCGCGCGGCCCCGCTCCCTAGGGCGCGCGCGCGCCGGGTCTCTGCGATTTAAAGGGCCACTGCGGCGCTGATTGGCGCAGTGGTTCCAATTAGTGTGTTCACCTGTGCACTCCCTATTTATACCTCACTTCCCCTTCACTCCCTCGCCGGATCTTGTTGCCATTGTGCCAGTGAAAGCGTTTCCTTGTGTGTTCCTAGCCTGTGTTCCAGACCCCCTGCCGTTGCCCCCGACTACGATCCTTGCTGCCTGCCCCGACCTTCTGCTACGTCCGACCTTGCTTCTGTCTACTCCCTTGTACCACGCCTATCTTCAGCAGTCAGAGAGGTTGAGCCGTTGCTAGTGGATACGACCTGGTCACTACCGCCGCAGCAAGACCATCCCGCTTTGCGGCGGGCTCTGGTGAAAACCAGTAGTGACTTAGAACCGATCCACTAGCATGGTCCACGCCAATCTCTCTCTGGCACAGAGGATCCACTACCTGCTTGCCTGCATCGTGACAGTCTAATACTGTGTGATATGCTTCTATTACCTCCATGCCCTGCTTTGTCTTGTTTTCATGCACAGGACCCACACCCAGGGCTGTAGTTTAAATCTTATGATTTTACTATCTTTCCCAGCATTTCATGTTCCCAGAGGCAATATGTCATATGTCACATGATCTCAATGGGGCATGGCTATGCTGCAGTGGGTGGGTGGATTGCATTACTTCAATAAAGCCCACTGGAGCATATCCACACTCCCCTACAGACCATGTGACTTACGGTATAGTATATTGGGGGAGATTTGTCAAAACTTGTCCAGAGGAAAAGTTGCTGAGTTTCCCATAGCAACCAATCAGATCGCTTCTTTCATTTTTAAAAGGCCTTTCAAAAATGAAAGAAGCGATCTGATTGGTTGCTACGGGCAACTTAGCAACTTTTCCTCTGGACAGGTTTTGATAAATCTCCCCCATTATCTCTGCCTGCATGGAATAGTAGGAAAGGTCAACGACAACAGTAAAATGAAAAAACTTCTGGGTGTGGGTCTCATGCAAGAAAACTGGACAAAGTGGCGCATGAAGGAAATTGAAGCATATTAAACAGTATTATAACTTGGCATCATGAGCTTGAAGGCTGAAGACATTTTTTTGGGAATATCTCTTTAATTCTGTGACTTTATAGGGGATTTGGAGGTCTGTTGAGAAAAACCGAGCTCCAATCACTATGAAGACAGGGGGGGGGGGGGGAGAGAGTTATCAAAACGTGTCCAGAGAAAAAGTTACCATAGTAACCAATCAGATTGCTTCTTTCTTTTGGCAAAGGCCTTGGTAAAAATGAAAGAAGCAATCTGATTGGTTGCTATGAGCAACTCAGCAACTTTTCTTCTGGACAGGTTTTGATAAATCTCCCCCAGGTTCCGGTCCTAACCGCTTACCTCTTCCTGGTCTCCTCTTACCACAAGCAAGTACCTGCTCTGTTGGTCAAAAAATGGAGGCTCTTAGTGCACTTTTTGAACAAAACGTGTCCCCCATGCATCATGCGGAGGTGGCCTCTTGTCGGATGGGACCCTAACATGCTTAATCCACTCACCTCTGCTGGGCAAACAGCCTCTGACTGGGTGATATGCAGGATCCACTATCAATTTAAAAAACCTCCTGTGAAACACGGAGGGGTGTTCGGCTAGAGAGGGTGCCACTCCCCCTAACTTGCAAAGCAAAAGCAGAAAAAAAGAAAAATAGCCAGCACAACTAATACATGGGTGCACGCTGCTGTGGCAAATACAATAAGTATACAAAAAAGAAGGTTGCAGCAGCACTCTTGGTCAAAAATTTAGGCACTAAGCGCACTTTTGGATAAAAATGAACAACAGCGTGCACCTGTGTATTAGGTAGTTGTACTGGCTATTTTTCTTTTTTGTGTTTTTGCTATGCAAGTTAGGGGGAGTGGCATCCTCTGTAGCCGTGCACCCCTCCCTATTCACAGGAGGTTTTTTAAATTGATAGTGGATCCTGCATGTCACCCAGTCAGAGGCTATGTGCTCAGCAGAGGGGAGTGTTATGAGTGTTAGGATCCCATCCAACAAGAGGCCACCTCCGCATGGTGGATGGGGGACACGTTTTGATCAAAAAATGCGCTAAGACTCTCCATATTTTTTGACCAAGAGTGCTGCTGCAACCTTCCTTTTTGTATTCTTTGTATTTGCCAAAGCAGCGTGCAACCGTGTATTAGGTAATTGTACTGGCTATTTTTTTTTTGTGTTTTTTCTTTGCAAGTGCCTGCTCTGCCAATCACTGCCTAGGGTTGTAACTGATGCAACCTTGTGTGAAAAATTGGTGGACAGAACAACTGCATAAACAGGCTGGACATTAGCGGGAGACCTGACTGAGGTCACAGAGTATGAGGACTTAAAAACATTGCTGAGCATCAATAAATGGTCAAAATTGTATTGCTGACTTTCCAGAGTGATGATCTAGAGTCAGAAAAGTCCGCAGAACTTGTGATACTGTGGAGATGTACTTTCCAGCTGATATCCAGGCTGTTTATATGAATACTACTACCCATGCCCTCCTTGGCCAGGATTCTGTGATGAACCTGTGCTTTAAAAAAATATGTTTAGCATAAAAACTCAATTAAAAAAATTTAAAATATTAATTTTTGATGGCATATTTCCTAAGATTGTCAACGTTCGATTTTAAAGCAAACCATTTCTCAACCAACCAGTACCTGGGAGATCTAACATTAATGTTATAAGCTTGTTACAGCCTTTATGATTCCCTATATTTATTATTAGGGCACTATGTTTCCCTATGTAAAAGTTTGCAAGAACCCTTCAACTATTGCAAAAAAATCTGACTGTGACCCACTTATTTTCCCATAGGAAAACATTAAAATCACCAACATGTTACTTTAATGCCTTTATTTTCCTATGAATTGCGGGTGACTCCAAGTCCGAGAAGCCCTAGCATAAGACCTAACTTTATCCAATTACAGCACATGGGAATTGTTGCCAACAATTGCTTGTAAATGTTAATGGCTGTGTATGTAATGATATCATAACGACAATTATGTAAGGTGTGATTAAAGGGGTATCCCAGCCAAAGGACTCTAACTGTCTGTAATGTTTCAGCCACTTTATTGGCAGTTTTTATATGCCACAATACAGAGTTGGCTTTAATGGTGCAATGGGTTATAGTTGTTACCACTAGACACTAAGAGGTTTTGGATCAAAGCTGCACATTATTCTGCCTGTAATATAAAGTCTATCTACATTTTAGAATATTACTATTTATTAAACTTTAAATCAAGGTAAAATATGTATAAAACAGTTTACATGAAGACATCTCTGCAGGGAAATAATCACCACGATAAATGTGTTGAATGTAGGCTGTGGATTGTTATGACTTGAATCTGAAATGTTTCTCTTTTTTCACAGTATTATTTCATCATTTAATCCTATTTAAAATAAATTATGTAAGTGTTGTGTTAATGGAGTGATGATCTACTGAACTTACATAGTGCTGAAATGACAGTGATAACAGAAGAGGAGCAAGGTTCAGGAGTTAATGTTCTGGGTGGTGATCATAGAATATCTTCCATGTCGCGTCAGAAGCTTCCTGAAGAATATGTTTATATACTGGAGCGCATCCGAGAACTGAGTAGAGATACTAGAAAGGCAAGTATGTGAACACTTCTCCTATGACTGTCTTGTGTCTGCTTATTGGACTCTATCATGACCTTAGCGGGCAGATTTTGTATGGGTTGACAACAAACTAATAAGTAGCAAATGTAAAAATATCTGGTGTTGAAACCTACATGGGGGCCCAGAAGCTTCAAGCTGTGTCTGATCTCAAATAATACTGGGAAGCATTTTTCCAAATTATCATCATTTAGATAACCCTTGAATATCCAGTGGCAATTTCCTTTGCATAATGACTAAGACCATTCTTTGATTCATTTGGGAAACATGGATAGGACATTTTGGATTTCAAATAGTTTGACACTAAACCTCCCAAGAAATTATTGATGACTGAAATGGTATTTTACAGTAAGAACAGGATGAATGGCGGCAAGAAAACTCTTGAGCTTCTACTCTTGGGAAGAAGCTCAAGAGTTTTCTGTCCATTGTGTATCCTGTTCTTACTATAAAATATCATTTCAGCCATCGAGAATAGGCAAATTCATGGTGGAGTAGAGGGTAGGGTTATATTTATGCTTATACAGTAGCACAGTGTTGGTACCAAATCTGGGACTGTTGGATATGCCAACATCAGTCTATATAAAGACCCATGAGCCCATGCCACCACCCTGGGCATAGATCTATAATTGTGGCTCATTTTCAGTAACATTTTCTTTTGCATATTTGCTTTCTAGAACACTTTCCCACAGTCATTAATTTTTATTATTCCACAAAGGACCAGTCATGTTAATGTGCTGTCTGAGGCGTCAACTGAAATCATGCCCTTCTGGTCTATAAATACATATGATCATTAGTGAAGTGTGAATATTTAAATAGAAATTGAATTTGTATTCCTTATCAAAATAAGTTATCATGTTTCATAATTTTTTTTACATTTGACACAGGGGGAAAGAAAATAGAAAGAAAAAAAAATGTTATGAACATAACCCTGAAGAAAAAACATGTTAAGCAAATGTAAAATTATATCATGGCGATAAAATGTCCATTCATTAGCACATGCTTAGAATTGGGCAATGGTTCCTGCACAGTGCTTGAATCATACGGCTTAGCATTGTTAACAACAGCTGAGTTGTGTTTCACTTAACAATTATATATCACTGAGATAATGTGGCTTCTTCTAGGCTGCTGCCCTAATGAGTCATAGCGTCGCTAGTTTTGCCGTCTGTTTTAGGCCAACAAACTAACTCTGCCCGTCCCTCATTGGGAGAATTTTCCATAGCAGCTGAAAGCCCAAACCAGCTCACAGCTATCAAACAATCAGGTAATTGGGCACCCTGGGACCTATACGAGGCCATGTTCCCTCCCTTCACTCCCATTGTCTCCATAGTATACCGTGATGTCACACACTCATTACGAGGGAGAAATGGAGGGAGACATTTATACTTTTTGCTCTATTAATTTAAGCCGGACAAAAATCCACACACTCCAGAGAGACTTTGGATTGTTGATCTTGAGCAGCAGGCTAAAGAAATAGAGTACATCCTAAAACTGGTCAGTGGGGTCAAGGCTATTTTTCAGAGCTTTCATGAGTTTTACTAATGCTAAATACATCAATATATTTAACTTTATCAAAAAATAAATAATTCATAATAACAATAATAAGGCACAATGCAAAGAACACATCATTAAATGGGCACTGTCAAATTCAAAAACTTTTTATATATTGTACACCTTGGCAAAACATCAACCTTCATAATATACTTCATAAGAAAGTTTTATAAATTTTTATAGAAATCATGGCTTTGTCCAAGCTGAAGCACAGGCATGAACAAAGTCCAGTAAGTGAGGGTGGGCTAGCACTGGGCTGTGTCTGACAGGACAGGAGAGAGCACAGAGGAGTCCTATCAGACAGGAGAGAGCACAGAGGAGTCCTATTAGACAGGAGAGAGCACAGATAAGTACTATCAGACAGAAGAGAGCACAGAGGAGTGCTATCAGACAGGAGAGAGCACAGAGGAGTACTATCAGACAGGAGAGAGCACAGATAAGTACTATCAGACAGGAGAGAGCACAAAGGAGTGCTATCAGATAGGTGAGAGCACAGAGGAGTACTATCAGACAGGAGAGAACACAGAGGAGTCCTATCAGACAGGAGGGAACACAGAGGAGTATTATCAGACAGGAGAGAACACAGAGGAGTCCTATCAGACAGGAAAGAACACAGTGGAGTACTATCAGACAGGAGAAAGCACAGAGGAGTACTATAAGACAGGAGAGAGCACAGAGGAGTACTATCAGACAGGAGAGAGTACAGAGGTGTACTCTCAGACAGGAGAGAGCACAGAGAAGTACTACCAGACAGGAGAGAGCACAGAGGAGTGCTATCAGATAGGAGAGAGCACAGAGGAGTACTATCAGACAGGTGAGAGCACAGAGGAGTACTATCAGACAGGAGAGAGCACAGAGAAGTACTATCAGACAGGAAAGAACACAGAGGAGTACTATCAGACAGAAGAGAGCACAGAGGAGTACTATCAGACAGGAGAGAGCCCAGAGGAGTCCTATCAGACAGGAGAGAGCACAGGGTAGTACTATCAGACAGGAGAGAGCACAGAGGAGTACTATCAGACAGGAGATAGCACAGAGGAGTACTATCTGACAGGAGAGAGCACAGAGTAGTACTATGAGACCGGAGAGAGCACAGAGGAGTCCTATCGGACAGGAGAGAGCACAGAGGAGTCCTATCAGACAGGAGAGCGCACAGAGGAGTCCTTTCAGATAGGAGAGAGCACAGAGGTGTGCTATCAGACAGGAGAGAGCACAGAGGAGTACTATCAAACAGGAGAGAGCACAGAGGAGTGCTTTCAGATAGGAGAGAGCACAGAGGAGTACTATCAGACAGGAGTGAGCACAGAGGAGTAATATCAGACAGGAGAGAGCAAAGAGGAGTAATATCAGACAGGAGAGAGCACAGAGGAGTCCTGTCAGACAGGAGAGAGCACATAGGAGTCCTATCAGACAGGAGAGAGCACAGAGGAGTACTATCAGACAGGAGAGAGCACAGAGGAGTACTATCAGACAGGAGAGAGCACAGAGGAGTACTATCAGACTGGAGAGAGCACAGAGGAGTACTATCGGACAGGAGAGAGCACAGAGGAGTACTAACAGACAGGAGAGAGCACAAAGGAGTACTATCAGATAGGAGAGAGAGCACAGAGGAGTACTATATGACAGGAGAGAGCACAGAGGAGTACTATGAGACTGGAGAGAGCACAGAGGAGTGCTAGCCCACCCTCACTTACTGGACTTTGTCCATGCCTGTGCTTCAGCTTGGACAAAGCCATGATTTTATAAACCATGATTTCTATAAAAAGTAAATCAAATTTCTTATTAAATATATTAGAAAGGTTAATGGTTTGCCAGGATGTACAACATATCAAACATTTTTGTATCTGACAGTGCCCATTTAAGGGGTTTATCTCAGAATCACAACATATCACCTATGGAAAGGAGGGACTTTGTAAATTACTTCTATTACAAAATCTTAACCCTTCCAGTACTTATCAGCTGTTGTATACTACAGAGGAAGTTATTTTCTTTTTTAATTTAATTTCTGTCTGACCACAGTGCTCTCTGCTGACACCTCTGTCTATTTAGGAACTGTCCAAAGTAGGAGAAAATCCCCATAGCACACCTATCCTGCTCCGGACATTTCCTAAAATGGACAGAGGGGTCAGCAGAGAGCACTGTAGTCAGACAGAAAGGAAATAAAAAAAAATAAAGAGCTTCCTCTGGAGCGTTCAGCAGCTAATAAATACTGGAAGGATTAAGATTTTTTAATTGAAGTAATTTACAAATCTGTTTAACATCAAGGAAAACAGAGAGGAGGAGAATAGAGAGCCAGGTACTCTACCTAGGAAAGGGCATTTGGTTGGACTGGCCATGTGTATAGGAAGCATCTGTCTAATTCAGCATTGTATGTAGCAGCCGTGTAACTGTCCTGGCCTGAGAAACATGCTGTTGTGCATAGAAGGCATGAGGCTGCATTACATTTATATATGGGGGCAATGAACTGTACTCTGTATGAGAGAAATATGGCTACCACTAGCAGGGTGGGGCATGTGACTTCATAGGGGGATTGTGTTTGTGTGAAATTATGACTGAACTTCCTATGAAAGCCTTATGGTTGTATTCAGGGGCACATATGACTATATATTAAAAAACTGTAGCTGGCACTGTATTTAGGAGATGTGTAGGTATAATGTTATGTGGATGTAGGTAGGTAGCCATAGAAGCTTGGTATGCAATCTGTAGCTAATACTATTTTTTTTTAAGGAGGCTTTACAAAAGCACTTACTCTTGATAATACTTACTAATAGAGATGACAAGCCAACTTCCTATAAGGGTTTCCTCCTTGCATCCTCCAGGCCCTCTGGCAGGGAGCACATGGTGGGTGTTCACACTGGTGTGATGCTCTGTGGCAGCTATTGTTTCTGTGATGCTTTGTCTGTGGGGTGGGGTGGCCCAAAGTTGGGGGCTTAGTTGGACAGCAGTGGGGCTTCCTGGCCACTGGGTCATTTCCCCTGTGGGCTTGGTGTCACAGAGGTGATGGTTACCACCCAGTGCTTTGCCAGTTTCAGTTCAGGGACTCACTCTTATCAGGTGGCCTTAACAAGGTGAGTGGGCTTGCACGTTTTCATCAAAATGTATACTAACAACCTGTTTGTTTTTGCTTTGTTATGCTGAGCAGAAATTAGATCAAAATACAATTTGTGGATGTGCGGCCATGTTCTGTTTCTCTAATTCGGACTGGTACAGAGGTAGGGACATACATAAAATTTGTTGCTGCTTAGGTACATTTGACACTTACAGTGGTTAAATGCTCTCAATATAGTAAAATCTGTCACAATTGTAAAAAAAATCCTTACTCACCCCCCCCCGATTCTAGCATACAATCTACTATACAGGAGCAGAGACTACAGAAATCATGTAGAGAAGCATGGACTCTTGTCAAAACAAAGAGTTCCTGCTCCTGTACTTACTGAGCAGAGAGGCATGCACTGTATGCTTTGCCGCTCAATTACATTTGCTAAGACACAATGGTACTAGAAGGGCTTGTGATTGCTGATACCACTGACTGGCTGCGGAGGTCACTTGCCGGCTGATGGTTCACCCATTGGAGCTTCTTCGCTGGATCACCATGGGCCTAGGGAGGGGAGTAACAATTTTTATTTCAATTTAGGCACTTATCACTACATTCACTGGTGCAGCCAATGGTAAAAAAAAATGGTATTCTCCATAGCTTCTATATGGGATTTCCCTGAAACAAGAATATTTGTCTGAATATCTGAAGAAATTCAGAGCGGTTCAGACTTATGGAAACTGTAATGCGCTGTTATGCTCTTCTGGTATAAAGCTTTTGTCTTCTTTTAGCAGAAAGTATTTCTGCATTTCTCCCCCTTGTCTCACTGTGTTATGTTTCTACGGCACCCATAGTGAAAAGTCAGACTCTGGGTAAGGCACATACAAAATTAGACAAAAATGGTTAGTAGACAAAAGGCAAATATTTGTGTTAGACTTAATATTGGCAGTGAAGGTTTTAGTACAGTAAAAATAATATCTTAAATTCTGAAATAGGAAAGTGTATGTGTAGTTCAGCTAGATAGCCTATCTCCTTTAAAAACAAGACTTTGTAATGTTGACTGGCTGTGTATTTATTGTTATTACTATCTTTTAACCGTCTTATCAGCATTGTTTTGGCTACTTTGCTATTTATTGAAAGCCAAAATTCCTCGATGTAGAGTGACTTGGCAACAAATAAAGGCTAGAAAGGCATATGTAGCAATTGTTACAATGAATAGAATTTTAAAGTAGGTAGAAGAAAAAGACTATACTGTATATTTATATTTTTGTTTTGCCCATCCAAAACTAACATAAGAAGTGTCCTTATCCCTTTCTTTAACAGTGAAAGAAAAATGTATACAGTATATTTTCAAAGTGTGTCAGAGTTTATATATGTGTATGATTGTTCATATAAGTATATATCACAGTGTGTATATGTGCATGAATGCATATTTATGTGTGTGTGTGAGTCATTGCTACCACAAGTGTACATGGTTTTGAATTAGAAGGGCATAGGTTTATGCAGTAATATCAGGAAATATTACTTTACTGAGAGAGTAGTGGATGCATGGAATAGCCTTCCTGCAGAAGTGGTCGCTGCAAATACCGTGAAGGAGTTTAAGCATGCATGGGATAAGCATAAGGCTATCCTTCATACAAGATAGAGATAGGTATAAGGCTATCCTTCATATAAGATAGAGATAGGTATAAGGCTATCCTTCATATAAGATAGAGATAGGTATAAGGCTATCCTTCATATAAGATAGATATAGGTATAAAGCTATCCTTCATATAAGATAGAGATAGGTATAAGGCTATCCTTCATATAAGATAGAGATAGGTATAAGGCTATCCTTCATATAAGATAGAGATAGGTATAAGGCTACCCTTCATATGAGATAGGGCCAAGTCATAGTATTCAGTATATTGGGCAGACTAGATGGGCCAGATGGTTCTTACCTGCCGATTGTTTCTATGTTTGTCTGATTGTATGTGTTTGTCTCATTACTGTTTCTTCATAAAAACCAAATGTTCAGAGAATCTTGAGAACTAGTTTTAAATATAGTACAGTGGGGATCAAAAGTTTGGGCACCCCAGGTAAAAATTTGTATTAATGTGCATAAAGAAACCAAGGAAAGATGGAAAAATCTCCAAAAGGCATCAAATTACAGATTAGACATTCTTATAATATGTCAACAAAAGTTAGATTTTTTTTCCATCATTTACACTTTCAAAATAACAGAAAACAAAAAAATTGTGTCTGCAAAAGTTTGGGCACCCTGCAGAATTTATAGCATGCACTGCCCCCTTTGCAAAGCTGAGACCTGCCAGTGTCATGGATTATTCTCAATCATCATCTGGGAAGACCGGGTGATGTCAATCTCAAAGGTTTTAAAAGCCCAGACTCATCTGACTTTGCCCCAATAATCAGCACTATGGGTTCTTCTAAGCAGTTGTCTAGATATCTGAAACTGAAAATAGTTGATGCTCACAAAGCTGGAGAAGGCTATAAGAAGATAGCAAAAAAGTTTTCAGATGTCAATATCTACTGTTCGGAATGTAATTAAGAAATGGCAGTCATCAGAAACAGTGGAAGTGAAAGCAAGATCTGGAAGACCAAGAAAAATATCAGACAGAACAGCTTGCAGGATTGTGAGAAAAACAATTTAAAACCCACGAGCATATGTGTAAAAAGGAACAGAAAAAAGAAAGAGAGGCGCTCTCTAAGTGCAGTAATTTCCCATTTGATACAAGTAGAAGAATATATTCAGAACACAGGTGAGATTTATCACTCACCTTTCACTGTTGCCCAGCAGGCACAACACTGTGAAGCACATGTATGAGTATATCAACTCAAGAGAGGTCCTTGCAGCAGCCTTGCGTCCCGGTCCCGAACATCAGTGATGGCGGTTATGCAAAATCAAGTGGTGGAGAGGTATAAACCTTTCTCTGGTGAGGATCGCACAGCGGCGCTTGCAAGAGGCTGTCTGTCAATTATGCACACGCTGTATAGCATAGAACTCCGAGCACCATAGCTGAATGAATAATAGCACTCACATCTCTATTTCAACCAGGAATGGAACATGAAAATACTATCTTACTGTCAGTTATCTGTCATCACATCTATTTAAAAATTTTCAGAAATTTTAACACATTTCTGTAATGCGCATGTCTTGAGATGTATCTGTGATGTCACCCCCATCCTGTCATTTTCCCGCGCGCTTTGTATATTTCAATCTCTCTATTTCTATGATCCCCCAGACCTGACGAAGCAAGGGGATCCTTGCGAAACGCATTGTCTCTGCATCTGTACCTGTGTTTTTTATTTTATCTAAACCAATAAACCTGCTTGGTTTTACCACTGCTGCTCCTGTGCATAATTGACAGACAGCCTCTTGCAAGCGGCACTCTGCGATCCTCACCAGAGAAAGGTTTATACCTCTCCACCACTTGAATTAAAAACCCACGCTTGACTGCACAATCCCTCCAGAAAGATCTTGCAGACACTGGAGTTGTGGTACCCTATTCCACTATAAAGAGATACTTGTACAAACATGGTCTTCATGGAAGAGTCATCAGAAGAAAACCTCTTCTACATCCTCAACACAAAAATCAGCGTTTGAACTTTGCAAATGACAAGCCTGATTCATTTTGGAAACAAGTTCTGTGGACCGATAAGGTTAAAATTGAACTTTTTGGCCGGAATGAGCAAAGGTACGTTTGGAGAAGGGGAACAGAATTTAATGAAAAGAACCTCTGTCCATCTGTTAAGCATAGGGGTGCTTAATCATGCTTTGGGGTTGTATTGCAGCCAATGGCACAGGGAACATCTCACAAGTAGAAGGAAAAATGGATTCAATAAAATTTCAGCAAATTTTGGATGCTAACTTGTGAAAAAGCTGAAGTTAAAAAGAGGATGGCTTCTATAAATTAATAATGATCCTAAACACACCTCCAAATCCACGGTGGATTACATCAAGAGGCATAAACTGAAGGTTTTACCATGGCCTTCACAATCTCCTGACCTCAACATAATTGAAAATCCATGGATAGACCTTAAAAGAGCAGTGCGTGACAGACAGCCCAGAAATCTCATAGAACTGGAAGACTGTAAGGAATAATGGGCAAAGATACATCAAACAAGAATTGGTTGGCTACAAAAAGCGTTTACAAGCTGTGATAATTGCCAAAGGGGGCAGTATAAGATATTAACTGTGCAGGCTGCCCAAACTTTTGCAGACACAATTTTTTTGTTTTCTATTATTTTGAAAGTGTAAATGATGGAAAAAAATCTAACTTTTGTTGACATATTATAAGAATGTCTAATCTGTAATTTGATGCTTTTTGGATATTTTTCCATCTTTCCTTGGCTTCTTTATGCACATTAATACAAATTTTTACCTGGGGTGCCCAAACTTTTGATCCCCACTGTATAAGGCCAATGTAACACCAATATTACCCGTTTACAAGGTTACATGATAAAACAATACAGGCTCTATCAAGCTTTGACTTTATACTGCATAATAATAAAAAAAAGTTTAACCCCTTAAGGACAAGGGGTTTTTCAGTTTTTGCACTTTCATTTTTTCCTCCTTACGTTTAAAAAATCATAACTCTTTCTAATTTGCACCTAAAAATACATATGATGGCTTATTTTTTGTACCAACAACTCTACATTGTAAGGACATCAGTAATTTTACCCAAAAATCTACGATGAAATGGAAAAAACACAATATATTTACGGTTTAATTAACAATATATTTTTATAATTTGGACATTTCCACACGCGGCGATACCACATGTGTTTATTTTTGTTTAGGGGGCTATAATACTGCACACACTGATCTTTTACATTGATCTTTGTTATCCCATATGATCACATAGATCAATGATTCTGCTGCTTGACTGCTCATGCCAAAATCTCAGGCACAGAGCCGTCATTCAGCGATCGGACACCACGAGGCAGGTAGGGAGACCCTCCTCGTGTCCTACAGCCTAGTGTCCCGAACAGCCCACTGAGCTAGCCGTGGCCCCGTGTTATAGAAAGGGAGCAGACTCAGGGCGTACAGGTTGGTCCTTAACAGGTTAATTGGACATAAGATCATATAAAAATCATTATATCTGGCCATTCCGCCTTCATACAAAAAAATGAACTTGCAATGAAGTGCAAATAACCAGTCTGGAAAACACTACAATGTTTGATATATTTTTATATCATCTATGATCATTGTGTTACTATACAAGCATAACTTATTGTCATGAGAGCCTGGTGCTGGTCATATCTGAACTCAGCAAATTGATAAACATTAAAAGTTTTCATACTTACCTAATAAAAATACTTTATTTATACACTTAACCATACACATTATGAAGTTGGTATGTATACGTAAGTGAATATAAGCTGTAAATATTATA